>NC_046219.1:3585835-3888865 GCF_011004875.1 Balearica regulorum gibbericeps | reverse complement strand
AATAGGACAACCTGGTATTTCAACATTCTGCTAGGGGATAACCAGTGACCCCCCTTTTGTTCTAAGAAAGACAGTTATTACCATATGCGGTACATATACCACTATCTTTTGGCCCATCGTCAATTTTCGGGCTTCCTCAATCAGCAGCACCGTTGCTGCCACGGCACGCAAACATCCCGGCCATCCTTTACTCACAGTGTCAAGTTGTTTGGAGAAGTACCCCACCGGTCGCTTCCAAGATCCCAGCTGTTGCACCAGCACTCCAAAGGGCCAGATGTTGCCTTTCGTGTACAAACAGCTCAAAAGGTCTGGTTAGATCAGGTAGACCCAGTGCAGGGGCCGTCATCAATGCCTTTTTGAGTTCTTTAAATGATTTATGGCATTCAGGTGTCCAAGTCAGGTATTGGTCTTTAGATTCTTTCAGGGCTTCATATAGGGGTTTCACATACAGTCCATAATTTAGAATCCAGAGTCGGCACCATCCAATCATTCCCGAAAAGGTTCTCAGTTCCTTTGGGCTGTTAGGTTCGGGGATCTGACAAATGGCTTCTTTTCTTTTATTTCCCAGTTGTCTCTGTCCTTGTGATATCTCAAATCCCAAATAAATCACTGCTTCTTTCCCTATCTGAGCCTTGTTTCTGGAGACTCTATATCCTCCCTGGCCCAGGAAATTCAATAAACTGATAGTCATTTCAAAACATGTTTCTTTACTTTCTGCTGCTATCAGGATGTCATCCACATACTGTAATAATATACCTTCTCCTTGATTCTGTTTCTTCCACATTTCTAATTCCTTTACCAATTGGTTTCCAAATATTGTAGGGCTATTTTTAAATCCTTGTGGAAGCACAGTCCATGTTAATTGTGTCTTCCTTCCTGTAGTGGGACTCTCCCATTCAAAGGCAAATATGCCTTGACTTTTCGTATCCAGAGGTATGCAAAAGAAGGCATCCTTTAAATCCAGCACAGTAAACCATTTATGTTCCTCCCTCAGAGATGTCAGCAAGGTATATGGATTGGCCACTACTGGGCGTATATCTTGAACTATCTGATTTATGGCCCTTAAATCCTGAACTATTCGATATTCCCTGCCTCCTGATTTCCTTACTGGTAATATAGGGGTATTATATTCTGATTCACATTCTACTAACAGCCCATAGTCTAAAAATTTTGTGATTAATTCCTCTAGCCCCTTTCGGGCTTCCCATTTGAGAGGGTACTGTTTTTGTCTTACCGGCTTGGCTCCAGGTTTTAAAGTCACCTTTACCGGTTCTGCCAGTTTGGATCGTCCCGGAACTCCACTTGCCCATACCAGGGGGATAACTGCATTGTCCACTACTTCTGGAATCTGTCCCTCCTTGGGGGAATCCGGTAACATAAACACTCTCGCCTCTATAGCTTTTGATTCTGGTATTAGTAATCTAATTTCTCCATCTTTAAAAATAATTTGTGCCTCTAATTTGCTTAATAAATCCCGCCCCAATAAAGGCAATGGACATTCGGGCATATATAAAAATTGATGTGTTATCCACTGTTTTCCTAATTTAAATTTTAATGGTTTCAGAAAGGGCCGGTTCTCTTTCTGCCCTGTCGCACCAACACCCTCTGCTGATTTATGGCTGAGTTTTGCTTTACATGTGTTCAATACCGAATATGTAGCCCCCGTATCTACTAAAAACACCATTTCTTCATTCCCTAGCCTTAATGTAACCAGGGGCTCAGCTAGGGTTGATTCCCCTGGTCCCCTTCATGATTCATTATCCAAAGCCATTAATTTAACAGCCTGGAGTGTTGGGTCTAGTCTCCCAGCTTTAGGGCAGTCTCTTCTCCAATGTCCACGTTCCTTGCAGATAGCACATTGGTCTCCTGCTAATCTCGAGACCACCCTTCTCCTTCCAAGCCCCCGATCAACAACGTTCATTCCTCATCCCCTTCCCATGCCTCCTTTATTATTCTCAGTCAGAATGGCCAGAATTTTCCCATCCCTTCGCATTTGTCTAACTTCTTTTTCCTTTTCCCTGTTGTTATACACAGTCCAGGCGATTTTAAGCATTTTGCCTAAGTCTCTGGACTCAGCCCCTTCCAATTTCTGAAGCTTTTTCCTTATGTCTGGGGCTGATTGTCCCATAAATATAGAGGCCAATTGTGAAGCTTCTTCGGGTTTTTATGGGTCCAGATTAGTATATTTTCTAGCAGTCACCTTCAGTCTTTCCATAAAGGCCGAAGGGGATTCGTTTAATTCTTGTCTTACTTCATATAATTTAGACCAATTAATTGCTTTTGGCATTGCATGTCTAACGCCAAATAAAATCCACTTCTGGTACCTAGTCAACATTCCTCTGGGCCCCGGCTGATTAGGGTCCCATTCAGGGTTTGTGGATGGAAAATTCTGGTCCACCGATCCTTGTATATTTCCGTTAGCATGGGCACTTTCTACTTGTTTTCGGGCTGTGTTTAATACCATTTTCTTTTCAGTGTCTTCCAACAATGTATCCAATATTACTTGCAAATCTTCCCAATCAGGGTTTTGGGTTCTAATTATTGTTTCCATTACTTTGGCAACTCTTTCTGGGTCATCCTGATAGGTGCCTGCAGTTTCTTTCCATGCTCTTAAATCGGTTATGGAGAAGGGGACCTTCACCATTACCGGACCCTCGTTGCCAACAGCCTGTCGAAGAGGGGCCTGGAGGGGAGTTAATCCATTTCCTCCCCCTCTTCCCCTTGTTCTCCCAGCAATTGGGGTAAATCCTTCCGCTTCCCCTTCCACAGGAGGGGCGGAAGCATTATTGGCCCCCAGATTTTGATCCCCTTGATCATTTCCTAACCTCCTGCGAGGTGCAACCAATAATTCAACATCATCATCTTCAAATTCACATTTAAAACATTGTTTACCACTATCACAAGATGAGCAACCTGTTTTCAAATCTTTACCGGGTTCCTGCCCCTTTAATGCCATTATCGCAGAACTAGATGAAACCAATTCACATTGCCTTTGCCATTCCGGATGATTTCGCAGTGTGAAAAACAAATCCACATATGCCATGTCATTCCATTTACCTTCCCTTTTACAAAATAACATCAATTGCAAAATTGTGTTATACTGCAATGTCCCGTTTTCCGGCCACTTTTCCCCATTCTCTAAAGTAGACAGTGGCCACCAGTGATTACAATATTCAATCAACTGTTTCCGAGTCAAAGGATCAATGTTTCCCAGATCCTTCCAGTGCTCCAGAATGCATCCCAGTGGTGTTTTTCGTGGGACTGATTTCTTACTCGGAAAAGTACCCATCTCCCAAGGACTCAGTGGTTGTGATTGTGCACTATCATCACAAGCACTAGTCAGAGGGGCCCCAACCCGTGTTAGGGCTCCCTCACAGATTTCTCTTGGTGCGGGCCTGTCCCACCTCGATGGTAAGAGAAATCTCAACCTTGGAGGCTTCCCCTCCCCCGTGGGCCCTGCTCCACAGGCTTTCGCCTAGCAGAGACTTTTACCTGAAACGTCTCCCCAGCCCAACTCTGCGCAGCTTTCACCGCGCCTTACAAGCAGGCCTCCCGTGCGCCCTTGGTGCGGGCCTGTCCCGCCACGGTGATGAGAGCCACGGGGCTCCTTGAATAAGGCCTTCAACTTGTGCTCTTGGTGCGGGCCTGTCCCACCACGATGGTAAGAGCAAATATTAAAAAAAACAAATATTCAAATCAAATAAGAATGCCTTTACCTCTCCCAGGGGTCTTGCTCGGAGCTCTTCGGTCCGGGGATCGGAGGTTCTCCCCGAGAATTCCCGGTGCCGGCTGGAGGTCCTGCAATCCCACGGATCTGTCGAGGTTCAAAAGCAGGGTCCCATCTGGGTCGCCAGAAACTGTCACCGAAATCCGGGAATAAACCTCGTAACACCAATGTAGTGTTAAAAGGCAGGCATTCTTTATTGCAGCGCTGGATGCACGGGGGATAGTTCCACCCAACGTGCATACCTAGCCTACAAACATGCACATATTTATATTCTCAATACACACATGGTTACAATTACATCACATAGTTACATAGTTACTTCATTATGATTGGTGTAAAACTTTCTCGCTTTGCTTTTAAAGCTATATACTTAAAGAAATTCAGAGAGCATGCCCAGTGAGGGGTGGTCGTACCTTGGAGGTGGGTAGCTTTTAGCATGGAGGTGTGTTTTGGTATTATAATGAGATTATAATGAACAAAGTTCACTCAAAGGACATGATTTTGACAGAAAATGAAATATTATTTGGCTCATGTACCAACCATGCAGTTTATCAGTTCCATGGTACATACCAACCACACAGTTTATCAGTTCCATGGTACCACCAAGCTCTCAGGTTCTCATTCCTAAAATGTTTTTCTCATTCCCTACTACTGCTAATAATCTCATCTTGATCCCATCACCATGGTTAAAAAGTTAAACACATCGGTTACACTGGCAAGGATAGAGTTAATTTCACAAGGAGCCAGGACAGGTGAGCCAAGCTGGCCGGGGGCTATTCCATACCATGTGATGTCATGCTCACCATAAAAGGGGGCTAGTCGGGCAGGGGCGGGTTCGGTGTGTCGGAGTGGCTCCGGGACGGGTCAAGCGTCCGGTCGGTCGGTCGGTCGTGGGATCGGTAAAATCGTTCTCTGTTATCACCCATTGTTACTATCTGTTATCAGCACTGTTGTTGATTGTTTCCCTCTCCCTTGCTGTCCCAGTAAACTGCCCTTATCCCAACCCTCGGCTTTGCTGTTGTTTTTCCGTTCTCCTCCCCATCCCGCCAGGGGAGGGGTGAGCGAGCGGCGTGTGGCACTTAGCTACCAGATGGGGCTAAACCACATCAGAGGCTTTTATTTAAAGCGGGGAAGCGGTCGTCTCAGGAAGGCAGCACGCAAGTTTCAAACAAAACACAAGCCCACCCCCTTACGTTCCCGAGAGGTCTCACGTATTTGGGAAACAATACAGCACTCTCGTCTCAAGGGATCCTGTCTGTGACGCCAATTTAATGTCCTGATCCACTGTCGGGGAGGTTTCGATACGATCCCAAGAGCGAGATTAAGACACAAATGAGGCCAAATGCCATATACCGGAAACAGTTTTTATTATGAAAAAGTAAAGGTAATCGATAAGAGCGATAGGACAGAGTAGAAAAGAAAGGCAGAAACCAAGCAAGACTCCGGGATAGAATCACAGGAATAGTCACCACCACGGATCCACAGCATCTTGGGGGGGGGGGGTGTCCAAATCTCTCATTCTGCGGCAGTGGGCGAAGGCACACGCCCCCTCGTCTTGGCAGTTCCTTTGTCACCGAAATCCGGGAATAAACCTCGTAACACCAATGTAGTGTTAAAAGGCAGGCATTCTTTATTGCAGCGCTGGATGCACGGGGGATAGCTCCACCCAACGTGCATGCCAGGTGATCACCAACACACAGGTTATGTAGGATCAAAACATACATATTCATTATTTTCCCGAGAAAAGGTGATTCTATGATAATCATTTCTTAGAATTCATTTCCATATTCTCCTCCCCATCACGCATGCTCAGTGATTTGAGTTGGTGGTCCTCAGGGGTCTCTGGTGGTCGTCAGTGGTCTTGCACCTGTGTCCGCTGGATGACCCCCTTCGTGCAGGCATGCGCAGTATCCTTGTTGTGCAGGTACATCTGCACCTGTCCTTACTTTATAAGATTGATATTCCCGGGCCTATTGTCCGGTTGGGTAGGGACTGTACAAAAAACATAGCAGCATTGTATCTTGACACGGTCATCTTGCCACTTGCCATGGTTAGTTAGCTTCATTACCTATTACTTTGGTTACAATCTACGGCCCCCTATCCTACGGTTACATTTCCCCCCTTTGGAAGTTTTGAAATAATAACTTTTCAATATTTCCACTCATATTTTCCTATCCTAGACACATTACAGATGTTCTTAAACTTGTAACCATAGCATCTATGCCCCAGTGTGTCTGCTCATGTTTCTCTTTTGCAAGTTCCAACATAACTTGTGAGGTCACTATTACCCGATTTTCTCATGTTACCCACCATCCTTCCATATTCTGAGATGCTTTTAAGTGCTCTGCCAATTGTTCACCTAGTTTGCTGCATCTTGCTTTTAAATTTGGAATTTTCATCTGGTTTACTGGTACAAGTGCAAGGATACCTTGTTCAGCAGCCTCTTTTGCAGTTTTATCCACCAACCGATTACCTATATTGACAGCCGTCTGACCAAATTGATGAGCCTTTCAATGCATTACGGCCACTTCCTTTGGTTTCTGCACATCTTGTAGGAGTTGAAGAACTTCCTCCTTATGCCTTATCAGTGATCCTTGGGCTGATAACAGTCCTCTTTCTTTCCAGATAGCTCCATGAGCGTGGATCACATCAAATGCATATTTGGAATCCGTCCATATGTTTACCCTTTTCCCTTCTGCCATCCGTAAGGCCTGCTTTAGCGCCACCAATTCTGTTTTCTGCGCTGATGTATTTGCAGGTAGCGTCCCTGACTCCAATAGCTTGGTGGTGGTAACAACAGCATACCCAGCCATTCGCCTTCCTTCTTGCACAAAACTGCTTCCATCTGTAAACAGCTCCAGATCAGGATCCTTCAAAGGTTTGTCCTTCAGGTCCGGTCTGCTGGAATAAACTTGTTCAATGGTTAGCAGGCAATCATGTTCCAATTTCTCGGTAGGATTTTCTGTTGACAGGAACATTGCTGGATTTACAATTGCTGTGGTTTTTAATTCCACATCATCTTGTTCCAATAGGACAACCTGGTATTTCAACATTCTGCTAGGGGATAACCAGTGACCCCCCTTTTGTTCTAAAAGACAGTTATTACCATATGCGGTACATATACCACTATCTTTTGGCCCATAGTCAATTTTCAGGCTTCCTGAATCAGCAGCACCATTGCTGCCACGGCACACAAACATCCCGGCCATCTTTTACTCACGGTGTCAAGTTGTTTGGAGAAGTACCCCACTGGTCGCTTCCAGGATCCCAGCTGTTGCGCCAGCACTCCAAGGGCCAGATGTTGCCTTTCGTGTACAAATAGCTCAAAAGGTTTAGTCAGATCAGGTAAACCCAATGCAGGGGCCATCATTAATGGCTTTTTGAGTTCTTCAAATGATTTATGGCATTCAGGTGTCCAAGTCAGGTATTGGTCTTTAGATTCTTTCAGGGCCTCATATAGGGGTTTCACATACAGTCCATAATTTAGAATCCAGAGTCGGCACCATCCAATCATTCCCAAAAAGGTTCTCAGTTCCTTTGGGCTGTTAGGTTCGGGGATCTGACAAATGGCTTCTTTTCTTTCGTTCCCCAATTGTCTCTGTCCTTGAGATATCTCAAATCCCAAATAAATCACTGCTTCTTTCCCTATCTGGGCCTTGTTTCTGGAGACTCTATATCCTCCTTGGCCCAGGAAATTCAATAAACTGATAGTCATTTCAAAACATGTTTCTTTACTTTCTGCTGCTATCAGGTTGTCATCCACATACTGTAATAATATACCTTCTCCTTGATTTTGTTTCTTCCACATTTCTAACTCTTTTGCCAACTGATTTCCAAATATTGTAGGGCTATTTTTAAATCCTTGTGGAAGTACAGTCCACGTTAGTTGCGTCTTTCGTCCTGTAGCAGGACTTTCCCATTCAAAGGCAAATATGCCTTGACTTTTCTTATCCAGAGGTATGCAAAAGAAGGCATCCTTTAAATCCAGTACAGTAAACCATTTATGCTTCCTCCCTCAGAGATGTCAGCAAGGTATATGGATTGGCCACTACTGGGTGTATATCTTGAACTATCTGATTTATGGCCCTTAAGTCCTGAACTAATCGGTATTCCTTACCTCCTGATTTCCTTACTGGTAATATAGGGGTATTATATTCTGATTCACATTCTACTAACAGCCCATATTCTAAAAATTTTGTAATTAATTCCTCTAATCCCTTTCGGGCTTCCCATTTGAGAGGGTACTGTTTTTGTCTTACCGGTTTGGCTCCGAGTTTTAGAGTCACCTTTACCGGTTCTGCCAATTTGGATCGTCCCGGAACTCCACTTGCCCATACCAGGGGGGTGACTGCATTGTCCACCACTTCTGAAATCTGTTCCTCCTTGGAGGAATCCTGTAACATAAACACTCTCGCCTCTATGGCTTTGATTCTGGTATTAGCAATCTGATTTCTCCATCTTTAAAAATTATTTGTGCATCTAATTTGCTTAATAAATCTTGTCCTAATAAAGGCAACGGACATTTGGGCATGTACAAAAATTGATGTGTTACCTACTGTTTTCCCAGCTTAAATTTTAACAGTTTCAAGAAAGGCCAGTTTTCTTTTTGCCCCATCGCACCAACACCTTCTGCTGATTTATAGCTGAGTTTTGCTTTACATGTTTATTATTCTCGGTCAAGATTGCCAGAATTTTCCATCCCTTTACATTTGTCTGACTTCTTTTTCTTTTTCTCTGTTGTTATACACAGTCCAGGCTACTTCAAGCATTTTACCTAAGCCTCTGGACTCAGCCCCTTCCAGTTTCTGGAGTTTTTTCTAGGGCTGATTGTCCCATAAATATAGAGGCCAATTGTATAGCTTCTTCTGTGGTGTTTTTTGTTTGCTTGCTTGTGGTTTTGTTTGTTTGGTTTGGTTTTTTTTTTTTCTCTGGGTCCAAATTAGTATATTTTCTCGCAGTCACCTTCAGTCTTTCCATAAAGGCTGAAGGGGATTTGTTTAGTTCTTGTCTTTCTTACTTCATATAATTTAGACCAATTAATTGCTTTTGGCATTGCATGTCTAACACCAAATAAAATCCACTTCTGATATCTAAACATCCCTCTGGGTCCCAGTTGATTAGGGTCCCACTCAGGATTTGTGGATGGAAAATTCTGATCCACTGTCCCTTGTATAATCCCATTAGCATGAGCTCCTTCCACTTGTTTTCTGGCCGTATTTAGTACCATTTTCTTTTCAGTGTCTTCCAACAAAGTATTCAATACTACTTTGAAATCCTCCCAATCAGGGTTCTGGGTTCTGATTATTGTTTCAACTACTTTGGCAACTCTTTCAAGATCATCTCGATAAGTGCCTGCAGTTTCTTTCCCTGGTCTTAAATCAGTTATTGAGAAGGGAACTTTTACCATTACCAGACCCTCATTACCAACTGCCTGTTGAAGAGGGGTCCGGAGGGGAGTTAGTCCGTCTCCTCCCCCTCTTCCCCTTGTCCTCCCAGCAATCGGGCTGAATCCTTCTGCCTCCCCTTCCACAGGAGGGGCGGAAGCATTATTGGCCCCCAGATTTTGATGCCCTTGATCATTTCCTAGCCTTCTGTGAGGTGCAACCAATAATTCAACATCATCATCTTCAAATTCACATTTAAAACATTGTTTACCAATATCACAAGATGAGCAACCTTTTCCAAATTCTTATCAGGTTCCTGCCCCTTTAATGCCATTATCGCAGAACTAGATGAAACCAACTCACATTGCCTTTGCCATTCTGGATGATTTCGCAGTGTGAAAAACAAATCCACATATGCCATTTCATTCCATTTACCTTCCGTTTTACAAAATAACATTAGTTGCAAAATTGTGTTATACTGCAACATCCCGTTTTCCGGCCACTTTTCCCCACTCTCTAAAGTATACAGTGGCCACCAGTGATTACAATATTCAATTAGCTGTTTCCGAGTCAGAGGATCAATATTTCCCAAATCCTTCCAGTGTTCCAGAATGCATCCCAGTGGTGTTTTTCATGGGATTGATTTTTTACTCGGAAAAGTACCCATCTCCCAAGGACTCAGTGGTTGTGATTGTGCACTATCACAAGCACTTAGTCAGAGGGGCCCTAACCCGTGTTAGAACTCCCTCAAGGATTTCTCTTGGTGTGGGCCTGTCCCACCACGGTGGTAAGAGAAATCTCAACCTTGGAGGCTTCCCCTCCCCTCTGGGCCCTGCTCCACAGGCTTTCGCCTAGCAGAGACTTTTACCTGAGACGTCTCCCTAGCCCAACTCTGCGCAGCTTTCACCACGCCTTATGAGCAGGCCTCCCGTGCTCCTAGTGTGGGCCTGTCCCAATGTGGGCCTGTCCCGGAGAGCCACAGGGCTCCTTGAATATCCAAATCAAATAAGAATGCCTTTACCTCTCCCAGGGGTCTTGCTCAGAGCTCTTCGGTCCGGGGATCGGAGGTTCTCCCCGAGAATTCCCTGGTGCCGGCTGGAGGTCCTGCGATCCCATGGATCCGTCGAGGTTCAAAAGCAGTGTCCCATCTGGGTCGCCAGAAACTGTCACCGAAATCCGGGAATAAACCTCGTAACACCAATGTAGTGTTAAAAGGCAGGCATTCTTTATTGCAGCGCTGGATGCACGGGGGATAGCTCCACCCAACGTGCATGCCAGGTGATCACCAACACACAGGTTATGTAGGATCAAAACATACATATTCATTATTTTCCCGAGAAAAGGTGATTCTATGATAATCATTTCTTAGAATTCATTTCCATATTCTCCTCCCCATCACGCATGCTCAGTGATTTGAGTCGGTGGTCCTCAGGGGTCTCTGGTGGTCGTCAGTGGTCTTGCACCTGTGTCCGCTGGATGACCCCCTTCGTGCAGGCATGCGCAGTACCCTTGTTGTGCAGGTACATCTGCACCTGTCCTTACTTTATAAGATTGATATTCCCGGGCCTATTGTCCGGTTGGGTAGGGACTGTACAAAAAACATAGCAGCATTGTATCTTGACACAGTCATCTTGCCACTTGCCATGGTTAGTTAGCTTCATTACCTATTACTTTGGTTACAATCTACGGCCCCCTATCCTACGGTTACACCTTTTTATATCGGTGGCAGCTTTCACAACGATGGCACGTACGACACGGCTCCATGTTCCTGCACACGCGCACATGCTTCTTGCAGTTCCAGCCCCGTTCTTCACGCGACTGTCACCTGACTCAGTGGCGCATGACCCCACAGGGCGTTTTTCGCAAGTTGAAAGTCTCTACGACCCTGTAACTGTCCTTATCACACTCAGTAGCCAGAGGGGTTTTCCGCTTGAGCAAGCGATCTTTGAGACAAATGTTCTTACAGTCCAGTCTCTCACATGGTTTAACCTGGCAGGCAGCTAAAACAACCACACAGCAATAGAAGCATGCTGGTCTGAACATCCCAATGGTATTCAAAATTCTCAAAAGCTGTTGTAACTACCCTGAAGGAGAAAAGGAAGGTGAAGGTGTTCAGGGGCACAGGAAGCTGCAACTGTGCCTTCCCATCATGCTGCCTGGGGTCATTTTGTTATTGTACACTGGATGACATGGGGGGACCTGTTACTTGGGAAAAAGACTTATCCCATCTGTTTTAAGAGCAGAGATCCTTGAATCCTAAAAGGACCCTTCAGACACTGAAAATAGGGTACCCTTCTCTTCACCAGGCAGCTGGAAACATCTACAAACTCTCAAAATCACAATCATCTCATTTGCAGTAGATAAATAATCATTTAAGTGTGAAAGAGTATTCTTTCAGGGGAAAGAGGGGGCTTGGCTGGTGGTCCCTGTGCCAACCCTCTTACGACTAAATGCAGTCTTAAAGCCTTCCTCCATCATTGTTTTCACTTACAGGGCCAGTTTGGATCATTTTTCCTCTGATAAGAGGATGGGATTTGCATGTCCAAATTCAGAAGTTTCCAGCCCAGCTGTCTGCACCTGAGCTGGAGATTATGGACTTTCCTTACTGCCGGTGAGACAAAATTGTTTTTTTCCAGGACAGGGTTTCTCTCCTGCTCCATCTCCAAAATACTGCACAGTCCAGGGGAGCCCGAGCCTCCCCAGGGCTTGCTGTGTAGCATGGCAGGGACTGTCCTGGAGAAAGCGGGGACCTGAAGCAAGCCAGTGACACCTCCAGGATGAAGGCAAGGCTGCCTCTGGCTCTGTCCCCTCCCTCCCAGACTCCCCATGCCCCAGTCACACCTTGTGTTTTCCCTTTCGCAGCTGGCAGTGCCCACCCCCAATGCCCCTTTGTTTGTCTCTCCTGTTACTTTTTATTGCTCTTCACATCCACTGCAATTTATTTTGGTCTGAATGTGATAAACTCCACATTCGGGCTTTTTTAAAAAGCCAAATATTTGTGGAAAGTAATACTTAGCCAAAGTCATATTCCATCCTTAACACAAATCTAATCCAGATACAAGCCAAACAGCAAGACTACAACTGCTCTCACCATGTTTCTAGCATCATAGCTTTCATTGAAGAGGGAAGATATCAGCTTTTTAATTGCTTCAGGATGCCCCATACCTGCTGCCAGCCCCACTCTGGGCTCCCCAGCCTGCCTTCCCCCTTGCAGGCATAACTCTGACCCTTAAAACCCTGATCTTTCCCCTTTGCCACTCCAGCCTGACCTTTCTTAACCCAGGTTGTTGGAGAAGCCGAACTGTCTGTCTTCGTGGAAGTGTACAAAGACAATCAGTGATGGAGGTGACCACATTTTCAAAGAGGATTTAGTCTATTAATTTAATTTAGTCAATTAATTTTTATTTGATCTATTAATTTTCAGGCTTGGTTCTGATAATCTCTTTTTTTATCATCCCCCTTGTTCTCTCTAAAGGTTTCCTTTTACATCTGTCTACCAAGCTCCAGTGATGCTCCTGGGCTAAGCAATGCAAATGCAATTTGTGATTCCAAACTCTTCCTTGTGGAGCTTATAAACCAGTGCTAATCCATGGAGATGATTAACAAAGCAGCTCTGCTTCAGCAAGGGGGTTCGAAGGGTAGCTCCTGGGTCTTGCCTTCATGTCTGAACCATTTCCAGATCTCCGCAGTCCAACCAAAACCACCGAGAGAGGGCAGGGTTGGAGCAGATGGGTTAACCAACATCCCTATCAGATAGGGGTGACACAGGATCTCCTGTCCTCCAGCAGAGGAGAGGGAAGAGTTTACAGAGGTACTGCAATGCCAAAATACTTCCCTGCCTTCCCCCACACCCCTCAACAAGCCTTTCTGTCTCCAAGGAGCCCCACCATGTGAATAAGTCTTGCTTTTGACTGGAAGGCTATCTGGAAGCTATCTCCAGCTCTTTTTCCTGCTGGCCACTCTCTGGTCTTTTCCTGAGCTTGAGCTGAACTCAGCTCCAAGGTCAGGAGCAGTCACTGTGAAAACTTGTTGTTATTCACCTTTTCAGTACCTCACATAGTGCTGATCCTTCATTTCAGGACAGCCCAAAGGATGATCAAAGGTGTGGAACAGTCCCCTCCTGACAAATGTCCAAGTAACTTTGCTTGCTTAAGGGCCAGAAAAGAGGTGACTGAAGAGTACATGGTAGAAGGCATGGGAAGGTGGCAGGAAGCAATGTGAGAAGCATAGGACATGAGATTGATAGCAGGTGTTAAGAGCAAGCCAAAGGAGGTGGTTCCCTGTGCAAGGTGATAGACCTATGGAACGGGTTACTGCACAATGGTGTGGATCCTAAAAGTTTGTATGGGTTTAAGGAGAGACTAGAGAAATTCACAGAAGAAAAAGCTCTTCAGGGTCTGTAACTAACTACAGAGGAACAACCTGTGGCTCAGGATGGCTCCTAGGTAAGTGGGGTGGGGAGGGTGCTGGGAGGATTTATTATGACACACTTGTCTTGATCTTACAGGCTTTCTGGGACACTGGGGAAATGGGTTCTTGGCCCTACCCAGCATGGCCCTCCTGCTCTTTTGAAGGCTGCTTCCCCTGTACTGAAGCAGCTGGCCGGAGTCATGGTAGTGTGGACACATTGTAGGACTGAGATTGAGCTGACATCCACCAAGCGCTAATTCTTTCACTGCTGCATATGAAAGCCATGCTTAGGGGGACTGGGTTAGGATACCTGCTGATTCTGGGCTCCACCACCATGATCCCTCCCATGCCTAATCCCTTCAGGCTGCATGAACAGGATCCAGACCTTTGCTAATGCACAGGACCCTGCAGGATCTTTGCTTGTAGAGGGTCTCTTAAGTGGGGTCTGAAGGGTTCCAGCACAGGCAGAGAGTGCAGTCTGCTGTGGGCTTGTGCGCAGGTGTGGATTCAGTTCTCCAATGGGACCTGTTCCCATCAGAGCCTATCTGGTTTGGATCTGCTTTGGAGTGCCTGTCCACGGGCTGCAGACTTGTACTCAGCTGTGTTTGCAAGCTGCATTTTGGATGGGTGGGGAAGAAGGAAAGGCAATTTCACCTGCCTGTTACCTGCATGACTTTCCCCACCTGAGGCTTTGCCAGGTTTGGTCTGTTCAGTCCCTGTTTCAGGGACCTTTTGGATAGCAAAGCAGCTATACATCACAGAGCAGGGTTGGGTTGGGGTTTTTTTTCTCCTTTTTAGGTTTCAGAAGATTGAGGGATTTCTGAGAACTCCTCGAACCAGCTACAAGTGTTTTGAGCTGAGAAGATGAGCTGAACTCAGAGCCCTGAACATGAGGTGTCTGTGTATTCAAAGGAGAAGTTAAATCCCAGTTCCAAGGGCCTTTGTCGTCTTTCTTGGGACTGTAAGCAATGAGCTAGCACAGAATGGCAACAGGATTTAATGCCCCGAGCTGGAGAAAACCAGGTTGTCCTCTGTGTGTGCCCAAAAACCCACTGGGGAGCATGCAGACACCATCCTGGGAGTCTCTAAGAAAGATGAGCCCACCTCTGTCATTGCTGAGCTCTTCCCCAGCTTGTGAGGATCCAGCTGTAGTTGGATCCTTACAAGCTGCCCCTTCTCTCTCTCCCCTTGTGGCATGTGTGATCTGGAGCAAGCAGACGCTGGGTGTATGCATGCAGACACCCACTCTGCAACAGCTCCTTGGCTGAGAACTGGCACACTCATTTCACCAGGAGGAGCACAAGCAGCTCACCCACTGCTGTCCCTGCAGACCATGGCTGGGGTGGGAGTGGTGCTGCACAGCAGCAAAATGGCAATTGAGCAATGGCCTGTCTGCTCTTGGGGGTTTTCATTTCTCCGTCGCTTTGGCCACGGCACAGTCGGGGCTCTGGCAGCAGGGGAGAGCCAGCAGCCAGAGAGACTGCAGCCTGGAAGGGATCTCAGCATCAGGCTTTGGCTACCCTTTGGCTACCTTTTTCACCTAGGACAGGCAGCTTGCTGGCCTCTCCCTGAGCTCGGAGGAGGACAGGGACAGCATTTTCCTGGTTTCCCAGTGCCTGGATGGGGAAGTTTGAGAGCACAGCTCTCCACTGTGCAGGAAGCCTGTGTGTTGGATTATGGAGGAGGAGGGGGCTGGCTTTTATCTGTATGGGTGCCTGTTTTTTCCTTGCACTAGAAGGGAAGGACAGAGGTTTTGCTCTGCACCACAGCTCTGCCCTCCCTCACACCCTCTCCCTGGAAATGGCTGCGGGGAAATGCATGTGCAGGGGTGACAGCCAGGTTGGCTGGTGCAAGGGGACTGTAGGACTGGGCAGATCCTCACCAAGAGGCTGAAATCTCAGTGTACACACAAAGTCCTGAGAGGGAGAACTGCTCAGGCACCTCATGTTTTAGCCAGCCAGGCTTTGCACAGCAGGAAGCGTAATGCACCTCTCCAGGGTGGTGACCTCAAGATTTGGCAGCTGGGGTTCCCAGGGAGATGCTGCGTCTCCCATCCTCCAGCAGCCAGACCAAGATGCCTCTGTGCCTAGCTCCATCCCTCCTGCAGGGATGCCCTCAAGGGAACCATCATCTCCCTGGGCTTCCCCGCTGCTCTGCCTAAGTGTGTCCGACACACCATGCAGCCCTGAGCTTTCCACATGTGTGGCAGAGACCCTGTGGAGGAGCAAAGAGGCTGGAAGGACATGCTCATCATACTTGTTTCCACAGATCTGCTCAGCTAGGTGCAAGTCCAGGTGCCTCAAAGTATCATGTCTGGGTGTCTAAACCCTCTTGGTGGCTGAAGAGGTCCAGGAACTGAAGGCTGGAGGCACCCTGGGACCGATGCTGGAGCAGCTTCAGAAGCGAGAGGGAGCGTGTCACACCGAAGAGGGTGGTGACGATTAGTTCCAACCACAGCAAACTGTAATCACCGAATTGTTCAGGAATAATTATGCTTTGATGACAACATTACACTTTCTAGTTCCTTTATTGCTGTTCTTGTTAAATATAATTACTATGCAAATTGCACAGCATAAGCAAGCCCAGGAGATTAACAGAGCCATGGGGGCCTTGGGAGCAGACTGAGGTGACTGCAAGTACATATCTCTCTGCTTGCTTAGTTGTCTGTCCAGATTTGCACTTGGGAGATGTCCTCACATGATCAGTGACTATAAAGTGAGCTCAGCTCAGAGAAGTGAGGAAGGACTGAGAGAGATATGGCTCCAAGTTGACCAGCTATCTGCCAGTGGGTCTGGGGCAGGCTCTGCTGTGAAGACCTCTAGATGCAATGTGGGACAAACGAGGGTCTGACTTCTTGTAGCTGATCTTCAGGAACCGCCCTGCACATGAGTGCCCCAGAGTGAGGGGTTCCCCCACCATCGAGTATCCCTGGCCAATTCAGTGTCCATCCCACATACTTCATCATGGTGTCTGGGCACCTGCTAAGTTTTGCATACTCCTACAGCTTGTGGTTTATCAGCATCGCTCTTCCAGCTCTCACTGCACAGGTAGGAACTAGAAGATGCTCTTTTCTTCTTTCCTTCCTCTTTCATCAGCACATAGGTATCTGAAGGACATAAATGGGAAGGCAGAGGAGGATCTGTTAAGCATAATGAAGTGAAGGAGTATGACAGAAAGTGCTGAACAGAGTTCCCTGGGGAGGGCTGGGAGTGTTATCACCTGAGTCAGTGAAAAAGCTGTTGAAAAGCCCACAGCGTGGAAGGACGATCTCGCAGATGCCCTATGGGACAAGGCCAGCTCCTTGCTGCGAGGACTGGGAGCCAGGATGCTCAGCCCCAGGGACCTGTGCAGGGTTAGTCTTCCACAAAGTCTCCTGCCATGTCCTCGTCTGCACTCTCCTGAGGTTAATGGGCATGGTGTCTCCCCTATGCCTTTCATTTCTGATTGACCCCAAGGCTTCTAACCCATACTGGTGAGTCTTGGTACCTCATCTATGTCTCATGGCTGTAAAACAGTCTCCCGACTCATGTCTCTACTGAACCAGGACCTGGAAGTGGCAGGTCTCCTTGTCTCCGCTACAAAGCCAGGGCTGAAAACCAGAGCCCTTGCCCAGCAATCATCCCAGGGCTGCAGATAGGGCAAGGATGGAGTGGGAGGCAACCTGCTTTTCCCCTTCTCCTCCGGGCCACCTCTTTTTTCAGTGCCTGCCTTTACCAAACTGAAAATGGCAGGTCAAGAGCACTTACCTGCTGTGGCCATGAGACCTAGCTAATTATAGGGCTCTCAGCTCCTCAGATGAAATTATTTTTCTATATATACATGCATATATACATATGTGCACTGAGTTTATTATTATTGCCATGCCAGACTATTCTTCTTCATTAGGGCTTGGAATTTGCTTTTAATGCTTTCAGTCAGATCTCTAACATTATTTAAACAGAGTGGGTTTGGGAGAGTTTTTGTTATTTTTAATGCAGACCAGATTTTGCTGGGATAAGAGAATGAAATTGCTCTTCATCTAGAGCAACTAGCTGCCTACCTGGCTGCAGGAACCAGGAGGGTCCTCATTGCTGGATTCAGTCTGCAGCCCCTTTGAAATCACAGCCAGGTTGCCAAAGAGGGGAAAGGGAGGATGGGCTCCTCTCTCCATGGGTCCATAGGTCTTGCCAGGAGCCTGCTCCAGTGCTGGCTTCCCACAGGGTCACAGCCTCCTTCGGACACATCCACCTGCTCCGCCATGGACCTCCATGGGCTGCAGGGGGACAGCCTGCATCACCATGGTCTTCACCATGGGCTGCAGGAGAATCTCTGCTCTGGTGAAATGCTTTTACCTTTCCCTCCATTTAGTTTAGCTCTTAAAAAAAATTTAGGGTCAAATACAATAATGCCCTGGGCTAACATAGAGCCAAGGTGGAAATTCCCCACCAGCATTCAGAGGTGTCTGGGAAAGGGAGGAAAACCCCCATCTCCCTGCTCGGGATCAGGGACTCAAGGCAAAGCCATCAGGAGGGGAGCAGAGGTTCAGTGGGACCTGCACCGTGATGGATGCCAGGGACTCCTTTCACCACATCTCATCCCTGGACAACCCTGTGGAGGGCTGTTTTCTTCCACCTCACTGCAGCAGAGGAAGCTGCTGCCACGTCCTCATGACTGCTTGGGGATGCTCACTGCTCTGCTCCCGTGTGAAGTCAGTCGGCTTTGCTCAGGCAGCCATCCTCCCTCCAACGCTGCTCTCAGTGCCACTGCAGCAACGCAGCAAAAGAGTCTGTCCCTTGAGAGGCAACAACAGATCCTTGGATTTTTTTTAATTTTTTTTTGTGGGGGGAGGTGATGTCTTAAACCATCTGTGAAGCCAGAGAGCTGCCAGGGCCAATGCTCTGCGGTTTGCAAGAAACTCCAGGTGCAAAGGGAATCCGTGAAAGTGCTTCAGCATCTCTGAATGAAGAGGCAAAGCTTATAGGAGATCACCTCTTCACACTGTGTGGCCATAGTGTTTCTGATCCCATGCTAGGTGCCCTACAGCTGGATTTCGTGGGCTGCCAAGCCACGACGTTCAATCACAGGAAACTTCACCAGGGCCAGGAAGAAGATTTTTCTGCTTCAGCAGGAGATGCTCAGGGCTGGGTTCTGCAGCAGGTCTGAGCCCCAACATCACGCAGACATCTCCATCCTCTCCTCCCTCAGCTTTTCAGTCCTGACATTTCTCTCTCTTCCAGCTGATGTTGATTTTTCTTTTCCTGCAACAGTGTTTTTAAGCACAGGCAAAGCAGCTGGAATAAAAATAGCATTGTTTAGCATTACCCAGCACCAAAGGTACTTGACAGATGTAGAAGAAAAAAGATTTGTGCTGGATGTTGGGAGAAAGCTTTCTAATGTGTCCAACGCTGAAACGCAGGAAGAGGCAAGTGGAGAGAGGCTGGGCTCTCCTTTCCCAGGGCACTGCGTGGCCGCAGCCGGGCTGTCCACACCTTTCATCCCGTGTTCATGCTGGCAATTCCCTGTGAGGGATTTGCCAATCTTATCAGAAAAGCAAACGGGCATTTCTTGTGGTGTTGTAACCGTAGGATAGGGGCCGTGAAATAGAAACTATAGAATCAGGTTGAGATAATTAGTTTGTAACCAAGGTAATAGGTAATGAAGCTAGCTAACCATGGCAAGTGGCAAGGTGACCGTGGCAAGATACAATGCTGCTATGTTCCTTGTACAGTCCCTACCCAACCGGACAATAGGCCCGGGAATATCAATCTTATAAAGTAAGGACAGGTGCAGATGTACCTGCACAACAAGGATACTGCGCATGCCTGCATGAAGGGGGTCACCCAGCGAACACGAGTGCAAGACCACTGACGACCACCAGAGACCCCTGAGGACCACCCACTCAAATCACTGAGCATGCGTGATGGGGAGGAGAATATGGAAATGAATCCTAGAAATGATTATCATAGAATCACCTTTTCTCGGGAAAATAATGAATATGTATGTTTTGATCCTACATAACCTGTGTGTTGGTGATCACCTGGCATGCACGTTGGGTGGAGCTATCCCCCGTGCATCCAGCGCTGCAATAAAGAATGCCTGCCTTTTAACACTACATTGGTGTTACGAGGTTTATTCCCGGATTTCGGTGACAGTTTCTGGCGACCCAGATGGGACACTGCTTTTGAACCTCGACGGATCCGTGGGATCGCAGGACCTCCAGCCGGCACCGGGGAATACTTGGGGAGAACCTCCGATCCCCGGACCGAAGAGCTTTGAGCAAGACCCCTGGGAGAGGTAAAGGCATTCTTATTTGATTTAAATATTTGCTCTTTTGAATATTTGCTCTTACCATCGTGGCGGGACAGGCCCGCACCAAGAGCACAAGTTGAAGGCCTCATTCAAGGAGCCCCGTGGCTCTCATCACCGTGGCAGGACAGGCCCGCACCAGGGGCGCACGGGAGGCCTGCTCGTAAGGCGCGGTGAAAGCTGCGCAGAGTTGGGCTGGGGAGATGTCTCAGGTAAAAGTCTCTGCTAGGCGAAAGCCTGTGGAGCAGGGCCCAGAGGGGAGGGGAAGCCTCCAAGGTTGAGATTTCTCTTACCACCGTGGTGGGACAGGCCCGCACCAAGAGAAATCCCTGAGGGAGTTCTAACACGGGTTGGGGTCCCTCTGACTAGTGCTTGTGATAGTGTACAATCACAACCACTGAGTCCCTGGGAGATGGGTACTTTTCAGAGTAAGAAACCAATCCCACGAAAAACACCACTGGGATGTATTTTGGAACATTGGAAAGATCTGGGAAGAATTGATCCTTTGACTCGGAAACAATTGATTGAATATTGTAATCATTGGTGGCCACTGTATACTTTAGAGAGTGGGGAAAAGTGGCCGGAGAATGGGACGTTGCAGTATAATACAATTTTGCAACTAATGTTATTTTGTAAAAGAGAAGGTAAATGGAATGAAATGGCATATGTAGATTTGTTTTTCACACTGCGAAATCATCCAGAATGGCAAAGGCAATGTGAATTGGTTTCACCTAGTTCTGCGATAATGGCGTTAAAGGGGCAGGAACCTGATAAGAATTTGGAAAAGGTTGCTCAGCTTGTGATATTGGTAAACGGTGTTTTAAATGTGAATTTGAAGATGATGATGTTGAATGATTGGTTGCACCTCGCAGAAGGTTAGGAAATGATCGAGGGGATCAAAATCTGGGGGCCAATAATGCTTCCGTCCCTCCTGTGGAAGGGGAGGCGGAAGGATTCAGCCCAATTGCTGGGAGGACAAGGGGAAGAGGGGGAGGAGACGGATTAGCTCCCCTCCAGGCCCCTCTTCGACAGGCAGTTGGTACTGAGGGTCCAGTAATGGTAAAAGTTCCCTTCTCAATAACTGATTTAAGACCAGGGAAAGAAACTGCAGGCACTTATCGAGATGATCTTGAAAGAGTTGCCAAAGTAGTTGAAACAATAATCAGAACCCAGAACCCCGATTGGGAGGATTTCAAAGTAGTATTGAATACTTTGTTGGAAGACACTGAAAAGAAAATGGTACTAAATACGGCCAGAAAACAAGTGGAAGGAGCTCATGCTAATGGGATTATACAAGGGACAGTGGACCAGAATTTTCCATCCACAAATCCTGAGTGGGACCCTAATCAACTGGGGCCCAGAGGGATGCTGACTAGATATCAGAAGTGGATTTTATTTGGTGTTAGACATGCAATGGCAAAAGCAATTAATTGGTCTAAATTATATGAAGTAAGACAAGAACTAAACGAATCCCCTTCAGCCTTTATGGAAAGACTGAAGGTGACTGCGAGAAAATATACTAATTTGGACCCAGAGAAAAAAAAAAAACCAAACCAAACAAACAAAACCACAAGCAAGCAAACAAAAAACACCACAGAAGAAGCTATACAATTGGCCTCTATATTTATGGGACAATCAGCCCTAGAAAAAACTCCAGAAACTGGAAGGGGCTGAGTCCAGAGGCTTAGGTAAAATGCTTGAAGTAGCCTGGACTGTGTATAACAACAGAGAAAAAGAAAAAGAAGTCAGACAAATGTAAAGGGATGGAAAATTCTGGCAATCTTGACCAAGAATAATAAACATGTAAAGCAAAACTCAGCTATAAATCAGCAGAGGGTGTTGGTGCGATGGGGCAAAAAGAAAACTGGCCTTTCTTGAAACTGTTAAAATTTAAGCTGGGAAAACAGTAGGTAACACATCAATTTTTGTACATGCCCAAATGTCCGTTGCCTTTATTAGGACAAGATTTATTAAGCAAATTAGATGCACAAATAATTTTTAAAGATGGAGAAATCAGATTGCTAATACCAGAATCAAAGCCATAGAGGCGAGAGTGTTTATGTTACAGGATTCCTCCAAGGAGGAACAGATTTCAGAAGCGGTGGACAATGCAGTCACCCCCCTGGTATGGGCAAGTGGAGTTCCGGGACGATCCAAATTGGCAGAACCGGTAAAGGTGACTCTAAAACTCGGAGCCAAACCGGTAAGACAAAAACAGTATCCTATTAAGTGGGAAGCCCGAAAGGGATTAGAGGAATTAATTACAAAATTTTTAGAATATGGGCTGTTAGTAGAATGTGAATCAGAATACAATACCCCTATATTGCCAGTAAGGAAATCAGGAGGTAAGGAATACCGATTAGTTCAGGACTTAAGGGCCATAAATCAGATAGTTCAAGATATACACCCAGTAGTGGCCAATCCATATACCTTGCTGACATCCTTGAGGGAGGAGCATAAATGGTTTACTGTACTGGATTTAAAGGATGCCTTCTTTTGCATACCTCTGGATAAGAAAAGTCAAGGCATATTTGCCTTTGAATGGGAAAGTCCTGCTACAGGACGAAAAACACAACTAACGTGGACTGTACTTCCACAAGGATTTAAAAATAGCCCTACAATATTTGGAAATCAGTTGGCAAAAGAGTTAGAAATGTGGAAGAAACAGAATCAAGGAGAAGGTATATTATTACAGTATGTGGATGACAACCTGATAGCAGCAGAAAGTAAGGAAACATGTTTTGAAATTACTGTCAGTTTATTGAATTTCCTGGGCCAAGGAGGATACAGAGTCTCCAGAAACAAGGCCCAGATAGGGAAAGAAGCAGTGATTTATTTGGGATTTGAGATATCTCAAGGACAGAGACAACTGGGAAACGAAAGGAAAGAAGCCATTTGTCAGATCCCCGAACCTAACAGCCCAAAGGAACTGAGAACCTTTTTAGGAATGATTGGGTGGTGTCGACTCTGGATTCTAAATTATGGACTGTATGTGAAACCCCTATATGAGGCCCTGAAAGAATCTAAAGACCAATACCTGACTTGGACACCTGAATGCCATAAATCATTTAAAGAACTCAAAAAGCCATTAATGATGGCCCCTGCATGGGGTTTACCTGATCTGACTAAACCTTTTGAGCTATTTGTACACGAAAGGCAACATCTGGCCCTTGGAGTGCTGGTGCAACGGCTGGGATCCTGGAAGCGGCCGGTGGGGTACTTCTCCAAACAACTTGACACCGTGAGTAAAAGATGGCCGGGATGTTTGTGTGCCGTGGCAGCAATGGTGCTGCTGATTCAGGAAGCCTGAAAATTGACTATGGGCCAAAAGATAGTGGTATATGTACCGCATATGGTAATAACTGTCTTTTAGAACAAAAGGGGGGTCACTGGTTATCCCCTAGCAGAATGTTGAAATACCAGGTTGTCCTATTGGAACAAGATGATGTGGAATTAAAAACCACAGCAATTGTAAATCCAGCAATGTTCCTGTCAACAGAAAATCCTACTGAGAAATTGGAACATGACTGTCTGTTAACCATTGAACAAGTTTATTCCAGCAGACCGGACCTGAAGGACGAACCCTTGAAGAATCCTGATCTGGAACTGTTTACGGATGGAAGCAGTTTTGTGCAAGAAGGGAGGCGAATGGCTGGGTATGCTGTTGTTACCACCACCAAGCTATTGGAGTCAGGGACGCTACCTGCAAATACATCAGCGCAGAAAACAGAATTGGTGGCGCTAAAGCAGGCCTTACGGATGGCAGAAGGGAAAAGGGTAAACATATGGACGGATTCCAAATATGCATTTGATGTGATCCACACTCATGGAGCTATCTGGAAAGAAAGAGGACTGTTATCAGCCCAAGGATCACTAATAAGGCATAAGGAGGAAGTTCTTCAACTCCTACAAGATGTGCAGAAACCAAAGGAAGTGGCCGTAATGCATTGAAAGGCTCATCAATTTGGTCAGACGGCTGTCAATATAGGTAATCGGTTGGTGGATAAAACTGCAAAAGAGGCTGCTGAACAAGGTATCCTTGCACTTGTACCAGTAAACCAGATGAAAATTCCAAATTTAAAAGCAAGATGCAGCAAACTAGGTGAACAATTGGCAGAGCACTTAAAAGCATCTCAGAATATGGAAGGATGGTGGGTAACATGAGAAAATCGGGTAATAGTAACTCCACAAGTTATGTTGGAACTTGCAAAAGAGAAACATGAGCAGACACACTGGGGCATAGATGCTATGGTTACAAGTTTAAGAACATCTGTAATATGTCTAGAATAGGAAAATATGAGTGGAAGTATTGAAAAGTTATTATTTCAAAACTTCCAAAGGGGGGAAATGTAACCGTAGGATAGGGGCCGTGAAATAGAAACTATAGAATCAGGTTGAGATAATTAGTTTGTAACCAAGGTAATAGGTAATGAAGCTAGCTAACCATGGCAAGTGGCAAGGTGACCGTGGCAAGATACAATGCTGCTATGTTCCTTGTACAGTCCCTACCCAACCGGACAATAGGCCCGGGAATATCAATCTTATGAAGTAAGGACAGGTGCAGATGTACCTGCACAACAAGGATACTGCGCATGCCTGCATGAAGGGGGTCACCCAGCGAACACGAGTGCAAGACCACTGACGACCACCAGAGACCCCTGAGGACCACCCACTCAAATCACTGAGCATGCGTGATGGGGAGGAGAATATGGAAATGAATCCTAGAAATGATTATCATAGAATCACCTTTTCTCGGGAAAATAATGAATATGTATGTTTTGATCCTACATAACCTGTGTGTTGGTGATCACCTGGCATGCACGTTGGGTGGAGCTATCCCCCGTGCATCCAGCGCTGCAATAAAGAATGCCTGCCTTTTAACACTACATTGGTGTTACGAGGTTTATTCCCGGATTTCGGTGACAGTGTCAGGAGGTGCAGGTGGGCTGTGTCTTGTACCAACAGCGTTACGCCAGCATCTATTGCTCCATTCATTGCTGCACCACCCAGCAGCCCAGAGCATCATCATCAGCATACAGACGCCTCCATCTCCATGCCAAAGCAGACCCCTCCAGCAGCCCCAGGTTATTAGCTCCTATTGCCGATGATGAAGAGGAGGGTGGGAATACGAAATATGATGGGAAGAGAGTTAAGGAAGGGGAGGGAGCAGCAGGCAGAGGATTTAGGACCAGATCTGAGCCCCAGCCCAGAATCTACCCTACCACTAATTTCTTTTGCCCAGCTATTTTCCCCTCTGGCTGCATATCCCGCCTGCTGGGTGTGGATACGAACCAAGCCCTTGATGCTCCCTCCGCCACTAATGTCTGTAATAACGTTTCAGTCAGGCGTAATATTGCAGGAACTGCAGCTTGTCACCTTCCCCATGGCCACAGGCAATGTCAGGTTTTTCAGATGTTCTAATGGCAAGCTATCAAACAAATCCATCCCCTACAGAGATGCTCTGCTCAGTCTCGTGTTTGCACAGCCCCTTCCTAGTGAACACATGGCACTGCCATGGATTTAGGAGCAGGATAAACAGCCTCTCTCCAAACCTCCCTCATTTGTGTGCTTGCTCTCCTGAGATCTTTAGTAATTGCATCTTTGCCTTTAAATACCATGCTGCTCCTTTGGCATTTCACTGTCAAAATGTCTCCCACTTAGATAAAATTGTCTGGAGGCAGATGGATCGAGGTGGTGTCTGCACTGTGCAACGCAGGAAAGCAACAGGCTGCTCTGCTGGTCTGACTTCTCCAGCCACACAGGCAGGGTCGGGGCTGGGTGGTTTTTGCAGCATGGCCATAGAAAGCTGGGTTCAAGCTGGGAGTGAGGACATCCCCCTTCCCCTGCCCTTGGAGCAGTCCTTCCTCCCCCTTCCCCAGAGAGGAGGGATAGGGAAGGGTAAATTGTGCTCTGACGGTTGGGGCCCTCCGGCCCCTGCACAGGCTGGGGCATCCCACTAGGACCAGGCTGAGAGACCAGCTGCCAGCATCTCCAAGTCATACAGGTGCTGTGGCCAGGAGAACAGCTGACCTTCCCAAGCCTCTGTGCCCACAGAGAGTCCCTGATCCATCCCACAGCTCCTTGCCATACATCCCAACACACAGCCTCCCTGTTACCTGCACACCCTGATGAGGATGGATCTAGGGAGTCCCATACTGCAGCATCCACTTGTTGCATCTGCAAGTGCACAGGGAAATGTTTCAACTCTTGCCTCCCAGGAGCCTGGCTTTGGGTGCCCCCATCCCCATGAACCTCAGAGCCCCACAAATAATATTCTCAGGATTTGATGCTTATGTGTTTTGTTTCCTATTTTGCAAGCAATGGGTGAGCTGAAGTATTTTTGCAATTAGTATAACAGTATTAGGGACTGAAATTAGGAAATGTTCTTGCAGGGAGAGGCAGGGCAGCAGGAGGAATGGTCTTCCTTATTATTTTTGGGGAAAGTGTGATTATTACCCCTTCAGTCTGTCTGCAAAAGGGATTAATAATGTCCAGTTTCACAGCTATCAAAGCCTTGATTAATTGAGCTTGCTGTACTGCAACCTCATCTGTTTGTCTTGTGTCAATGTGCAAATTGAAAACACAACACAATAAATCTTATCAGGCATCCTGTACCTCTTGGCTTATCGGCTGCCCTCCTCCCACCTCTGTTTCCAAACAGCCTGGAAGGTATGAGCTGCTGCTTTGCAGTCATGTTCAACCTGGGTCTGGGCAGTATCATCTTTTTGCTGTTCCCCAGCCTCCTCTCTCGGCAGCACTGTCATTGCCCAGCTGGGAGTGCACGCATCCTGACTCTGCTTTCTCTGCTTATCAGTGGGAGAAACAATGCCCAAACCACATCAGAGCTGCTTTGCATGTCTAGAAACAGAGATAAGCCATTGTAAATCTTTCCCCAGTGCTGGACAACACCTGCCTTATAGACGCATGAAACTGTGGAAAATGGCATCACATGCAAGTGAGCAGGGCGGCACGCAGCATGCCAGCCTGTCAGGACGTACTCGGGGAGCCAGCTGTGGCTTGTGCCCATGCTTGACATTGGACACCCTGGAGGCTGAGCAGTTGAAGCACAGCGCCGAGGCTCCTGGAACTCAGTTTCCCCCAGGAGAGAGGGGATGGAGGGACATTACCTGCCCCTACCAGGCTGGGGGAGGTCAGCACCACATTGCTTCCTTCCTCAGCTTGCCAGGTTTCCCCATCCTAATCCCAGCTGGGGGCTGCTGATGCTGTGTCCCAAAACCCAGGGCTTGTACATGGTATCCACATCAGACGCTGCAACCTCTCCACCCCTGAGGGGATTATATCACCCTCACATCACACCCAGGGCTCCACCTTAGCAGGCAGGTTATGCTGCACTGGGCATGTCCAGCTCAGGGACAAGAGGAGCTCCAGTTTCAATGCCTTGTTGTACACCCGAGGAAAGCCTCTCCCTTCTCAGACTGACTTCCTTCCCTTTAAATCTATCTGTCCTAAAGACAACTGGTCCCCAGCTTTGCTTGGCATGGTGCAATAGCACTGGCCGAGAGCCAGGAGGGATACACTGTGCATGAGGCAGCCAGTTCATGAGCTGGGTGACTTGCCCTGCCCCAGAGATGCTTCTCCTTCCTTTGAGGAATTCCTCACAGCACAACTCAGGGTTTTTTTGTCGCAGAGGCACAAAGCACAACAGATCAAACCGCAAGCACATGTGGTCCCAGAAAGAAGAATCATAGAATCATAGAATGGTTTGGGTTGGAAGGGACCTCAAAGATCATCTAGTTCCAACCCCCCTGCCACGGGCAGGGACACCCTCCACTAGACCACGTGGCCCAAAGCCTCATCCAACCTGGCCTTGAACACTTCCAGGGATGGGCCCTCCACAACCTCTCCGGGCAACCTGTTCCAGTGCCTCACCACTCTCACAGTAAAGAATTTCTTCCTCACATCTCATCTAAATCGACCCTCCTTCAGCTTAAACCCATTCCCCCTTGTCCTGTCACTACACTCCCTGATAAACAGTCCCTCACCATCTTTCCTGTAGGCCCCCTTCAGGTACTGGAAGGCTGCAATTAGATCTCCCTGGAGCCTTCTCTTCTCCAGGCTGAACAATCCCAACTCTCTCAGCCTGTCCTCATAGGAGAAGTGCTCCAGCCCTCTGATCAGCTTCGTGGCCCTCCTCTGGACTCGCTCCAACAGCTCCATGTCTCTCCTGTACTGGGGCCCCCAGAGCTGGATGCAGTACTCCAGGTGGGGTCTCATGAGAGCCGAGTAGAGGGGCAGGATCACCTCCCTCGACCTGCTGGTCACACTTCTTTTGATGCAGCCCAGGACACAGTTGGCTTTCTGGCCTGCAAGCGCACACTGCCGGCTCATGTTGAGCTTCTCATCAATCAATACCCCCAAGTGCTTCTCCTCGGGGCTGCTCTCAATCCATTCTCCACTCAGCCTATAGTCGTGCTTGGGATTGCGCCGACCCACGTGCAGGACCTTGCACTTGGCCTTGTTGACCTTCATGCGGTTCACACGGGCCCACCTCTCCAGCCTGTCAAGGTCCCTCTGGATGGCATCCCTTCCCTCCAGCGTGTCGACCACGCCACACAGCTTGGTGTCGTCAGCAAACTTGCTGAGGGTGCACTCGATCCCACTGTCCGTGTCGCCGACAAAGATGTTGAACAGTGCCGTTCCCAGTACCAACCCCTGAGGAACACCACTCGTCACTGTTCTCCACTTGGACATTGAGCCGTTGACCGCAACTCTTTGAGTGCGACCATCCAGCCAATTCCTTATCCACCGAGTGGTCCATCCATCGAATCCATGTCTCTCCAATTTAGAGACAAGGATGTCGTGCGGGACAGTGTCAAATGCCTTGCACGAGAGCTTAATCCATAGGCTGTATTGCCACCTGAGATACGCTTGGCATTCACATATTCCTCCAGTGTACACACACCCGCCTAAATGCTAATGTCACCCAGAAGCCAGTATGCACAGCACATTGCAAAGAGGAATGAGCCAGTGCAGAAAAGTCTGCCTCTTGCTTTTGTCAAGCAGAAAGATAATGAACCATTTGTGCAGCCTCCCAGCAATTTTGCACGTTTTTCTGCAACTGAGGAGACAGTTGTTCTCTGGTGGGAAAGGGTCAGCCCCAAAGCAGTTCCACTTCCATATATAAATTGTTGTTTTCTGTTTTATTGCCATTTGTCCTTGGGAACTTGAACACTGGTCTCAGGGGCAGTAGGAGAAAGGTGGTGTCTGCTGCCCAGATTACCCTTTTCCCAAACATTGCCTCAGACTTACAGCACATGTCTCAAAAATGGGCCATGTTTTTGGCCCAGAAGCCCCTTTTACAAATCCCTTCACTTTTAAAAGGAATAAAGCAGAGGAAAAGCCCGGAGCATGAACACTGAAGCCAGACTCCCTGTCCAGAAGTCAGTCAAGGAGCCCGTTTCTCATTGGGTGTCCAGATGAACCCAAGGAATGTAAGTGGGAATGGAGATATCCTGCAAAAAAAGGTGAGGATGGTTTGCTCTCCATGATAAGACAGCCTCCAAATAAACCAGGTATGTCAAAGGATGGCATCCTATCGGAGCAGAGTCTAATGACCTGGGAGAAGGGTCTGAGGGACAGAAATAGCAAGAAGTGGGGGACATTGTCCCATAGATTTGAACTCAGAGGAGCCTGAGGTCCATTTTCAGAAGTGGGCTGAGTCCTTTAGAAACTAATGCCCTTCATTTTCTCCCCCTGAAAAACAGATGTTTTCACAGGAATGAAATGTTGATTTCTGGCCCAGTTTAGCATCTCTCAGTTCAAACACACTGTTGTTCTTCTCCAGTTCATCTGCAGGTGCCCTCAGCTGCAGTGCCCAGACCCAGACGGCTCAGACAAAGCAGAATTGCAGCTTTCCATGGCTCACATCCAACATTAATGCATCCCAGGAAGTGAGCTGCCCTTTTTTTCTAAAACATCACACTCATGCTAAGTTAGTGATCCATCTCAACTCCCTGATCCTTTTCTGCCATCCCGCTCCCCTGTCTATGCATTCATGCATTCATTTATCCCTCCCAAATGTGGCACCCTGTGCTCTCTGTACTAACTTTCATCTTGCTGATTCCAGACACTTGCTCCAATCCATCCCTGTCATTTCAAATTCTGAGGCTGTTCTCCAAAGTTCTTGCAGCACCCTCATTAACACACAGCCCTGGACTTATTTAGCATATGCTGATATCAAAATGCATATGATTATTTCCAGTTAGCAAAGAATGTGGGTTTTTTGGAAATACCTTGAAAAAACCTTTAATTGCTATTGCTCACACTGATAAAAATCCAGCATAATAACTATTGACTCTAGCACGGATACTTCAAATTTATTCTGGTAAATATCTGAGAGCAGTGTCAGGCCCATTCTTGTCATGCACTCAGCAGTCCGTCATAACATCGGTCTACAAAATGCCCACAATAGATGGAGTTATTTTATCCTTTCTCCCCAGTGAAGGATAACTATTCTTTCTTTTTTCTTTTTCATTCCTGTCCCAGCTGTTTGCAGGAAAGCTATCTGAAATTAAAAACAACAATGAAAAAAAAAACAGAATTAAAAAAAAAAAGAACCCAGAGCTCTGGAGATGTCACTTTGTAAATCACAATCAGCTGCTGCTCAGAAAAATGAGGCTGGTGAAAGAGCCAAGCTCAGTCTGAGTGTGCTTGATGAGATAATACATGCTCTAGGACATCTCTTGTTACATTGCAGCAGCTTTTAAACTTATTTCTTTTTTTAATATGGAGATGTTCATGGCAAACATGCCAACAGTGCCCAAGCAATGACTCTGTGTTTGGTGCCCTGCCTCAAGTCTGCAGAAGAGAAGATTTTGCTGAAATGGTGATAGCTGAAGGCAGAGAGGAAGAGGGACCAACTGAGGAGTGGTACAGGAGAGTTTGTGCTCTGGAGGACCCCAGCTCAGCACCAGGGTTTGCTGATACTGGCTCTCTTTTGCCAGTATTTGAGTGTTTGCTGAAGATGCAGCAGCTGCTCAGCTCAGGGAGCTCCCGAGCAAGATGTAATTCCCATGTAACTATGAACCTCTCTTTTCTATAAAATTGTCCAGTCTTTCATGCTGTTCAGATAAGCTCTTAGCATCTGTGACAAGGATGCTGAACACCCACTGCCTGTTGCAGGAAGTACTATTTGTTTGCTTTGAAACCTGACTCCACCTAGCTTCATCCAATAGACCCTATTCCTCATACCAGAAGAGACACCTTGCCCACCTGATTCATCTTCATGCCTTGAATTTATGAGGAATTCCCTTACCCCTCCCCACCCACCTCCTGTGAGTTTGCCCATCCTTGTTAGAAACCACAGGTAGGGATCAGTCCATCACACTTATCTCACAGGCTGGTGTTCCTGTAATTAGTGGCAGTAGAAAGGCTCTCACTGGGAACTGGGTTAATTAGCCAGATGAAGGAGAGGATTCAAGAGGCAGCAGCCAATGAAACAAAGGGAAGTACATGCCCTGGAGCATGGGGTTATATGTAAGGGAGGCCAGAGCCTGTCTTGGCTGCCCAGGCACATGGTCAGCAGGAGTGGAGGGACCTCTGTGCTATATCAGCGCACCCATCTTCACAGCACCAATCCAATAGGACCCAGCTGAGAGCTGGTCTGTGTGCCAGGCCAGCCAAGGAGCATTTAATAGTCACCTGTGACTGGTACCCCCTGCTCCCAACTCCTGGAACCTGTCTGTCCCCTTAGTGTTGAGTGACACACCCATGCTTGAGTAAGGGATAGGGAGGCAGGAAGGCCAGGGCTGTAGCTTTGCAAGATGCCAATGGTAAGCACCCTCCTCTCACCATGCCAAGTCCCTCCCAATGTAGACAAACCCACCCTGGATCCCATTGTTCAGTCCCACATGCCAGCCAGCTCCCCTCATCCCATGCTGGGGCAGGAGACCCACACCATGCATCAGTCATGGGGATATGAGTGTTTTGGAGCTGGAGAGGGATCTTGAATTCTGCAGGCTGGACCAGATGGACACCAGCAGAGCTGTCACTGCTTTCAAGGACAGGAGTCTCCACATGGCAGGCACCCACACTCCTCTCCCACTTGCTGCACAGCCTTTCCCAGCTTGCTTGCCTCTTTTTCTTCCTTTCTAACAGTTCCCAAGTGCAAGGGGGAGGGGAAGTCTCTCTCCAACCCGCACTCTAGAGAGCTCTTTTCATTTTGCATTTAAAAGGGAAAGAAGAAAAGCCAGAGCAAACCTGTCTCGGTTGTAATCTGCTGCACAAATGCCAGCTCTTGGCAACTGATAGCAAATGCTCCCAGAGGGCTGTTTTCATTTCATAATATTTATTGGGTTGCTTTATTGTCAGAATCATTGCAGTTCAATGTACTGTATAGATTTTATGCCAGCTGCACTTAGTTTGTCTTGTTTTTAGCACTCCACATGTCTTACGTGGGGCCATGGTCGCACCTGGATTGGGACTGCTCCTCACACAGGGTCCTCTGTGCAACACGGGGCAAGTTACCACCTCTCTCTGGGTCTCTCTTCCTCCCAACCCCAGGATAAACCATGGCTTGTTGAGCTAGCTGTAGGCTCCCAGGGCAGGGATGCTCTCTGCATGTACAATATCTCTCATAAATGAGTCTTGATCTTGGTTGACCCACTGGATGTGAAGCAATCACAGCAACAGAGCCCAAAACATAAAGGAGCTGTGAAATGGATGCAGGGGAACTGTGGGGGAGGGAGTGATGGGAGAAGGTGGGAATGGGATTAGAGAAGGGATTACAAGCAGCAGCCAGGGTTAAACATAACCTCTCCTGTGGGAAAGAGTCCTGGAGAAAGGGGCTAGTAGGATGGAAATTGGGCCAGACTAACCATTAAGTGGAGGAGCTGCTGCACTCCTTGTGATGCAGATGCTCTGCAGATACCCACTGGTGCAAACTCAGGGCTTGACTGCATGCCTATCGCCAACATGTAGACATGACCCAACTGAAGCATTAAGATGGAAAACATTCCTGGACCCCACTCCATCCCCACCCCTTCCTTGTTTCTCAAGGCTGCCTGGAGATTAGGAGGTGAAGAGGAGGAGACCAAAAGGCTCCCCTGCATCCCCAGCCATCCCCCAGGAACAGCCAGGCATAGGAGCCAGCACGGGCTCAAATCCACAAGAGCCCTGCCCTCCCTGCAATGGGCAAGCTGGTCTGCTCCCTTGCAGAGAGGGAGCCGGACACAAGGAACATCCTCATCACACTTCATGAGCTCACACAGTAAGGAAAACTAGAGGAGGAAAAGTGCCTCCTGGCCATGACAGCCCAAGAAAGAGGCCACATGTTTGCGCACATCCAGTTAAGCCACTAGCTAGGACTGGCAGCCTTAGGGAAAGCCAAGGCTTCCCCCAACTCCCAGGTGGTTGGGGACAGCTCAGTAGCTTTCCCTGGAGACACAGTCTCTCCTGGGCATTGCCTGAGACCGGACCCAGCAGGGACATTTGGAGGAGCAGAGTGGGATGAAATTCCAGGCCTTTCCCTGAGGTGGGAGCTGGAAAGAGAAGCAGCTGACTGCAGAGGGACAATAGCATCCCTCCTGCAGCAGGTGTTTAACACTCACACTCTGCAATAACCCATAATTTGGGCTATAAAAGGAGCCCTGGCACCAACTCACAGACATTCAACAAATCCTGGGGGTGATCTGAGGTTTGTCAGGGCCAAGAGAAGAGCACAGTGAGGAATCATCGCTGAGATGCCTGCCCCAGACATGCAGACCCCAGCCCAGTGGCCAGGAGGTGGCAGGGACCCCCAGGACACAGCAGAGGGAAGCTCCCATCCCTGCTCTGGCCACCATTGCAAATTGTTAATTTTGTGATTGTGTGCATGTGTTGGGAGTTATTATGCGGTCCGCTTGTGTCTCACTTTTTTCAATTACTGTCTGCATGCTGACTTCCTAATTGCCTGGCAGGCCTTGGCTCACCTGCCTGCTGAGCATAATTTGTTTGTAATGTATGGCTCTAGCAAATTTTTTCTCTCTCTCCCTTTTTATTAAACAATTTTTTTTCCAACTCACATTTATAATTAATTCTTAAACTGATGGCATCTCAGCAGAGCAGGAAGGGCTGAACAAGGTGTCCTCAGGGTAGCAGATACGTAGCACCTACAATTATCTTTGTCTGCACGCCCATCCCCAGAGACCAGTGGGACATCTAAGAATGAACCTCTCCAAGGATGCATTCAGCCCTACCACAGCAGGGATACCTACTGTGCCTGTATAAAGCAGTTCAGCTTGCTTCTAGCCCAGGGCTGCCAAATCTCTACAGGCAGAGAGAGCTATCATAGCATCTCTGATGGGATCTTCTAAATACAGCTCCACTTTTCCTTACCTGGCTTTTCCCTGGGGTTTTGAAGCCCAGCAGGGTCTGGAGGCTGGTGAACACCATCCTTTCCCAGGCTTACTGCTGCAGCAGGTTCCTGGCTCTATCTGTAGGATGGGAACATGCTCTGGAGGGGCCACTGGTGGCTGGAGACACACAGGCTGCTCCCCTGACAACAGCAAGTCCTAGTAGAAGGCAAATCTTTTAGCCACAAATACTGCTGGCTCTGCTGCAGAGACCCTGCAAGGCTGAAGACAGTTGCATTGGCAGCAATGCCAGGGCTGTATCACCTCCCCAGGTGCAATATGGGGATCCCAAGCTGCAGCTCAGAGATCCCAAGGAGGCTGGGGAAAAGCAGCACGAGATGGGCTGGAAACATGTTCTGGGGTTTGTAACAAGCTCACTAATCACTGACCCCAGCTTCACCAGGGCAAGGGGGTATTTACAACCACTGCATTTAACCACTCCTTTGCATTGGTGGGTGGTAATTACAGCCACTTCCCTGTCCTGGAGGAGCTGAGGTCTCAGCTGGAAAACCACAGCTCTTCCTTGAGGAAGACAGGCAATCTGACATAGCATCCCACCATGGCCACAGGGTAGGGGCTGCCACGAGACAGGCAGCCCCATGCTCCCAAATCCCCAGGTGATGCTCACAGCTGTGCCACTACAGTGGAGTCCTTTGTGCCTCCAGCTACATAAGCAGAACTCAGGAGCATGGATACTGTGATGGAGACTGCCCTCTGCACTTCTGTCCTCACCACAGGGAGCTATGATGATAAAGATGCTCTACTCACAGCCAGAAGAGCTGTTCAAGCACCAGTAGAGCCAACAGCTGATTTATGCAGCTGCCATTTATACCACTCAAAGCCACTACTGTGCATGCTAGCCAGGGCACAACAGGACTATACTGACCTCCCGCCTCATGCCCACCAATACCCTTTATGCTTTTGAGTATGCAATAGCCAGAAGCCCCAAAACCACCCTCACACAACTTCCCACAGGAACAAAGAGGATAAGCCAACTTCACTTTAAAAGGCAAGCCAAGGAGGGAAACAGCTGCTCCTAGTGACCCAATCCATCAAGCTAGCATTGGCCCCATCACTTGCCTCCTAAAAGCTCCTGATCATCAGTGATTATTAAAGCTGGCTGTGTGCATTTTAGCCAGGCACAATCAAAGCTGAGTACAGCTGAAAGAGCCATAAAAACTCTTGGGAGGTGGTCTAGGGTAGAAGGGTTCCTCTGGTGTGTTGGGATATGTAACCTGTAGGAGGGGATAAAATGCATCACAGGTAATGGGTCTGACCACATGTCGTATATGCAAACAGGGGCAGCTGAGGCTCAGAAATACCTTCTCATAATCCATTACCATGCTGCAAGCAGCCTCCTTTTGTCTGGCCTGAGATCTGGTGTTTTGCTTCCAGTTGTTCTTTTTCTGGGGAGAATGTTTCATTTTTCAGTCAGAAAGATTTTGCTGGAGGAATGTGGGGCCAACTTTCAGTCTAAACTTGCTGGTGCTTTTTCCAAAAGCTAAAGCTGGTGCATATGTGGGGAGATCCCCAGGGCAGTCACTAAGAAAATATCCTACCCTCTTGATTGCAGTTGCTGTCAGGACAGTATGGGCTGGAAAACAGTCCATGGCTTGCTTTGGAAATTGAATTATTTGAGGCTGATGAGTTAATTTATTCCATGCTCAAAGCCTTGTCTGTAAAGCCAAGTTAATGCAAGGGATAAAATTCACTTGGAAAAGAAGATATGCACTCAATAAAAGGCCTGGCAAGTAGTGTGGCAGAATGAGCATGAGGCTGTCTGGACATCTATTTAGTGGGATAAATGCAAATAAGATCATAGTAATTAGTGATTCATAAAGAGATGAATATCAGGCAATTAAATAAGTGGTCTGAGGCATGCTGGTTGAAATTAGGTCCATGTGGTGATTGTGAATTGTTAGCTGAGGTTGGTGGCTGCCCAGGAGTTGGGTGTCTGGATGCAGTGATGAGACACACAGGCATGGTTGCTGCTTTGATGCATGATTTCATAATCCTAGTTTTGTGTACCAGGCTAAGAGAAAGCTCAGGTTTGAAATGGAAACCTGCTCTGGTGTCAGTGTGGAGCCAAGACCATGGGGGAAAAAAAATGACAAATATTTACTTCTTCTTACAGAGGGTTATTTGCATTTCAGGAGGTGTTTGGTGCAGCTCAAAGGTCTGAATTCCAGCACTTCATCTCACCTCATTAGAGCTTCCAGTTGTGCTAAAGACTGTCCTGTCATTTTGAGATTGATCCACATCTGCTGCAGTGCTGAGTCCAGGGAGGAGACGGGCAGTGCTGAAATGGGCAGGCAGAAGAGAAATGCCAGCAGGATTTGAGCTTTTCGTGCATTTCCACCAAATGGACATGCAATGCTGTGTCAGATCAGAGTGTTCTGGCCAAGCACCATCCTCCCTGTGGGGGAGGGGGGATTGAGAAAGTTGCCCAAGGCCATGGAAGGAGCCAATGGGGAGGCTAATTCAGCAATATTACCACATTCTTCAATTAGTGCATTGTGCATGTGTCTGGGAGGCTGCGCGTTCCCTCAAGCGATGAAGGAGAGGAGTGTTAGCAATGGGTTGGGGAGGCCAGCACATCATGCTCAGGGCTGCCACATCCCCTTCATGGTGCCAGGCTCCCTGCCTTTGGGCTGAGCCTCATCATGGGGATACAGAGTGCCTGCAGGGTTAGCAATGCCTGTAATTAGCAGTTAATGCGTTTGACTCTCTGGGCTTGCTTATTTCAGTGTGATTAACAGGACCTGTAGGATGCTGCTGCAGACACAACATCACCTGTTCCCTGCCCACTCTGAACCATGGGTGCCAGAGCAGGGCTAAAGGGACTGTCTTCTCTCTGCTGTGCATCTCAGGCATATGCTGCTTTGTGGAGGTCGTTGTGCTGGGAGTGATCACAGGCACCCAGCAATCCTGTGCTCCTGCCCCAAGCTGAGCCCAGTGCTGCCTAGCTGGGCATGGGGCTAACCACTTCTTTAAAACAACTAATGAGAGCTCCTACCTCCTCCCAGCAACTGATTCCTGTGCTACGCTGTCCATATCATTGGAAAACGTCCCTTAATGTCTTACCCAAACCTTCCCCAGTGAGTGCCTGCAATTGTTTTTGTCCTGTGCCCAGTGGAGGTGAGCTCTGTCTAATCCAGGCCTCTTTGCAGCTCCCTTTTATGTGGCTGGAGGCCTTTCTCATCTCCCCTCTGCCTTTCCCTGCTCTGGATTAAGCTGTCTTTATTTTTGTAATCTTTTTTGCAAGTTTTGTGCAAGGCATGAACCCCCAAAGGAACCTTGTGTGAGATCCCGCTTGATGCACAGAGCCAGAGTGGAAAATGTGGCAGGAGGGAGCTGAGGGGAAGATTTCCAGTGGGTGCCACATCTCCATCTTTGCAAGAGATGTTCCCAACATGCTGGAGAGGACCCCAGGACACCCAAGAGTGGTGTCTAACTTCTGGCATCCTTTCCTTTGCAGTAAAATGCTTGGAGCTCAGCCTCTGATCCAGAGACATCCTGAAATGTTAGGACTGTCATTAATGTGATTAAAGGTATAATGAAATGAGATGAAATGCATACACCTGGTCAGCATGCCACACCAGGCACCTAGTGATACGTAAAGAGATTTAAGCCTCTTCTGAAAGAAGTAAATCTTTTTCTTTCTCTCCACATTGCTCTGGCCCCAGGAGGAAGTTGGAGCAGACTGAAATTTCAGTCCTGTGTGTATTTACTTCCACTCAGAGCTTCCCAGAGGAAACTGTGTCTAGTTGGATAATAGCTGCATTTTTCATGTCAGGTTCGTGTTTTTATTTGTGGAGATGAGTTATCTCCTGTGTAAGGATATTGAAATCCCAGCAGCACAATAATATCCCTGTGGGGGTCTCTAATGTACCCTGGCTGGCTCTCACCATTGCTCCTAGACCCATTTTGATGGTGAAGGCTTTAAGAGCAGGTGAAAATGGACACCCATTCTCATCATTTGGCTCAAAGCTGTGGTCTCACTTCTGCATGGCGTTTTTGACATCTCATGGGGAAATGTAGGTCAGTATTTTTCATCATGTTGTCCTGGAGGTTTGGGGGACACGTGGGCAGCTTGTGGGGTCTGCAGGAGGGACCAAGGCAATGGTCAGTGTGCTTTAATGTGCCAGAGGTCCGCATCTCTGCTGGAAAGTGTTGGAAAATGTTTAGAAGCCCCAAAACAAATTGGTTTGAAATATGTTTTTTCAGGCTGTGTGGGGAAATAAATTATTTGATCTGGCCAGGCTGGCTAATGGCAGTGGCAGGATGCAGGACGTGAGCTGCAAGCTGAGAGAGAAAACCTTGGATGGGGCTTCCAGCAGATGTGGCTTTCCCAGGGATATCCAAGTACTGGCTGCTATGCTGTCCCACACATACTGGGATTCTGGAAATGGTGGAGCTGTAAAACCAGCAGCAGCTGCAGAACAGCTGGATGTGGACAGCACCTGCAGCAGCTCAGAGCATTTCCTCTCATGGGGCAAAGAGGTGGGAAATGTGCCCTGCCCTGTTCATACCTACTGATGCATTGTACCACCGCAGCCCTGGCTCGGCTGCCTAACACCGTGTCCACGTGAACACCCATGGACTCCAGCCAGGATGATTTGAAATGAAATTTGGTTTCAGCCAAATCCCTCTTCTGGCATGGATTAAGCTAGTTCCAGCAGTGGCACGGACAGGAGCTGGGCTCTGATTTGGGCTAATGAGACCTCCAAAGAGGCAGGCCTGATCATGGCAAGCTGGGATGTCCACCTGGTGTCCCCAGACCACCCCAGAGGAAACCTGGCTTGAGAGCCACCAATGCAGACCTGGCCTGTGAGGAGGGATAACAACCTGCAACTCCACATTCCCCTTCTCCCCCCATGTGGGGCAGTTTGGGACAGACTCTCTCCAACAAGTTACCATCAATTTTCCACTCCTTGACATTGAGCTGGATGTTTCCAAAGCCCATGACTTAGCAGCACATCCCTGTCACAAAGGCTTTAACGATGACCTGCTTCAGGGCTGACACTCTGAAAGTATGAGGCCAGAGTCTACATCTTTCCATAACAGGCTTTGCAATCTGACAAGCTGCTATTGCTAATTGCTGATTAATTAAGATTTGCATATGCAGTTTAAATCAGCTGGCTGCAGCTGCTGACAGGACACAAACAGCGGATAAACCTTACTGATGTACCACAAAAACATCTTGGCTTCTCTGCTCAAACACATGAAGTTATTTCAGATCACCCATTGGCAGGAGATATTTCAGAAGCACCACAGATGCCTATGAGACACTGTAAATTAATAATAATTTTTTTAAAAGTTCTGATCCATGGAAATATTGGAGATTTCAGGAATGTTTCCTGTCTTGTACAGAAACAAAAATGTGAGATCTTTTATCTTCTTACAAGCTGATAGTTCCAAGGCAGAAGGAAGGCAACTGATGTAGATTGGTTTGATCATTTCAAGTAGTTTCATGCTAGTCTAAATTTATTTGTTTATTTGTCTAAATTTACTCCAATTTTGAGATGGGCCCATTTGTATTCATCTGCAGCTCTCTGGTTTGACAATACCTTAGAAGACAGTTTCACTTTAATAGTCACTGTTGCTTTTGCCCCAAAAAAATTTCTGAGCTGGGAAGGTTTTTTTGTGACTGCCTCTGTTCTGCAATTATTTTTGCTTTTGCTGAAGCAGCATTCTGGGAAAATACGTTTGAAACTCCAGATATGTGGCATGTAAGTGTATCCCTGTCTGTGGATACATGCATATTTTTATGTCTTTCATGGAATCACAGAATGGGTTGGGTTGGAAGGGACCTCAAAGATCATCTAGTTCCAACCCCCCTGCCACGGGCAGGGACACCCTCCACTAGACCACGTGGCCCAAAGCCTCATCCAACTTGGCCTTGAACACTTCCAGGGATGGGGCATCCACAACCTCTCCGGGCAACCTGTTCCAGTACCTCACCACCCTCACAGTAAAGAATTTCTTCCAAACATCTAATCTAAATCGACCCTCCTTCAGCTTAAACCCATTACCCCTTGTCCTGTCACTACACTCCCTCATAAACAGTCCCTCACCATCTTTCCTGTAGGCCCCCTTCAGGTACCGGAAAGCTGCAATAAGGTCTCCCCGGAGCCTTCTCTTCTCCAGGCTGAACAACCCCACCTCTCTCAGCCTGTCCTCGTAGGAGAAGTGCTCCAGCCCTCTGATCAGCTTCGTGGCCCTCCTCTGGACTTGCTCCAACAGCTCCATGTCTCTCTCCTGTACTGGGGCCCCCAGAGCTGGACGCAGTACTCCAGGTGGGGTCTCACAAGAGCGGAGTAGAGGGGCAGGATCACCTCCCCTCGACCTGCTGGTCACACCTCTTTTGATGCAGCCCAGGACACGGTTGGCTTTCTGGCCTGCAAGCGCACACTGCCGGCTCATGTTGAGCTTCTCATCAATCAATACCCCCAAGTCCTTCTCCTCGGGGCTGCTCTCAATCCATTCTCCACTCAGCCTATAGTCGTGCTTGGGATTGCGCCGACCCACGTGCAGGACCTTGCACTTGGCCTTGCTGAACTTCATGCGGTTCACACGGGCCCACCTCTCCAGCCTGTCAAGGTCCCTCTGGATGGCATCCCTTCCCTCCAGCGTGTCGACCACGCCACACAGCTTGGTGTCGTCAGCAAACTTGCTGAGGGTGCACTTGATCCCATTGTCCATGTCGCCGACAAAGATGTTGAACAGTGCTGGTCCCAGTACCGATCCCTGAGGAACACCACTCGTCACTGTTCTCCACTTGGACATTGAGCCGTTGACCGCAACTCTTTGGCTGCGACCATCCAGCCAATTCCTTATCCACCGTGTGGTCCATCCATCGAATCCATGTCTCTCCAATTTAGAGACAAGGATGTCGTGCAGGACAGTGTCAAATGCCTTGCACAAGTCCAGGTAGATGACGTCAGTTGCCCTTCCCTTGTCCACGGACGCTGTAACCCCATCATAGAAGGCCACCAAGTTTGTCAGGCACGATTTGCCCTTAGTGAAGCCATGGTGGCTGTCACCAATCACCTCCTATTTTCCATGTGCCTGAGCATAGTCTCCAGGAGGGTCTGCTCCATGATCTTGCCAGGCACGGAGGTGAGACTGACCGGCCTGTAGTTCCCTGGGTCTTCCTTTTTACCCTTCTTAAAAATGGGGGTTATGTTTCCCCTCTTCCAGTCAGCGGGAAATTCACCGGACTGCCAGGACTTCTCAAATATGATGGTGAGTGGCCTGGCCACTTCATCTGCCATTTCCCTCAAGACCTGCGGATGCATCTCATCAGGTCCCATGGACTTGTGCACCTTCAGGTTCCTTAGATATTCTCGAACCTGATCTTCTCCTACAGTGGGCGGTTCTGCATTCTCCCAGTCCCTGCCTTTGCCTTCTGTGACCTGGGCAGTGTGGCTAGAGCACTTGCCAGTGAAGACTGAGGCAAAGAAGTTGTTGAGTACCTCAGCCTTCTCCATGTGCTGGGTAACCAGGTCACCCGTTTCATTCTGGAGGGGACCCACATTTTCCCTCGTCCTCCTTTTCTCACTGACATACCTATAGAAGCTTTTCTTGTTGTCCTTGACATCCCTGGCCAGACTAATTTCTATCAATCAGGGCTTTTGCTTTCCTAACCTGATCCCTGGCTGCTCGGACAGTTTCTCTGTATTCCTCCCAGGCTACCTGCCCTTGCTTCCAGCCTCTGAAGGCTTCCTTTTTTTGTTTGACTTTTTGCCCAGGAGCTCCTTGTTCATCCATGGGGGCCTCTTGGTGTTTTTGCCTGACTTCCTCTTTGTTGGGATGCATCGCTCCTGAGCTTGGAGGAGGTGACCCTTGAATATTAGCCAGCTGTCTTGGGCCCCTTTTCCCTCCAGGACTTTGTCCCATGGTATTCTACCAAGCAGATCCCTGAAGAGGCCAACGTCTGCTCTCCTGAAGTCCAGGGTAGTGAGCTTGCTGCATGCCCTACTCGCTGCCCTGAGGATCTTGATCTCCACCATTTTGTGGTCACTGCAGCCAAGGCTGCCCTTGAGCTTGACATCCCCTACCAGGCCCTCCTTATTGGTGAGAATAAGGTCCAGCATGGCCCCTCTCCTCATGGGCTCCTCTATCACTTGGAGGAGAAAGTTGTCATTGACACATTCCAGGAACTTCCTGGATTGCTCGTGCCCTGCTGTGTTGTCCCTCCAACAGATGTCAGGGTGGTTGGAGTCCCCCATGAGGACCAGGGCTTGTGAATGTGAGGCTGCTCCTATCTGCCTATAGAGGGCCTCATCTGCTCGGTCTCCCTGGTCAGGTGGCCTGTAGCAGACCCCTGCTATGATGTCCCCTGCCCCAGCCCTCCCTTTAATCCTGACCCATAAGCTCTCAGTTGGCTCCTCATCCATCCCCAGGTGGAACTCCATGCACTCCAGCTGGTCATTGACATAGAGGGTGACACCCCCTCCTCACCTACCCTGCCTGTCCTTCCTAAAGAGCCTGTACCCTTCCATCCCAACACTCCAGTCATAGGAGCTATCCCACCACGTCTCTGTAATGCCAATAAGGTCATAGCCTTGCAGGTGCAGACATGTCTCCAGCTCCTCTTGTTTATTCCCCATGCTCTGTGCCTTCTCGTAGAGGCGTTTCAGTTGTGCCCCCAATGAGGCTGACTTACTGGCTGGAGTGGCTGGAATTCTTTTGATGTATGTGTTGGGTATGCGTGGCAAGGTTTTGGTAGCTGGGGGGTGGCTACAGGGGTGGCTTCTGTGAGAAGCTGCTAGAAGCTTCCCCTGTGTCTGATAGAGCCAATGCCAGCCAGCTCCAAGACGGACCTGCCACTGGCCAAGGCCAAGCCAATCAGCGCCTCTGTGATAACATATTTAAGAAAGAGAAAAAAACAGTTAGGGAGAGCTTTTGCAGCCAGAGAGAGGAGTGAGAAGATGTAAGAACATCGGCAGACACCAAGGTCAGTGCAGAAGGAGGGGGAGGAGGTGCTCCAGGCGCCAGAGCAGAGATCCCCCTGCAGCCTGTGGTGAAGACCATGGTGAAGCAGGCTGTCCCCCTGAAGCCCATGGAGGAAGGATGAGGGGGTGTAGAGATTCCACCTGCAGCCCATGGAGGACCCCGCATCGGAGCAGGTGGAGGCACCTGAAGGAGGCTGTGACCCCGTGGGAAGCCCGTGCTGGAGCAAAAGCTCCTGGCAGGACCTGTGGCCCCGTGGAGAGAGAGGAGCCCACGCTGGAGCAGGTTTGCTGGCAGGACCTGTGACCCTGTGGGGGACCCACACTGGAGCAGTCTGCTCCTGAAGGTCTGCACCCCGGGGGAGAGACTCACGTTGGAGAAGTTCATGAAGGCCTGTCTCCCATGAGAGGGACTGCATGCTGGAGCAGGGGAAGGAATGAGAGGAGTCCTCCCCCTGAGGACGAAGATGCAGCAGAAACCACATGTGATGAACTGACCGTAACCCCCATTCCCCATCCCCCTGTGCCGCTGAGGGGGGCGGAGGTTGAAGCCGGGAGTGAAGTTGAGCCCGGGAAGATGGGAGGGGTGGGGGGAGGTGTGTTAAGATTTGGGTTTATTTCTCATTCCTCTACTCTGTTTTGCTTAGTAATAAATTAGATGAATTCCCTCTCTGAGTTCGGTCTGTTTTGCTCGTGACGATAATTAATGAGTGATCTCTCCCTGTCCTTATCTCGACCCATAAGCTTTTTGTTATACTTTTTCTCCCCTGTCTAGTGAAGGAGGGGGAGTGATAGAGCGGCTCTGGTGGGCACCCACAATGTATCTTCCCAGTGTTACCCTGTTGGTTCCCGTTGCGTCTGAAGCCCCTGGCTCGTGTCCTCTAGGCTTCGAGCGTGCTGCAGTGCATCCACCACGTCTCTGAGCAATAGGCTGAGGGCCCTCACCAGCGCCCCGTCCCTCCAACCTGGGCACATCATCCCACAACATGTCACTGGCAAGCCTGATGTTATCCCCCTCCTCCTTCGAGCCTAGTTTAAAGCTCTCTCGATGAACCCCACTAGTTCCTGGGCGAAGATCCTCTTCCCCCTTTGAGAGAGATGAATCCCATCAGGGTTCATCAGGCCTGGTGGCATGTAGGCCGTCCCATTGTCAAAGAACCCAAAGTTGTGGGGTTGACACCAGCCACAGAGCCATGCATTTATGGACTGTGTCCGCCTGTTCCTCCCACCATTGCTGCCCTCAACTGGAAAAGGAGGGAGGAGAATATTACCTGCCCTCCCGAATCCTTCAGTGACTGTCCCAAGAGCCTGAAGTCCCTTTTGATTGCTTTTGAATTATGTGTCTCTGCTTCATCCCCACCCACATGGAGGAGCAGTAGTTTCCTAGTGATGTCCTTAACACGGGCCCCTGGGAGGCAGCAGACTTCTCTGAGAGGAGGGTCTGCCCTGCATATCGGGCTCCCTGTACCCTTCAGAAGGGAGTCCCCTACAACTATAACCCTCCTTTTCTTCTTTGTGGGCGTGATCACAACACGAGGTGTGGGGCTTTTGGGCCTAGGTGCTACCTCTGGTGTAGCTTGACTGGTGACAACACCCAGGTCTCGTCAGCGGTTCGTGCAAGAGCAGCCAGCTTGTGGCAGGTCTCTTCCACCTCCCTGGCGTTTCCCTGCCTCTGGAAAGTCAGGAAACCCTCCTGTGCGCCTAGATCTGCTGCTCCACTGTGGGTCAGGCCAGCACCGGAGCTGCACTCTTTGGCGACTAACTGATTCTTTGCTCAGTTGTGTTTACTTTAGGCAAGAAAGTGAGGATTTAATATCAACCAGTTGCACAAAACAAGCTGGGAAGTTTCTATTTTGACCCCTATGGCCGATGGTGCTGCTAAACATCCCACGCTCTCACTGCTGTGGGTCAGCCTTTCCCCTGGCTCATAGTCATGGTCTGGGAGGTGCTAGAGCCCCTGATCACCTCCAAAGGGTTCAGTAGTAGCCCATTTTCCCAGATGCAGTCTAGCACCCTAGTCACATCACCCAGCCTGTGTGCAGACACAGCCAGCATGAGGCTCTTGGAGAATGAGCTCCTCGGCCAGTTACAAAGCCCCAGTAAAACAGATGGAAAATAAGGGGGCTGTACTTGATATAAAGCAGTACCTAAGCAAACCTGTGCGGAGACTCTTGTTCTTCACCCTGCTCAGGTGCATGGGTGGGAGATGGCCTGTGGCTACAGAAAAACATGTGTGTAGATTGAGCCCACCTCAGTGGTCCCGTCTGGGATGTTCGTGCTATCACACTGGGTCTGTCTGAGTTTATTTGGCTCTGGTGGTCCCTTGCCTGACAGTTGTGTGAAGCCCAAGCCTAAATCCAACTTGATTCCTGAGCCAGCCATGCTTTTTGGGAGCTCTGATTTTTACATTGTTAAGCAGGGAAAACCCAGAGCTGACATGCACTTAAAAATGTGCTTTGCCTGGATTGCTGCTTCTTCCCAGGGAGCTGGTTGCTTCAGCTCTGGAGAAGGAACTCAGTGACCAGCATAAGCTATGCCTGGGCTGGGTGAGCACACAGGGAGAAGCAAAAGGGATTTACTTCTCCAGCTGAGGATTTCAAAATCATGACAGATTTAGAAAATGTAGTAGAGAACTGAGGATGGGGTATTGTCCTGGTTTTGGTTGGGATAGAGTTAATTTTCTTTTTAGTAGCTGGTATAGTGCTGTGTTTTGGATTTAGGATGAGAATAATGGTTTTAGTTGTTGCCAAGCAATCAAGGACTTTTCAGCTTCTCATACTGCCCTGCCAACGAGAAGGTGGAGGGCGCCGAAGCTGGGAGGGGACACAGCCAGGACTACTGACCCAAACTGGCCAAAGGGATATTCCATACCATATGACGTCATGCTCCATATATAACTGGGGAGTTGGCCAGGAGGCAGGGCGGCTCAGGAACTAGCTGAGCATCGGCTTTGGGTGGTGAGAAATTGTGCTGTGCATCACTTGTATATTCTTTTATCATCATCATCATTATTATTAGTATTATCATTATTATTATTATTATCATCTTGCTTTTCTGTCATATTAAACTGTCTTTATCTCAACCTACGAGTTTTACTTTTTTTTTTTTTCCCTTTTCCATTCTCTCCCCTATCCCACTGTCGGGGTGGGGAGTGAGTGAACGGCTATGTGGTTGTTTTAGCTGCCGGCCGGGTTAAACCACAACAGTCCTTTTGGCGCCCAACATGGGGCAAGAAGGGTTGAGATAATGACAGATCTGATCAGAGCATGTTAAAACAAATTCGTTGTTAGTTTAATAGTTACTGGTCACAATGTTGTAATATTTGTTCACATGGTTGTGTTATGTAAGTCCTTACTAGTATTATGTATTCCCTACGGTGCTTTTTATCACCTCTGGGAACTGGATGAGAATGTTCCTTTTGCTGCACTGTGTACTACTCGCTTATGATAAGATAACATTATTGGCCATGAGAATTATTTGGTCTGTGTATTCAGCATTGCTGTTATTTCTGTACCTCGGGCGCGATCTCCCAGGAATTAATAATCACACTCTCTACCTTTTTTTCCACAGAGAACCAATCTATGGGGGAGACAGGAGGGAACACCTTTGCCTTCACCTTCCCTTTCTCCTTCAGGCTAGTTGCAACAGCTCTTGAGAATTTTGAACATCCTTGGGATGTTCAGACCAGCATGTTCCTATTGCTATGTCTCCTGAATGTGTTTCAGGTCTTCTTTAGGATTAAACAACTATTTCAACTATTTAAAAAATATCACCTGGAGATCTGCCCCAAGGCTGACTAGTTATGAGTGGCAGGATGTGTGGGATACCATGGGCAAATGCCTAGGATGGTGGGCAACCCCAGTGTTTTGGACCCATGTGGCAGACGCTTGTACTGAGCACACCATTGTCGTATGCCAACTCATTAGCAGTAATGGACTGGGAAGATGAAGAGGGGCTATCAGTGGATAAATTGGCACACTGACTCCGGCAATACGAAGGAAGTCTCTCTTCCTCCCTCGTCTCAGCTGTGGAGAAACTGGTCCAGAAACTCAAAGCGGATATGTCCTACTCCCCACGTGTACAGACCAGTATCTCAGCTGTTAGGAGTTCCTCTGCTCAGGAGAGAGGACATAGAGGGTACACACCACGATGGATGGTTTATTATGACAGTACCATCAATGAGTTAGCATACAACAATGGTGCACCCTGTAGAAACTTCTGCCACATGGGTCGGGTACATTGGACTTCATTGGGGTCTGTGGGCAACTGTGCATTGTCCGGATCATAATAAACCATCCATCTCCTGCATGACTAATTCCCTCAGGTACTGGATACCTCTCTCCATGGTGGTCCACTTGCCTGGACGACATACAACATCTTCACTGAAGGGATACCTTTCCTTCATGCCTGACAGGAGTTGCCTCCAGAGGCTAAGGGCTTGTACCCCTTTTCCAATTGCTTTGTCAATGTCCCCTTCTCTAGAACGGGATCCCAGGTTATTGGCTTCCTTGCCCCCTAATTCCAGGCTACTGGCCCAGTTATCCCAGTATCAGAGCAACCAGGTGACACTGCGCTTGCCTGGACAACTACTGAAATCTTTTCGCATATCTCGCAGCTCACTCAGGGATAGGGATTGGGTGGTTATCATCTCCTTCTTCCTGTTCTTGTGATGATCCTGCTTTACCTTCATCCCTTACTAAGCGAACTGATTTTTTTTGTGTATAGGGGAGACTGACAGCAGCATGGATTGGTTATCTGGTTCAGCCACAGTGCCTGTCGCCAGGGTTTGAGTAGCCAAAGTGCCTGTTGCGGGAGTTTGAGTAGCTAAAGTGCCTGTCGTGGGGGTTTGAGTAGCCAAAGTGCCTGTCGCCAGGGTTAATCTCTGGGTGGTATTCTTAAATAGTTGTTAAATCCTAAACAAGACCTGAACCACATTCAGGACACATAGCAATAGGAACATGCTGTTTTGAACATCACATGGATATTCAACATTCTCAAGATCTATTGTAATTAGCCTGGAGGAGAAGGGGAAGGTGAAGGAAGATATCTCCCCGCTAGATTGGCTCTCTGAGGAGAAAAAGAAGTGTAATTATTAATAGTTTCCAATAGATGGCTCCCTAAGTACGGAGAGGATGGCAATGCTGAGATTAGTCTTGTGACAAACAAGTTTATCATATCATAAGTCAGTATTACAAAGTACACAGCAATGATAACCTTGACCTAATTCACAGAGATGATAAACGGCAGAACAGGGAACATATATTGCAAATATATGGATGAGGCTTTGAGCAACGTGTTCTAGTGGAGGGTGTCCCTGCCCACAGCAGGGGGGTTGGAACTAGATGATCTTTAAGGTCCCTTCCAACCCGAACCATTCTATGATTCTATGATTCTATGATTCTATGAAATAAGGTGTTGCATACATAACACAACTCTGAGAACAAGCGCAACAACTTTGAGCGGAAATAAATCAACATTGTGACCAGCAACTATTAAACTAATATAATGAACACTTATAACAAACTTGTTTTAACACACTCTGGTCAGATCTGTCGTTATCTCAAACCCTTCGTGCCCCATGTTGGACACCAAAAGGACTGTTGTGATTTAACCCGGCAAGCAGCTAAAACAACACCACAGCCGTTCGCTCATTCCCCTCCCCTCAGTGGGGTGGGGGAGAGAATCAAAAAGAGTAAAACTCATGGGTTGAGATAAAAACAGTTTAATAGGACAGAAAAGGAAAATAATAATAACAACAACAACAATAATAATATTATAATAATGGTAAAAGAATATAGAAAACATGATGCACAGCACAATTGCTCACCACTTGCAGACCACCGATGCTAGACCAGCTAGTTCCCGAGCCACAGTCGATGAGCCAGCTGCTGCTCCCCACACATGCCACCACTCTTGCTTGCAATGAAATGTCCTCATAAATAACCCCTGAGAAACAAAACTTGACAAATAAAAGCTGAAAGTGCATTTGTAGCCTGTTTGCTTTTGGCATATGTTCCCTTGCTTATTTTGCTTGCAATTGTCTATAACTCATGGCAGCTCATCTTCTTCCTCCTGGTTACATGCTTGGGCAGGACTCCCTGTCTGCTTGTGTTGTCCCTGTGGGCAAGTCGCTGCCCTTCCTTGTGCGTCAGTTTCACCAAGGCTCAAATAGGATCAATGCCACAGAGGCCAGACCCCTTCCACCTTTGCTGACCAGGCAGTGGGAGCCCTCTGTGCCAGCCCTGCAAATGCTCATGGGCTGCATGAGAACTAATGTGACACCCCCAGTGTGACACCCCCACGGTGCCTCCAGCTTGGACCTGGCTCCATCATATCCCGCACAGGTCTTGTGGATGCAAGGAAAACCTTTTCCAGCCCTGGGGACAGCTCCTGCCCTGAAACGGTGCTGCCCAGCAAACTGCTCAGTTTTTGCACTCAAACTGCTGGTGCAATATTTAATTCACACACTAAAAAAATTAAATTAAATTAAATTAAATTAAATTAAATTAAATTAAATTTTAAAGATTAAAAATTTAATTCTCACATGGGTGAGAAACAGGATGAGAGCGAAACCAGGATGGATGCCCAGAATGCCAGCTTGCTTTTTAACCCTTTCCACCTGGTTTTCAAATCCTCCTGGGGATCAGAGATGCTTGAAAAGCAACTGGCCAATTCCAGCTGCTTCTGCCACATTTTGGTAACAGCAGGACCCCTCTTCATCACAGCACAGCAGACTCCCTCAGATGTAGCCGATACATTGGCATGGGAGAAAAGAAATGACCCCCCAGCCTCTGCCAGGGTCTAAAATTTCTCCCCCCAAGGACTAGCCAACACATCAGGGACTTGCAATGATTACGATAAAACCTGCAGGACACCAAGGGCATCACTATGATTTGTGTTGTCTAAATGTTAATCAGAATAATAATGGAACAGGAAAACCCAGCTGATCAACGTGTGGCTCAGAGGCTGGTGCCACCAGTGGAATTTTGGGTTTTTTGATCATGGGGTGGTTTACACAGCACCAGGCCTGCTGGCGACTGATGGAGTCCAGCTATCTCAAAGGGGGAAAAGGATTCTCGCTCATGAGTTGGCAGGGCTCATCAAGAGGGCTTTAAACTACGATTGAAGGGGAAGGGGACACAACCAGGCTCACCAGAGAGGAGCCTAGGGGTGGCATGCCAATGTTGGGGGTGAAATCGAAAGCCCAGCTCAAGTGCATCTACACCAATGCACGCAGCTTGGGTGACAAACAGGAGGAGCTGGAAGCCATTGTGCAGCAGGATAGCTATGACTTAGTCACCATCACAGAAACGTGGTGGGACAACTCTCATGACTAGAGTGCTGCAATGGATGGCTATAAGCTCTTCAGAAGGGATAGGCAAGGAAGGAGAGGCAGTGGGGTGGCTCTGTATGTCATGTCAAGGAGTGCTTCAATTGTATAGAGCTCAAGGATTGTGATGATAAGGTCGAGTGCTTATGGGTAAGGATGAGGGGGAAGGCCAACAAGGCAGACATCCTGCTGGGAGTCTGTTACAGACCATCCAACCAGGATGAAGAGGCAGATGAAGCATTCTGCAAGCGGCTGGCAGAAGTCTCACAACCACTAGCCCTTGTTCTCGTGGGGGGACTTGAACTTACCAGGTGTCTGCTGGAAATACAACACAGCAGAGAGGAAACAGTCTAGGAGGTTCCTACAGCGTGTGGAAGATAACTTCCTAAAACAGCTGGTAAGCGAGCCTACCAGGGGAGATGCCTGGCTTGACCTGCTGTTTACCAACAGAGAAGGACTGGTGGGAGATGTGGTGGTTGGAGGCCGTCTTGGGCTTAGCAAACATGAAATGATAGAGTTTTCGATTCTTGGGGAAGTAAGGAGGGAGATCAGCAAAACCATTACCATGGACTTCCAGAGGTCAGACTTTGGCCTGCTCAGGACACTGGTTGAGAGAGTCCCTTGGGAGACAGTCCTGAAGGGCAAAGGTGTCCAGGAAGGCTGGACATTCTTCAAGAAGGAAGTCTTAAAGGCACAGGAGCAGGCTGTCCCCATGTGCTGTAAGATGAACCGAGGGGGAGGATGACTGGCCTGGCTGAACAGGGAGCTTTGCCTGGGACTCAGGGGGGAAAAAGGAGAGTCTACCACTTTTGGAAGGAGGGGCAGGCAACTCAAGAAGAGTACAGGTGACGTGCGGAAAGCAGACTCCACAACTGAGAAGGTTGTAAAGTAGGCATGTTTATTCAGCGCTGGGCAACACGGGGGATCACCCCACCACAATTGTGCATGCCTAGCCCAGTGATTTGCTCTGAATTTATATGCTTATATGATTGCATAATTACAAGATTTCGTAATATACTTATACATATTCATGATACATTCCCATCTCGTATTAAAATTAGCTTTTCCCCGACTCCTCCTCCTGGCGCATGCGTAGTGTCCTCTAGTCAGGGTGGGCAGGGGTCTCTGACGATGAAGTAAATATCATCCCCTTCATAGTCTTTCGACCTTCTTCCCTTACGCAGGCGCAGTACTCTCCCTGATTCTTTTCCAGACCGCAAGGTTAGTTTGTCTTGTAAGATGTATCCTACTGCATCAGGGATTCTGTCCTTGGTTCTTCCTCTCATCATTGTGATATGTGTAAACTATTCTTAATCACCCTGTTATTTTAAGTTTACTTGTGTGGGAACAAAGTTCGTGCCTCCCTTATCTCATTCCCCCCTTTTCTCAAGAGTTAGTAAATTCTTTTACTACATCTTTACCATTTTTGATTTTTAGTACAGTGATTCTTTATCTAATTTTTCAAAATATCTATTAGATTCAAGCTTTTGTCGTAACTGATTCTTTTTCCATTCAGTGTATGAGTCTGTTGATCTCATACAACCCCATACCATACACCGAAACGCGATACATAGTATCAGAATCAACATGATTAACACTATTGTCATAATGAACAATTGTTTTAACCATGACAAGTTTGGTAGTTATGAAGTTAGCTTATTCCATAGTTCCTCAAACCCCCATGAAGTGTTATCCTTTGTAACCTTGTGTAATATTTTTGGTTGTTTATGTTATGTACGGGCCTATCCAAACTCCTACTTCGAGTCCCAATCACATGTTTCCCAATTTTGTTGAGTTGTTTACCTAATGCCACCATGTAGGTCATGATTTCATCCCCCGCTTGTGTGGACATCCCTTTCTGTATTCCATAGGGTCGTCCATACGAAATTTCAAAAGGGCTCAGCCCCTCTTTCACTCTTGGCCTGGTTCGTATGTGCAAGAGAGCCAAAGGAAGAGACTGAGGACAGGCCAAGTTAGTTTCCCGTCCCAATTTCACAATCTGCTATTTGATTAAGTGGTTCATCTTTTCTACTTGGCCACTCGACTGAGGGCAATATGGGGTATGAAGCTGCCAATCTATACCCAAATGGCGGCTGATTTGTTGTACTACTTTTGAGATAAAATGTGGCCCTCTATCAGAAGATATGGTGGCTGGAACCCAAAAGCGTGGAATTGTTTCTTGTATTAGTGTTCTGGTTACCTCCTGAGCCTTGGCTGTTATGGTAGTGTGTTGGTTTTGCATGGCAAGGTTTTGGTAGCGGGGGGGGGGGAGCTACAGGGGTGGCTTCTGTGAGAAGCTGCTAGAAGCTTCCCCTGTGTCTGATAGAGCCAATGCCAGCCAGCTCCAAGACGGACCCGCCGCTGGCCAAGGCCAAGCCAATCAGCGCCTCTGTGATAACATATTTAAGAGAAAAAAACAGTTAGAGAGCGCTTTTGCAGCCAGAGAGAGGAGTGAGAAGATGTAAGAACATCTGCAGACACCAAGGTCAGTGAAGAAGGAGGGGGAGGAGGTGGTCCAGGAACCAGAGCAGAGATTCCCCTGCAGCCCGTGGTGAAGACCATGGTGAGGCAGGCTGTCCCCCTGCAGCCCATGGAGGGAGGATGAGGGGGTGTAGAGATTCCACCTGCAGCCCGTGGAGGACCCCACATCGGAGCAGGTGGAGACACCTGAAGGAGGCTGTGGCCCCGTGGGAAGCCCGTGCTGGAGCAAGCTCCTGGCAGGACCTGTGGCCCTGTGGAGAGAGAGGAGCCCACGCTGGAGCAGGTTTGCTGGCAGGACTTGTGACCCCGTGGGGGACCCATGCTGGAGCAGTTTGCTCCTGAAGGTCTGCACCCCATGGGAGACACCCACGCTGGAGCAGTTCATGAAGGACTGTAGGCCGTGGGAAGGACTCATGTTGGAGAAGTTCATGGAGGACTGTCTCCCGTGAGAGGGACCCCACGCTGGAGCAGGGGAACGATGAGAGGAGTCCTCCCCCTGAGGATGAAGAAGCAGCAGAAACACCGCGTGATGAACTGACTGTAACCCCCATTCCCCGTCCACCTGTGCCGCTGAGGGGGGTGGAGGTTGAAGCCGGGAGTGAAGTTGAGCCTGGGAAGATGGGAGGGGTGGGGGGAGGTGTTTTGAGATTTGGTTTTATTTCTCATTCCTCTACTCTGTTTTGCTTAGTAATAAATAAGATGAATTCCCTCTCTAAGTTCGGTCTGTTTTGCTCGTGATGATAATTAGAGAATGATCTCTCCCTGTCCTTATCTCGACCCATAAGTTTTGGGGTTTTTTTTTGTTGTACTTTTTCTCCCCTGTCTAGAGAAGGAGGGGAGTGATAGAGTGGCTCTGGTGGGCACCTGGCCCTCAGCCAGGGTCAACCCACCACAGGTAGGAAATGCCTCTGGCCAACCTGAAAAGGTATCAGTTAATACCAATAAATATCGATACCCCCCTTTTCTTGGGAGTTCTGAGAAATCAATTTGCCATTGTTGTCCAGGCCCGTTTCCTTTCCCAATTTGACCTATCTCTAATTTGGGGGTTTTTTTGGGATTAGTCTGAAGGCAAATATCGCACTGTTGAGTTACCTGTCTCACGGTGGTATATAGATTCCTAGCTACGATTTCTCTAATTAGGTGTTTATACAGGGCCTCTGCCCCCCAATGCCTCTTCCTATGCTCTTCCCTTATCAGAGGCCATGTTAGATAAGAGGGAATGATTAGTTTCCCTTGTGGGGTGAGAGCCCACCCCTCTTTATTATATGACCCTTCTAGATCTGTGATAAGCTTCTGATCCTCCTTAGTATATTCTGGCTTACTTTCTAGGGAGATTCGCCCGTCAGGGACCAAAGCCCCTTCTGTTTTTTTACCTTTGTTTTGGCTACCTGTTTTGCCTCTCTGTCCGCCAGCTCATTTCCTCTTTCCAACTCCGAGTTCACTTTCTGGTGCGCCTTAATGTGCATGATTGCCACTTTGTCAGGGAGTTGGACTGCTTCCAACAGCTTCAGGATCTCCTCCGCATGCTTGATGTTTTTGCCTTGTGAGTTCAATAATCCTCTTTCCTTCCAAATTGCTCCATGCGCATGTACGACTCCGAAGGCATATTTCGAGTCTGTATAGATATTTACAGCTTTGCCTTGGGCCAGTTCCAAGGCACGAGTCAGGGCAATTATTTCTGCCTTCTGTGCAGAGGTATTCATGGGTAAAGGCCCTGACTCTATTACTTCCTGGCTGGTGGTGATGGCATATCCGGCATGCCTTTTACCGCTTAGGACATAGCTGCTTCCATCCGTGAACCAGTTTTCTGTGTTTTCCATAGGACTGTCTCTCAGGTCCGAGCGGCTCGAATATGTTGCTTCGATGGTCTCCAGACAGTCATGGTGCACTGGTTCTCCTGTGTTTCCACTGAGGAAAGAGGCTGGATTGACAATGTTAGTGACTACAATCTCCACATCATCTTGTTCTACCATTATAGCCTGAGATTTCAAGAATCTTTGTGGGGAAAGCCAGTGTCCACCTTTCACTTCCAGTACTGCAGATACTGTATGGGACACTAACACAGTCATTTTCTGGCCCAGGGTGAATTTTCGGGCTTCTTGGATGTTTAGTATTACGGCTGCGACCGCTCGCAAGCATCCAGGCCAGCCCTTTGCAGTTGCATCCAATTGTTTGGAAAAGTAGGCAACTGCTCGTCGGTATGGGCCCAGATCTTGCGCTAATATTCCTAGGGCAATCCCCTGCTTCTCATGGGAAAAAAGGAAAAATGGTTTACTCACATCTGGGAGTCCTAAGGCTGGGGCCGACATCAGAGCCTTCTTTAGCAGCTCAAAGGCCTGTATGGTCTCTTTGTTCCATTTAAGGGGTTTCTGCTCAGTGGTTGTTAGTGCGTACAAGGGTTTAACAAGCAGTCCGTAGTTATAGATCCATAGTCGGCACCACCCAGTCATCCCCAGGAAAGTTCGTAATTCTTTCACTGTTTGCAGTCTCAGAGTTTGGCATATTGTCTCTTTTCGGGCCTGTCCCAAAGTCCTTTGTCCAGCACTGATTTCATAGCCCAGATATATCACCTTGCACTGCATTACTTGGGCCTTCTTCTTGGATACCCGGTATCCCTGGAGCCCCCAAAAAGTTTAGCAGACTCACCGTCCAGGTCATACAAGCATCCTTTGTCTTGGTGGCAATCAAGATATCATCCACATATTGTAACAGTTTCCCTTCCTCAGGCGGGGCTTCCCAGAACTCAAGATCCTTTGCAAGTTGATTACCAAATATAGTAGGGCTGTTTTGAACCCTTGTGGTAACACTGTCCAAGTAAGCTGAGGTTTACGACCACTTTTAGGATTTTCCCATTCGAATGCAAATATTTTCTGGCTGGCTTTATGGAGAGGGAGGCAAAAGAAGGCATCCTTCAGGTCTAAAACAGTAAACCAGGTTAGTTCAGGGGTCAGCACAGTTAGCAAGGTGTATGGATTCGCCACTACTGGGTAGAGGTCTTTAGTTATCTTATTTACAGCCCGTAGGTCCTGGACTACCCGGTATGATCCGTCAGGCTTACGGACAGGTAATATGGGAGTATTAAAGTCGGACTCACATTCCTTTAGTAATCCTAGTTGTAGAAAATTTTCTATCACTGGCCGGATTCCTTCCTTGTCCTCCTTCCTCAGGGGATATTGCTTGATTCTTACCAGCTGCCTTCCCTCTTTGAGTTTGACCTCAACAGGTGGGGCATTCTTTGCTCTTCCGGGTACATCAGTGGCCCATACTCCAGGGTATACCTGGTTCGTGATTTCTTCGCTGATTTTTCCTTCTGTGGGGACACTAGCTAGGGATAGACTTATTATTTGAATATATTGTTGGTCATTTACCTCCAGAGTAATCTCTCCCTTTTCGAATTTAATTATTGCACCCAATTGCTCCAATAAATCTCTCCCCAAAAGTGCTTTCAGGGAGTTGGGCATGTATAGGAATCTGTGGATGCCCCACTGTTTTCCCAGTTTATATTTCAGAGGCTCAAAAAATATGCCTTTTCACTTTGGCCAGTTGCCCCTTTTACCATAATATAGTCGTTTCCCAGGGGCATCAAAGCTTGGTTTAAAACCGAATACGTTGCCCCTGTGTCAACCAGAAATTCTACCTTCTTTTGCTCCTTCCCTAGCTTCATTATAACCAGTGGATTCGCTAGGGTGGATTCCCCAGGTCCCCGTCAGTCTCCCTTCACATGGGCCACTATTCTTCCTTTCTGATTGTTTCGTCCCTTCTCCTTATTTTTCCACTTTTCCGGACATTCATCTTTCCAGTGACCAAATCTTTTGCATAACGCACATTGATCCCTGCCTAATCAAGGCGGTCCTCGTCTGGATTTTCTTTCTTCTTCCTTCCTGATGACCGCTACCACCCTTCTCTGTCCCCGTTTGTAATCTTCCTCTCTATTGCTGAACACTCTCCATGCCTCATCCAACAATACTTCCAGGTTCCTACCCTCTGTGGGACGCAGCTTTTGGAGCCTGCGTCTAATATCCCCTGTAGACTGGCCCAAAAATAAAGAAACTAGTTGTTGTATTCCTACCTCTGACCCAGGGTCCAGCGGTGTATTACGGCCCATTACGTCCCTCAGTCGATCCAAGAATTCGGATGGTGACTCGGAAGGGCCTTGTTTGATTGCATATAATGCTGACCAGTTTATGGTTTTGGGAATGTCTCTTTCCATTCCTTTTGAAATCCACCCCTGATACGCCTGCAATTTTCCATATGTGCAGATCTATTTGCATCCCATTTTGGATCCGGATCATTCCTGTAATCCTTAGCAACCCTTTTCCATGCCTCTAAATCAGTGGTGGAAAAGGGTACCTTGATTAGCATGGTTCCGCCATCAGGTCCTACCGCTTCCCGGAGAGGTGCCTGCAAAACCATTGGGGTGGACTTCCGCCTAGTACAGGAGGATACAGGGCTATTCGGGGGAGTGGAGGTTCCATCCGAGTCCACATCCTGTTCCTGTGATCGGGGGGGGAGGCTTAAACAAATCGGTTAGATCTTGTTCTGGTGCCTGGCGGTTTTTGTGTACGTTTGTACATCTTTGTCCAATACTACATGCCGAGCAGCACCGCTTCAGCTTGCCTTTAAGTTTTTTGTTATTTTCCCGCTCAAGGGCAAGTATCATGGGGTCCTGTGGCGGCACCATCCCACAGTGCCTCTGTCACTCTGGATGATTCCGGAGGGTGAAAAACATATCTGCATATGACACTTCATCCCATTTTCCTTCCCTTCTTAAAAACAATATTAATTGCAAGATAGTGTTATAATTAATTGACCCATTCAGTGGCCATTTGACTCCATCTTCTAGTTTGTACAGCGGCCACCACTGATTACAGTACTTAATAAGGGTCTTCCTGCTCTCTGTGCCTCCAGTTCCCTCCTTCGTTTAAACACTCCCAAAGTTCGAGCCCAAACCACCGAAGGAGTGACTCTCTCCATCCTGCCACTTTGATGATCAGCCATGCCTCCGATACTTAGGAGATTGACTAAGCACCACAGCAGCCCAACTTACATATATCAAAAACATTTACAGACCTTACAAATGTTTCAGATGCTTTGTCCGTCTCTGGCCGTGTTCCTCGCGGAATCCCGGAACCGCAAATCAGGACTCCCACTCGCTTCGCAGCGGCGCTGTGTCTCAGATACACACACACACACACACACATGCTTTTGACGTAAAATACCCGGGTGTTTAATAGATAAATCATACAGTTCATGCTCTAGTTGTTATCCCTTCGGCAGCTGCACACTTTGAGGCTCGCTTACCCTTCTCCTGCTTCTTATACAGTCATTAGCAGGTCCGTCCTGGCTCCTGATGCCAGGATGCAGTGATAACCTCGGATTCACTCGATCTACCCCCAAGATTGCTAGCAGCCGTGTAACCGTAGGATAGGAGGCCGTAGTTTGTAACCAAGGTAATAGGTAATGAAGCTAACTAACCATGGCAAGTGGCAAGATGACCGTGTCAAGATACAATGCTGCTATGTTCCTTGTACAGTCCCTACCCAACCAGACAATAGGCCCGGGAATATTAATCTTATAAAGTAAGTTGCTATGGACAGGTGCAGGTGCACCTCTATGGACAGGTGCAGGTGCACCTGCACAACAAGGATACTGCGCATGCCTGCATGAAGGGGGTCATCCAGCGAACACGGGTGCAAGACCACTGACGACCACCAGAGACCCCTGAGGACCACCAACTCAAATCACTGAGCATGCGTGACGGGGAGGAGAACATGGAAATGAATTCTAAGAAATGATTATCATAGAATCACCTTTTCTCGGGAAAATAATGAATATGTATGTTTTGATCCTACATAACCTGTGTGTTGGTGATCACCTGGCATGCACGTTAGGTGGAGCTATCCCCCGTGCATCCAGCGCTGCAATAAAGAATGCCTGCCTTTTAACACTACATTGGTGTTACGAGGTTTATTCCCGGATTTCGGTGACAGTTTCTGGCGACCCAGATGGGACCCTGCTTTTGAACCTCGACGGATCCGTGGGATCGCAGGACCTCCAGCCAGCACCGGGGAATTCTCCGGGAGAACCTCTGATCCCCGGACCGAAGAGCTTTGAGCAAGACCCCTGGGAGAGGTAAAGGCATTCTTATTTGATTTGAATATTCAAGGAGCCCCGTGGCTCTCCGGGACAGGCCCGTATTGGGACAGGCCCGCACCAGGACAGGCCCGCATTGGGACAGGCCCACACTAGGAGCACGGGAGGCCTGCTCGTAAGGTGCGGTGAAAGCTGCGCAGAGTTGGGCTAGGGAGACGTCTCAGGAAAAAGTCTCTGCTAGGCGAAAGCCTGTGGAGCAGGGCCCACCGGGGAGGGGAAGCCTCCAAGATTGGGATTTCTGGTGGCAGGAGAAATCCCTGGGATTTCCAGTGGCAGGGGAAATCCCTGAGGGAGCTCTAACACGGGTTGGGGTCCCTCTGACTAAGTGCTTGTGATAGTGCACAATCACAACCACTAAGTCCCTGGGAGATGGGTACTTTTCCGAGTAAGAAATCAAACCCACAAAAAACACCACTGGGATGTATTTTGGAACATTGGAAAGATCTGGGAAACATTGATCCTTTGACTCGGAAACAGTTGATTGAATATTGTAATCACTGGTGGCCACTGTCTACTTTAGAGAGTGGGGAAAAGTGGCCGGAAAACGGGACATTGCAGTATAACACAATTTTGCAATTGATGTTATTTTGTAAAACGGAAGGTAAATGGAATGAAATGGCATATGTGGATTTGTTTTTCACACTGCGAAATCATCCGGAATGGCAAAGGCAATGTGAATTGGTTTCATCTAGTTCTGCGATAATGGCATTAAAGGGGCAGGAACCTGATAAAAATTTGAAAAAAGGTTGCTCAGCTTGTGATATTGGTAAACAGTGTTTTAAATGTGAATTTGAAGATGATGATATTGAATTGTTGGTCGCGCCTCGCAGAAGGTTAGGAAATGATCAAGGGGATCAAAATCTGGGGGCCAATAATGCTTCCGCCCCTCCTGTGGAAGGGGAGGCAGAAGGATTTAGCCCGATTGCTGGGAGAACAAGGGGAAGAGGGGGAGGAAACGGATTAACTCCCCTCCAGGCCCCTCTTCGACAGGCTGTTGGCAACGAGGGTCCGGTAATGGTAAAAGTTCCCTTCTCAATAACTGATTTAAGAGCATGGAAAGAAACTGCAGGCACCTATCGGGATGATCTTGAAAGAGTTGCCAAAGTATTTGAAACAATAATCAGAACCCAGAACCCCGATTGGGAGGATTTCAAAGTAATATTGAATACTTTGTTGGAAGACACTGAAAAGAAAATGGTACTAAATACGGCCCGAAAACAAGTGGAAGGAGCTCATGCTAATGGGATTATACAAGGGACAGTGGACCAGAATTTTCCGTCCACAAATCCTGAGTGGGACCCTAATCAACTGGGACCCAGAGGGATGTTTAGGTATCAGGTGGATTTGTTTGGTATTAGACTGTATTGGGTCTGGCTGAGATGGAGTTAATTCTCCCCACAGCAGCCCTCATAGTGCTGTGCTGTGTATTGGTAGCTAGCAAACTGTTGATAACACACCAGTGTTTTGGCTACTACTGAGCAGTGCCAGCACACCTCAAGGCTGTCTTTCCAACATTTCTTTTTCCCCAGCAGCAGGCTGGGGGTGGGCAAGATCTTGGGAGGGGACACAGCTAGGACAGCTGACCCAAACTGACCAAAGGGATATTCCATACCATATGATGTCATGCTCAGCAGTAAGAAACTGAGAATAGGGGGAGGAACAGGGCGGGGGCATTTGTTGTTTTTTTTTTTTACAATGTTTGTCTTCCCGAGTAAGGGGCACGCTTACTGAAGCCCTACTTCCCAGGAAGTGGCCGGACATTGCCTGCTGATGGGAAGTAGAGAATAATCTTTGCTTTTTGCTTTGCTTCCGCGCACGGCTTTTTTGCTTTAGCTACGTTAAACTGCCTTTATCTCGACCCACGAGTTTGGGATTGTTTTTTCTCCATCTTCCTTTCTCCCCTCCCTGCCTTGCTGAGGAGGGGAGTGATAGAGCGGCTCTGGTGGGCACCTGGCCCCCAGCCAGGGTCAACCCACCACATAGACATGCAATGCCAAAAGCAAGTAATCGGTCTAAACTTTATGAAGTGAGACAAGAATTAAATGAGTCCCCTTCAGCCTTTATGGAAAGACTGAAGGTGACTGCGAGAAAATATACTAATTTGGACCCAGAGAAGAAAAACAAAAAAAAAAAAAAAAAGCCCCACAAACAAAACCACAAGCAAACAAACAAAAAACCACCACGGAAGAAGCTATACAATTGGCCTATATATTTATGGGACAATATCAGCCCTAGAAAAAAAAAAACTCCAGAAACTGGAAGGGGCTGAGTCCAGAGACTTAGGTAAAATGCTTGAAGTAGCCTGGACTGTATATAACAACAGAGAGAAAGAAAAAGAAGTCAGAAAAATGCAAAGGGATGGAAAAATTCTGGCAATCTTGACTGAGAATAATAAACATGTAAAGCAAAACTCAGCTATAAATCAGCAGAGGGTGTTGGCGTGACGGGGCGAAAAGAGAACTGGCCTTTCTTGAAACTGTTAAAATTTAAGCTGGGAAAACAGTGGGTAACACATCAATTTTTGTACATGCCCAAATGTCCGTTGCCTTTATTGGGACGAGATTTATTAAGCAAATTAGATGCACAAATAATTTTTAAAGATGGAGAAATCAGATTGCTAATACCAGAATCAAAGCCATAGAGGCGAGAGTGTTTATGTTACAGGATTCCTCCAAGGAGGAACAGATTTCAGAAGTGGTGGACAATGCAGTCACCCCCCTGGTATGGGCAAGTGGAGTTCCGGGACGATCCAAATTGGCAGAACCGGTAAAGGTGACTCTAAAACTCGGAGCCAAACCGGTAAGACAAAAACAGTACCCTCTCAAATGGGAAGCCCGAAAGGGATTAGAGGAATTAATTACAAAATTTTTAGAATATGGGCTGTTAGTAGAATGTGAATCAGAATATAATACCCCTATATTGCCAGTAAGGAAATCAGGAGGTAAGGAATACTGATTAGTTCAGGACTTAAGGGCCATAAATCAGATAGTTCAAGATATACACCCAGTAGTGGCCAATCCATATACCTTGCTGACATCCTTGAGGGAGGAGCATAAATGGTTTACTGTACTGGATTTAAAGGATGCCTTCTTTTGCATACCTCTGGATAAGAAAAGTCAAGGCATATTTGCCTTTGAATGGGAAAGTCCTGCTACAGGACGAAAGACGCAACTAACGTGGACTGTACTTCCACAAGGATTTAAAAATAGCCCTACAATATTTGGAAATCAGTTGGCAAAAGAGTTAGAAATGTGGAAGAAACAAAATCAAGGAGAAGGTATATTATTACAGTATGTGGATGACAACCTGATAGCAGCAGAAAGTAAAGAAACATGTTTTGAAATTACTGTCAGTTTATTGAATTTCCTGGGCCAAGGAGGATATAGAGTCTCCAGAAACAAGGCCCAGATAGGGAAAGAAGCAGTGATTTATTTGGGATTTGAGATATCTCAAGGACAGAGACAATTGGGGAACGAAAGAAAAGAAGCCATTTGTCAGATCCCCGAACCTAACAGCCCAAAGGAACTGAGAGCCTTTTTGGGAATGATTGGATGGTGCCGACTCTGGATTCTAAATTATGGGCTGTATGTGAAACCCCTATATGAGGCCCTGAAGGAATCCAAAGACCAATACTTGGCTTGGACACCTGAATGCCATAAATCATTTAGAGAACTCAAAAAGGCATTAATGATGGCCCCTGCATTGGGTTTGCCTGATCTAACCAAACCTTTTGAGCTGTTTGTGCACGAAAGGCAACATCTGGCCCTTGGAGTGCTGGTGCAACGGCTGGGATCCTGGAAGCGGCCGGTGGGGTACTTCTCCAAACAACTTGACACCGGGAGTAAAGGATGGCCGGGATGTTTGCGTGCTGTGGCAGCAACGGTGCTGCTGATTCAGGAGGCCCGAAAATTGACTATGGGCCAAAAGATAGTGGTATATGTACCGCATATGGTAATAACTGTCTTAGAACAAAAGGGGGGTCACTGGTTATCCCCTAGCAGAATGTTGAAATACCAGGTCGTCCTATTGGAACAAGATGATGTGGAATTAAAAACCACAGCAATTGTAAATCCAGCAATGTTCCTGTCAACAGAAAATCCTACTGAGAAATTGGAACATGACTGTCTGTTAACCATTGAACAAGTTTATTCCAGCAGACCGGACCTGAAGGACGAACCCTTGAAGAATCCTGATCTGGAGCTGTTTGCGGATGGAAGCAGTTTTGTGCAAGAAGGAAGGCGAATGGCCGGGTATGCTGTTGTCACCATCGACAAGATATTGGAGTCAGGGACACTACCTGCAAATACATCAGCACAGAAAGCAGAATTGGTGGCGCTGAAGCAGGCCTTACGAATGGCCGAAGGGAAAAGGGTAAACATATGGACTGATTCCAAATATGCATTTGGTGTGATCCACGCTCATGGAGCTATCTGGAAAGAAAGAGGGCTGTTAACAGCCCAAGGATCACCTATAAGACATAAGGAGGAAATCCTTCAGCTCCTACAAGATGTGCAAAAACCAAAGGAAGTGGCCGTAATGCATTGCAAAGCTCATCAATTTGGTCAGACGGCTGTCAATATAGGTAATCGGTTGGCGGATAAAGCTGCAAAGGAGGCTGCAGAACGAGGTATCCTTGCACTAGTACCAGTAAAACAGGTAAAAATTCCAAATGTAAAAGTAAGATATGGTAAATTAGACGAACAATTGGCAGAGCATTTAAAGGCATCCCAAAATGCAGAAGGATGGTGGGTAACACCAGAAAATCAGGTAATAGTAACCCCACAAATTATGTTAGAACTTGCAAAAGAGAAACATGAGCAGACACATTGGGGTGTAGATGCTATGGTTACAAATTTGAAAACATTTGTAGTATGCGTAGGAATGACAGGAATAATTAAGTCAATAATAGCTAAGTGCCCGATCTGTCTTAAAAATAATCCTTTAAACCAGAGGAAAGCACCTTTAGGAGTAACAAAGCAGGGTAATTCCCCAGGAGATTATTGGCAAATCGATTTTTCTGAATTACCCAGACAAAATGGGTATAGGTATTTGTTGGTATTGATCGATACGTTTTCCGGATGGCCAGAGGCTTTTCCTTGTCGCACCAACAAAACGAGAGAAGTGGTTAAAATATTGTTAAAAGAGATAATACCAAGGTTTGGGGTACCATTGGGCATGTCTTCTGATAGAGGACCACATTTTGTAGCTGAAATAGTCCAAGTAAGTAAAATTCTGGGGATAAAATGGGACTTACACACTCCCTGGAGACCACAATCAAGCGGGAAGATTGAAAGAATGAATCAGACCTTGAAAAGACAAATGAGTAAAATTTGCCAAGAGGTATCTCTGAAATGGCCACAGGCTTTGCCATTAGCTCTGTTAAGAATAAGAATCCAACCAAGGTCTAAAGACGGTGTAAGTCCATATGAAATATTATATGGCAAACCCTACCAAACTCCTTTAATCCCAGGGGACATGAGGGTAACAGGGGAAACAGATTTGAAAACATATCTGATTTCTTTAGGAAAGACCCTCGAAGTGCTCAGAAGATATATTGTGCTGACCAGACCGCTTGCTCTTGATACGCCTGTACATCCATACCAGCCGGGTGACTTTGTGTATATAAGAACATGGAGTTCTGAACCACTCCAAGAAAAGTGGAAGGGACCCTCCCAGGTACTGTTGACAACTTATACCGCAGTTAAGGTAGAAGGAGTGGAGCCGTGGATTCATTACACTCGAGTAAAGAAGGCACCGTCAGAGCAGTGGACATCTATGCAAGATGGGACCTTTGAAACTCAGACTGTGTAGAAAATTTGATAGGGAACTGGAAAGCTAAAGGAAAATTTATAAAGGGTTTGCATGTTATGTGTTGAATTATGAATATTATGAATTGTTTGATTAGGCTGATAACACTTTTTTGTATTTTATCACTAATTTGTAGCCAAAGAAATATAGAATGGCCATGGTCCCAAGCTGTTATGGGACCATACCCCAAAGATCGTTCCCCAAATTTAGCCACTGTGGTAATGCATGAATCTGAAGTTTACCACCCACCAGAGTGGGAATGGGACAGGAAGGACTGGGCCCGTGTCTTAACAGGAACAATTGGAGAAAAAATCCAAGTAGGATGCAGAAAGATGGAAGGATCTCTTCATGAGAAAGCTTCTTCAATTACCATCTCCGGAAATCTATTAGACCCTAGTTCTAATCTTACAATGGGACTCTGTCCCACCACAGAATGGAAATGTAACAGACAAGATTCTCTCATTACGTGTTGCCGCCAGCAGAATGTCGGTAATTATTCTTTAGACCCTAGTACCAATAATGTTGAAATTACCAAACTCTGTATTAAGGAACAAGGAGATTGTTGGCACAATTTTACTTTGACTAAGCCAGTTTATGTGGTGTGCAATTGGCGACCTAATCCATTGACAGGGGGATTATTAGGCCTCACATTTAAATTCAAGATAAATGTTGTAACTAAACCCCTAGTGATGCCTGTTGGAGTAGTCACGCATGCTGGCACAGAAACCCTTTTTACGTTAACTAGTAAAAGTGAAGTCACCCCCTCTTTTATGGTATCACGAGGGAATGACATCACAATAAGATGTAGATTAATTACTGAATCTCGCACTGAACCTATAAACAGTTATGAAAATGGACTGCATGGCCCTATTTTGTGTAAAGATCAAAATTTAGACTGTTGGTTAAATTTGACTACTGTACAATACTCCCGTAAAGTAATATGTGGTAAAAATAACACCAAATACTGGGGAGAACTTAAAATAGACGTTATAATACCTACTACTCAACCAATTGTTGCGCTTAACCCGAAAATCTTTGAAATTGGACCATATGTGATCAGAAATACAGGCTTGCAACAAATGTTGTTTAACCCGGCATGGTCTCTCAAACAAGTTGAATTGTCAATGCAAAACAATGTTTCAGATATTCAACCAGCTTGTTCACCTTTCTTAAAAACCTCATATGAGGGGTGGACAACTTGGCTGCAGAAACGAACTCTTGCTATGAAAAGAACACGGAGAGACTTGACCGGTGTTTTGGGAACAGGATTGGGAGTTTTAAATAGCATTGATTCAGAAATAATAATGAACAAATTGGCAGCCTCAATTAGTGATTTGGCTAGATTACAACAACCTTTACGATCCTCTTTACTGGCTTTAGGAACTAACCAGTGGCTGTTGTCAAGTATATTACCCGCATGGGAAAGAATAAATGTAAGGGACCACGAGTTAATTACGGACGCACTTGGGGTGATCCAAAATAACCTCTCCTTGGCTCTCAGTTGCATCCAGGCCCAATTATGGATGCAGTCGGTAGCTGCCTCAATTATAAGAGAAGGCGAAGGCGGCACTCTCCCTACTGAAATTAGGAAAATAATTTGGGACAGTGCTACTGATTTTGAGAAAGAACTCCAGTCCTGGTGGAGCCTGGTAAACTTTACTTATGATCCCGTTACAAATACAGCTACAACTTTTGTGCTCACTATATCTAACGGTACTAAATACTCAATTTATCCCATTATTGCATTAGGGATAAACCACAACGGAACTATACTCTATCCTTCCGAGCATAGAGTATGGGCCCGAAGGATAAATGAAAAATGGCAAACTGTTAATCTGGAATCTTGCATCGTGCGAGAACAACAAGGATTTGTCTGTGAAGGTAATGCAATTGAGGCACAAGATATTTGTCTGGATACTGAACAAAATATTTGCCATTTTGAGGTTGATCCTAACGAAAACCCTGGAACAATACTTATATATATTGGCAAGGGCTGTATATGCCTGAGAACTGTTTGTGATTTTTTATATGTAGATGAGGTAGTGGTAGAGATTAAGAATCATTCAAATTTTTGTGTTTGTAATTTTACTAAGATTGATGGATGTGACTTTTCTTATTCGACCCCAGTCACATCGCACCAACTTTTGCAGTCTAACTACATGTTGATTCATGAATTATTACCTATCCCCATTGGAATGAATCTCACTTTAGTAAAACAGTTATTACGACACAAAGATTTGATTGAAATTCTGGAAAAAATTAAGGAAAACGGGCAGAAAACCCTAATAACTGTCCATCACAATGTGAAAGAAATACATCGAGTTTTTGAAAGAGTGCAGAGAGATGCAGAACTTAAATGGTGGGACACACTTTTCGGATGGTCGCCTACTGCTACAGGCATCCTAAATAAGTTGTGTCACCCCATCGTGATTCTCTTAATATTGGTTCTGATCAGTATGACCTTATCAGTAATATTGTATGTCATAACTTGGAGAATGATGAATCGGTTAACATATCTAAAAAAACAAATTACTCGTGAAACTTCCCTCACTCATATGATCATCCAAGCTGTTGCAAAACAGCAAAATAAACAAACAGTCCCAGAGTTTTCCTCCAACACATAGAAAATAATTAGTACAGTGGAAGTATTGAAAAGGTGATTATTTCAAAACTTCCAAAGGGGGGAAATGTAACCATAGGATAGGAGGCCGTAGTTTGTAACCAAGGTAATAGGTAATGAAGCTAACTAACCATGGCAAGTGGCAAGATGACCGTGTCAAGATACAATGCTGCTATGTTCCTTGTACAGTCCCTACCCAACCGGACAATAGGTTCAGGAATATTAATCTTATGAAGTAAGTTGCTATGGACAGGTGCACCTACAACAAGGATACTGCGCATGCCTGCATGAAGGGGGTCATCCAGCGGACACAGGTGCGAGACCACTGATGACCACCAGAGACCCCTAAGGACCACCGACTCAAATCACTGAGCATGCATGACGGGGAGGAGAACATGGAAATGAATCCTAGAAATGATTATCATAGAATCACCTTTTCTCGGGAAAATAATGAATATGTATGTTTTGATCCTACATAACTTGTGTGTTGGTGATCACCTGGCATGCACGTTGGGTGGAGCTATCCCCCATGCATCCAGCGCTGCAATAAAGAATGCCTGCCTTTTAACACTAGATTGGTGTTACGAGGTTTATTCCCGGATTTTGGTGACAGCCGCTCTATAGGTCAGCGAATCCCCTACCTAACGTACAGGATACCCTCCTCCCATATGGGGACTATGCTGTACGCCAGATGTCTCTGCGCGGTTTACCAGCGGCCCCGGCCAAGCGTGGGCATCCCCTACGACTTACTGGCCCCCTTGTTAAACATACCATTTATCTGCAGCTTCAGGAGGTTGTTGTCTACTCCCGCGGTGAGCGGCTGGGAGTGGAGGCTCCTCCGAGGAAAGTACTTGGGGCGCGCCTAGGGGCGTCCGCTCCATAGTCGATCCCGCAGCCGAGCAGAGTGTCTCCTGGCTGGCTCGCCAAAATGACGTGCGGAAAGCAGACTCCACAACTGAGAAGGTTGTAAAGTAGGCATGTTTATTCAGCGCTGGGCAACACGGGGGATCACCCCACCACAATCGTGCACGCCTAGCCCAGTGATTTACTCTGAATTTATACGCTTATATGATTGCATAATTACAAGATTTCGTAATATACTTATACATATTCATGATACATTCCCATCTCGTATTAAAATTAGCTTTTCCCCGACTCCGACTCCTGGCGCATGCGTAGTGTCCTCTAGTCAGGGTGGGCAGGGGTCTCTGACGATGAATATCATCCCCTTCATAATCTTTTGACCTTCTTCCCTTATGCAGGCGCAGTACTCTCCCTGATCCTTTTCCAGACCGCAAGGTTAGTTTGTCTTGTAAGATGTTTCCTACTGCGTCAGGGATTCTGTCCTTGGTTCTTCCTCTCATCATTGTGATATGTGTAAACTATTCTTAATCACCCTGTTATTTTAAGTTTACTTGTGTGGGAACAAAGTTCGTGCCTCCCTTATCTCACAGGGATCTCATTAGGTCATGCAGAGGGAAAATTAGAAAGGCAAAAGCCCAGCTAGAGCTCAATCTGGCCACTGTTGTAAGGGATAACAAAAAATGTTTTTACAAATACATCAACAACAAAAAGAGGGCCAAGGAGAATCTCCATCCTTTATTGGATGTAGAGGAGAACATGGCCACCAAGGATGGGGAAAAGGCTGAGGTACTTAATGCCTTCTTTGCCTCAATCTTTAATAGTCAGACCAGTTGTCCCCAGGGCATTCAGCCCCCTGAGCTGGAAGACAGGGACAGAGAGCAGAATAAACACACCCCATAATCCAGGAGGAAGCAGTTAACGACCTGCTACACCACCTGGACACTCACAAGTCTATGGGGCTGGATGGGATCCACCCGAGAGTACTGAGGGAGCTGGTGGAGGAGCTTGCCAAGCCACTCCCCATCATTTATCAACAGTCCTGGTTGATAACAGACCAGGGGAGGTCCCAGATGACTGGAGGTTTGCCAATGTGACGCCCATCTACAAGAAGGGCCAGAAGGAGGATCCGGGGAACTACAGGCCTATCAGGCTGACCTCGGTACCGGGGAAGATTATGGAGCGGTTCATCTTGAGCGCGCTCACCAGGCAGGTGCAGGACAACCAGGGGATCAGGCCCAGTGAGCATGGGTTCATGAAAGGCAGGTCCTGCTTGACCAACCTGATCTCCTCCTATGACCTGGTGACCCGCCTAGTGGATGAGGGAAAGGCTGTGGATGTTATCTACCTGGACTTCAGTAAAGCCTTCAACACGGTCTCCCACACTATTCTCCTACAGAAGCTGGCGGCTCATGGCTTAGATGGGTGCACTCTTCACTGCATAAAAAAACTGGCTGGAAAGCCGAGCCCAGAGAGTAAAGGTGAACGGAGTTAAATCCAGTTGGCGGCCGGTCACAAGCGGTGTTCCCCAGGGCTCAGTCTTGGGGCCAGTCTTGTTTAGTATCTTTATCAATGATCTGGATGAGGGGATCGAGTGCACCCTCAGTAAGTTTGCAGATGACACCAAATTGGACAGGATTGTTGATCTGCTCGAGAGTAGGAAGGCTCTGCAGAGGGATCTGGACAGGCTGGATTGATGGTCCAAGGCCAATTGTATGAGGTTTAACAAGGCCAAGTGCTGGGTCCTGCACTTGGGTCACAACAACCCCAGGCAACACTACAGGCTTGGGGACGAGTGGCTCGAAAGCTGCCTGGTGGAAAAGGACCTGGGGGTGCTGGTTGACAGCTGGCTGAACATGAGCCAGCAGTGTGCCCAGGTGGCCAAGAAGGCCAACAGCATCCTGGCTTGCATCAGGAATAGTGTGGCCAGCAGGACTAGGGAAGGGATTGTCCCCTTGTACTTGGCTCTGGTGAGGCCACACCTTGAATACTGTGTTCACTTTTGGGCCCCTCACTACAAGAAGGACATTGAGGTGCTGGAGTGTGTCCAGAGAAGGGCAACAGAGCTGGTGAAGGGACAGGAGCACAGGTCTTATGAGGAGTGGCTGAGGGAACTGGGGTTGTTTAGCCTGGAGAAGAGGAGGCTGAGGGGAGACCTTATCGCTCTCTACAACTACCTGAAAGGAGGTTGTGGTGAGATGGGTGTTGGTCTCTTCTCCCAAGTAACTAGGGAAAGGACAAGAGGAAATGGCCTCAAGTTGCATCAGGGGAGGTTTAGATTGGAGATTAGGAAAAATTTCTTCACCAAAATAGTGGTTCAAGCATGGGAACAGGCTGCCCAGAGAGGTGGTGGAGTCACCATCCCTGGAGGTGTTCAAAAAACATGTAGACATGGCACTTTAGGACATGGTTTAGTAGACATGGTGGTGTTGGGTTGACAGCTGGACTTGATGATCTTAGAGATCTTTTCCAACCTTAATGATTCTATGATTCTATGAATGCCTATTGAGACAGCTGTTTTAAAAGGCTGTGATGTTGCAGTAAAACTTCCAGTAAAACTCTATTAGCCCTTCCTCATTACATTAATGGTGCCTGCTGCTAAAAGCCCCCTGCTATAGACACCTGTATTAATGGGCTTATTACAGGAAATAAAATCTGAGTCTGAACATTACAGTGAAGCCTGATTAATTCAGCAAGGTAACCTCCCCTCCTTTTCTCCCCACTCCCCTCCTTTATTTAATGAATGTTCTCCTTGAAGTGTCAACTTCTGAGCTTCGCTTGGAGTTTGGTGATGATTGTAAACTTATTTTGTTCACAAAGAGATGAATCTTTGTGCCAGCTCCTGGTGCAAATTGGGGGAAAGTCTTCTCAGGTGCCTCCATCAAACCTAGGAAGAGAGGAAGAGCGACACACACCAAGCTGTGTGGTGTGGTCGACACGCTGGAGGGAAGGGATGCCATCCAGAGGGACCTTGACAGGCTGGAGAGGTGGGCCCGTGCGAACCGCATGAAGTTCAACAAGGCCAAGTGCAAGGTCCTGCACGTGGGTCAGTGCAATCCCAAGCACGACTATAGGCTGGGCGAGGAATGGATTGAAAGCAGCCCTGAGGAGAAGGACTTGGGGGTGTTGATTGATGAGAAGCTCAACATGAGCCGGCAGTGTGCGCTTGCAGCCCAGAAAGAAAACTGTGTCCTGGGCTGCATCAAAAGAGGCGTGACCAGCAGGTCGAGGGAGGTGATCCTGCCCCTCTACTCCGCTCTGGTGAGACCCCACCTGGAGTACTGCGTCCAGCTCTGGGGGCCCCAGTACAAGAGAGAGACATGGAGCTGTTGGAGCGAGTCCAGAGGAGGGCCACGAAGCTGATCAGAGTGCTGGAGCACTTCTCCTATGAGGACAGGCTGAGAGAGTTGAGGTTGTTCAGCCTGGAGAAAAGGAGGCTTCGGGGAGATCTAATCGCAGCTTACCAGTACCTGAAGGGGGCCTACAGGAAAGGAGGTGAGGGACTGTTTATCAGGGAGTGTAGTGACAGGACAAGGGGGAATGGGTTTAAGCTGAAGGAGGGTCGATTTAGATTAGATGTTAGAAAGAAATTCTTTACTGTGAGGGTGGTGAGGCACTGGAACAGGTTGCCCGGAGAGGTTGTGGAGGCCCCATCCCTGGAAGTGTTTAAGGCCAGGTTGGATGAGGCTTTGGGCAACCTGGTCTAGTGGAAGGTGTCCCTGACTGCAGCGGGGGGGTTGGAACTAGATGATCTTTGAGGTCCCTTCCAACCCAAACCATTCTATGATTCTATGACCAGGTTAGGAGCAAAGGTGTGGTGGCACTGGGGATGAGGACAATGGATAACCCAGGAGTGGTCCTCACTTGGTGGCTTTCGGGCTGAGCCAGCCCTTTGCTTGTCCCCATGCAGATACATGGTGACATTGACCAAGGCGAAGCTGCTGGGGAGCGAGCAGCTGCCCATCACTGCTCCTTCCCATCCTTTTTTCTCCTGATTGCTCCTATTTTGACACCACTCCCATCCCTGCGGGAAGGGCTGGACAGGGCCCAGGGCTGTACCCAGATTTGCTGGTACCACCCCAAACCCAGCGTGGCGGCACCTGCCAAGGCTGGAACTCCTTGTTCAGCCCAACCTCAGCACACTCCAAGAGGTAGAAACCCACCAATAGACACACTGCTATTCATCCAGGATATAACCAACTCTTGTAAAAATCCTCTTCCCAGCTTTTTTGTGCTCACCCAAACCCTGCCAATGGGAAAGAAGATGGCAACTATTTTATGGGCAGCTGGAAGCTGGCTTTGCATTTTTCTGGGTTGCATAATCCCACAGGTATCCTCATTTCTTTACTTTTCTAACAGCCTTTTGATTCACATTCCTCCTAGACAAGTTTAATTACAGCTTCAGCTCCCACTGCTTGGGGATGGGAGGGGGAGAAGGCAGTTCTGTGCACCCGTGGCAGGGGCATGGGGCATGGGGCGAAAGGGAGGGAGGGAGGGAGGGAAAGCAGGAAAGAGAGAAGGAGGGAAGGCAGGCAGGCAGGAAAGCAGGCAGAAAAGAAGGAAGGAAGGAGGAAGAAAAAGGAAGGAAAGTGCAGCACAGGTCTGTGCCCATCCTGGGAAGCCCAGAATAATGCCCAGGTCCCACGTTGGGTAACAACTGTGTTTACTATTTTTACATTAACTGTGTTACTATTTTTACACTAAATGTGTTACTTTTTTTTTTTTTTTTTTAGCTAATCACAGCCAGAAGCTATGAACACTGTGAGCTTTCAGAGTGGTCTGGGGATGCTGAGCAATGGGCTAGCAAAGTCTGATCTTCCTTGTTCCTCATTCCTTGTGGATCTTTTGCAGTCATAGCTTTCGAGTTAAGCATGCAGAGCACAGAGAAAACGTGCTACGGGCTGGAAACAGTTTAATAATAATATAGGGAAGTTGAATTGCACTGGAAAGAGAAAGATGGTGGGATTGCACAGGCCCTGCCAAGCAATCCTCAGGGGTCTGCAGGTGGGACTGGAATTGGGGTTTCCCTCTGGGGACCTGTGGCCTTGATGCCTGTGGTGGGTTGACCCTGGCTGGGAGCCAGGTGCCCACCAGACCCGCTCTATCACTCCCCTCCTTCACTAGACAGGGGAGAAAAAGTATAACGAATAGCTTATGAGTCGAGATAAGGACAGGGAGAGATCACTCACTAATTATCGTCACGGGCAAAACAGACTGAACTGAGAGAGGGAATTTATCTAATTTATTACTAAGCAAAACAGAGTAGAGGAATGAGAAATAAAATCAAGTCTTAAGAAACCTCCCATCACGCCTCTCATCTTCCCGGGCTCAACTTCACTCCCGGCTTCAACCTCCAACCCCCCTCAGCAGCACAGGGGGACAGGGAGTGGGGGTTACGGTCAGTTCATCACACGGTATTTCTGCCGCTTCTTCATCCTCAGGGGGAGGACTCCTCTCATCGTTCCCCTGCTCCAGCATGGAGTCCCTCTCACGGGAGACAGTCCTTCACAAACTGCTCCAGCGTGGGTCTCTTCCATGAGGTGCAGACCTTCAAGAACAGACTGCTCCAGCGTGGGGTCCCCCACGGGGTCACAAGTCCTTCCAGCAAACCTGCTCCGGCGTGGGCTCCTCTCTTCATGGGTCCACAGGTCCTGCCAGGAGCTTGTTCCAGCCTGGGCTTCCCACGGGGTCACAGCCTCCTTCAGGTGTCTCCACCTGCTCCGGCGTGGTGTCCTCCATGGGATGCAGGTGGAATCTCTACACCCCCTCATCCTTCCTCCATGGGCTGCATGGGGACAGCCTGCTTCACCATGGTCCTCACCACGGGCTGCAGGGGGATCTCTGCTCCGGCGCCTGGAGCACCTCCTCCCCCTCCTTCTTCACTGACCTTGGTGTCTGCAGAGTTTCTTACATCTTCTCACTCCTCTCTCCAGCTGCAAAAGCTCTCTAACTGTTTTTTTTTCCTTCTTAAATATGTTATCCCAGAGGTGCTGATTGGCTTGGCCTTGGCCAGCGGCAGGTCCGTCTTGGAGCCGGCTGGCATTGGCTCTGTCAGACACAGGGGAAGCTTCTAGCAGCTTCTCACAGAAGCCACCCCTGTAGCCCCCCCCCCCCCCCGCTACCAAAACCTTGCCACGCAAACCCAATACAATGCCTTGGGAAATGGAGTGTCCTTGGATGGGGATGGCTGGAGCTCTGCACCCCACCTATGCCCACTGTGCCTGACAAGGTGAACATATATGCATCAGGGATCTCTTCTCCCCCATACAATAGTCACAGCCAATGCTCACTTACTTACCTGTCCTTCCTGAAAAAAAGATGCCTTTAAGCATCATTAGTCCCTCAGATCTCCCCAGGTAGGTGCCTGCTGTGATTGCTTTCTCATCACACCCTGTCTAGCACCATCAGGTAGTGAAGGTGACAGTACCCACAGTAACCCTGTGACGAGAGAGGACAGTCTGGTGAGTGGGAAGGGGAAAAAATTACAGAAGAAGGAAGGGAGAAAAAAAAAAGAAGAAATCAATTTAGTTACAATAAAGCCTCTTACTGTATTAACTGCTAATGCACAAATACACAAACACACAGAGGGAGTCCTTGGAATAAAGGCATTTAATTAAGCTGGCATGATGGAGGAATGGGCACAGCGAGACCCTGGGGAGATGCTCACCGTGGCCACCAGTGACCTTCCCCCTTGGTTTAAGGCCATGGAGCAATGCTGTCCCCTCCACAGGGACACGGGCCACCCCACCGGTCACATCCAGATCTTTCTGAGGTCCCCTTCGCCACTTGGAGGGGGATATCTCCTAGCCTCCCATGGGTGCCGGGATGCTGAGGGAATGATATCTGTGTGTATATATCAAAAGATGGGAAAAGTGGTGGTGATTAATTGGGATGTATTGGAAAGTGTGGGACCTGGGCATGACATAGATGGTATAGAATAAGGGGTGAATCCTGTCCTGGTTTTGGCTGGGATAGAGTTAATTTTCTTCCTAGTAGCTGGTCTAATGCTGTGTTTTGGATTTAGGATGAGAATAATGTTGATAACACACTGATGTTTTAGTTGTTGCTAAGCAGTGTTTACAACTAAGTCAAGGATTTATCAGCTTCTCAGGCTTTACCAGCGAGGAGGCATGAGCCTTCTGCAGGAGGTGCACAAGAAGCTGGGAGAGGGCACAGCCGAGATAGCTGACCCAAACTGGCCAAAGGGCTATTCCATACCATATGATGTCATGCTCAGTATATAAGCTGGGGGAGTTGATCGTGGAGTGGGGCCGCAGCTCAGGAACTAGCTGGGCATCAGTCAGCAGGTGGTGAGCAATTGTGCTGTGCATCACTCATTTTGTATTTTTCATTATTATTATTATCATCATCATCATCATCTTCCTTTTCTATCTTATTAAGCTGTTTTACTCTTTTTTATTCTCTCTCCCATCCCACTGGGGGGGAGTGAGAGAACAGCTGTGTGGTTGTTTTAGCTGCCTGATGGGTTAAATCACAACATAGGGCACCTACATTACCCGTAGCATTTGTGACTGCTGGTATAATCAAGGGTTATAGTGAGGCAGATGCTCCTCTCAAAAGCTCCATTTTGATACTTCTTGTTACTGCTACCCTGTCTGGATTGAATCCCGTAATCAACGCATGAGCCATTGCTGTTATGAAAATGTTCTCAGGTAGAGAACAGTAGAGTAAGATGATAAGCAGAGTAAGATGATAAGCAGTACAGCCATACAGCAAGCAGCAAAAGCAAAAAGCAGCCACTAACAAGCACTAGACTCTAACATACAGTAAGGTAAGCAAGTCCCATGACAAGCACAGAAGCCTGCCAATTAATAGTTAAACAACAATAACAATTATAAGTTTGACCTAGCACATTCCAATCAAATCTGTCTTTATCTTGAACCCTTCATGCCCCACGTTGCGCACCAAAAAGAACTGTCCTGGTTTAACCCTGGCTGGCAGCTAAGCACCACACAGCCACTCGCTCACTCCCTCCCCCTGTTTATTAGCACTATCAACTGTTCTACAGTATCTTGCAGCCCATGGCACCACTCTGCTTAAGTAGTAATTACTTCTTGCGCAATCACCTTTGCATCTTGTAAAGTCCCAACTTCCTTTTCCAGTTGTCTCATTTTACTCCATAATACAACAACTTCATGGTCAAGAGCTCTAAGACTGGTAACTAATAACCATCCCAATCTCCTCACTAACTTGTGAGAAGAATCCAATGCCGCTTTCCATGCTAATCCGCGCATAGCCATTTCAATTGTTTGGGGGGGCAACGACCACCCCATCTATTTCAGGCCATGCTTCCGGTGGAGCCCATGTAGCCAGGAAAGCGGCCACAGGGGTCCAGCACTCAGTACTGGGCCATCTCGAAATATGAGGAGTCCGCATCGTGGCCTTCCCAGTCCTCAACTTTTTTGCCAGCCATGACATGGCTGTTCCTGGATCCTGCTGACAATGCCAAATGTGTGAGCCAGCACAGGCAGGCTGCAGGAACAACCACAAAACCATGGATGAAATGCAAAGAGTAAATTCATTTTTGTTACCTCACCAGCTGGGGGATCCCCAAAGCAGCATCTGGGCAGAGGCACACAAGCAGGGACGCAAGCACCATGGAGCTCGGTCCATACTAGAGGATCACCAAACCTGCTCTTTTCACCTGTATATCAGGGATTTGCACAGGCATAGTATACCATTGTGCTTTGATCTTACCCACAGCAGGGCAGGAATCTCAAGCATGTTTGATAGGGTGCCTCTAAGTCTATTACAGGCCTATGTTATCTAAACACAGATGTTCTACTTGTCCAACACACAAGGCTAAACAACAATTAGTATGATATATGTGTTTTTTGACACCCCAGCTGCAAGTCAGTTGAGCGTGTTTACAATCCTCCTCACCAATCTTCCGTTATTTTCCCACAGAAGCTGTTCCCTCCACCCCTTCATCCTTTCCTCCATCCCCCTGGTTTTCTTGGCATAGGACAAAATGGGAAAATGAGCATACTCCTTTCAAAGTCCTTCTTTCAATAATGAACTGGGCCTGGATTCCCTTCTGGATGCCTGATTGCTGGCATTCCTGCTCCCCACACAGCCTAAATTGTATCATCTGGGGGCTAGGGATGATGTCGAGGGCCTGCGAGCATGTGCAGGGAGGCTGGAGCAGAAACACCAGCCCCCTGCTTCCCACCCCAGCATCGGTGCTGCTCCACACCCCCCGTGAGACTCATTTCCCCAGGGTTCTCCCAGCCTCATCACCACCTTTGGCCAATGAAGCTCCACCATGTCATGAGTTGCGGGGTCTCTGCTCCCAGCATGCGCATGGGTTGAAAGGTGTTTGGCCATGTCCTGTTCTCAGGGGATGCAAAGCTGGGACGAGGTGTGGGAATTGGCTCAACTGTCCCAGGATGCTTGTCAAGACTCAGGAGTCCTGTCCTGTCCCAAGCTGGGATGAAAGCCATTCCAGGGAACCTGGCAGAGCACGACTTGGCTCCTGCTTGCTGCATTCAACTCAGCTGAGTGATTCACTTCAACGTTTTCCAGAGATTTTCTTTTGATTTCACCTTTTTCTAATTTTTTTAAGATGATAACGATCTTCCATTTCCAAATGAAAAGTCATTTGGCACCTATATGTGTGTGTGTGTGGGAAGATTTGTTTTTCATTTAAAGCTGTTGAAACAAGATAGTTAAACCATTGCATGTCTTTTTATTTTTCTTTTTCCAGAAGGTTTTTCGAAAGAGAAATTCCTCTGAAGTGACCTTTTCTTAAGAAGTGTTTTGATGAACTGGCATTTTCTGGATGAAAAAGCATTTCTGTCCAAAGTGCCTGGCTGTTCCCAAGGGAAAGGGCAGGAGCAGAGGGATGCGGGTGGTATGGAGGGAGGGAGCCTGATTCTGGGATTTCTCCAGTGGTCTGGAGAGGATGCTCAGGGTGGCATGGTGAATTCAGTGCCAGGACCTGGGGGCTAATGACTGAGGTGGTGGGGATGGCTCTGGTGCAGTGACTCTCCGGGGATGCTGGTGGGCTGAACCCAGCACTGGGAGGCAGCAAAGGAGGGGAGGTGAGATGAGGGTGTAACTGTAGGATAGGGGCCGTGAAACAGAAACTATAGAAGCAGGTTGAGATAATTAGTTTGTAACCAAGGTAATAGGTAATGAAGCTAACTGACCATGGCAAGGTACAGTGCTGCTCTGTTCCATGAACAGTCCCTACCAAACTGAACAATAGGTTTGGAGATATTAATCTTATGAAGTAAGTTGCTATGGACAGGTGCATCCACAGCAAGGGTACTGCGCATGCCCACAAGAAGAGGGTCACCCAGCAGACACGGGTGCAAGACCACTGATGACCACCAGAGACCCCTTGAAGGCCACCGACTCAAATCACTGAGCATGCGTGACAGGGAGGAGAATATGGAAATGGATTCTAAGAAATGATTATCATAGGACTGCCTTTTCTGAGAAAAACGATGAATATGTATGTTTTGATCCTACATAACCTGTGTGTTGGTGATCACCTGGCATGCACGTTGGGTGGAGCTGTTTCCCCCGTGCATCCAGCGCTGCAATCAAGAATGCCTGCCTTTTAACACTACATTGGTGTTACGAGGTTTATTCCCAGGTTTCGGTGACAAGGACAGCCCAGATCTCTGGCATGGCGCTCCCCAATTCCTCCTTATCAGCTCTTTAGCATCTCTCATGCCTTTATCACACTCTGTGTAACTCTCTGAGGAAGGAGGGCAACCTACTTGCGAGGCCTTAGTGTAAACCTTCAATAACAGCTGCTTCCAGTTACTGCTTTGGGTTTGCAATGGGGCAGCTCTCCATCTGCTTGGTGCGATCCACCTTGCTCTTGCTGGGAGGGTCTCACATCTGTATGTTCCCCAAACCCTGGTCCTGGCAACACAGTCTCAATCAGGCTGGAGAAGGACACTCTGCCTCTGCTCTGGTGCGATCCTGCCTTATATCCAGGGTTGCAATAAGCTTTTTATCTCCAACAGCCCAAGGGCTGAGCCAAACATCCCCTGGGGCAGCATCCATATGTCCTGCAGAGCTGCTGCCCTCGGCCATGGTGCCCACCCTGTCAGTACAGCCCACGCTGTCCCCACCTGTGGGAGGTTTGCATCCTTCTTGCCCACATCCCACATACACATGTGATGGACGGGGCCTGGGGACACACTGGGAAATGCTCTCTCGGAGGCAGCTCCCCTTCTTTAATTCCATTTGGACGTGCTCATTTGCTGCTTTTCCGTGCATCTTCTGTGCCATGTTGATTCGCTATTGCTCTATTTTATTAATCAGTGCCATGCAGGGGCAGATCAAATGGCTTACAAGAGCCTAAGTACATTACAGCAATGCTATTATCTCTCTCTCCATGAAAAATTAGAGCAAGTCGCTCTGACAAGCCCCATTCTCTGTATTCCCCATGAACAGGACCCTAATTATTTTACCTTTCTTTAACTCTTTATTAATCCCATCCTCCACCAGCCATCTGCTATTTTGCCTGTGTTTTGGATTTGCGTGGCAAGGTTTTGGTAGCGGGGGGGCTACAGGGGTGGCTTCTGCGAGAAGCTGCTAGAAGCTTCCCCTGTGTCTGATAGAGCCAATGCCAGCCAGCTCCAAGACGGACCCGCTGCTGGCCAAGGCCGAGCCAATCAGCGACAGTGGTAGCGCCTCTGGGATAACAGTTAAGAAGGAAAAAAAAAAACCCCTAGCGGCAGCTTTTGCAGACAGAGAGAGGAGTGAGAAGATGTAAGAACATCTGCAGACACCAAGGTCAGTGCAGAAGGAGGGGGAGGAGGTGCTCCAGGAACCAGAGCAGAGATCCCCCTGCAGCCTGTGGTGAAGACCATGGTGAAGCAGGCTGTCCCCCTGCAGCTCATGGAGGAAGGATGAGGGGGGTGTAGAGATTCCACCTGCAGCCCATGGAGGACCCCACATCAGAGCAGGTGGAGGCACCTGAATGAGGCTGTGACCCTGTGGGAAGCCCAGGCTGGAGCAAGCTCCTGGCAGGACCTGTGGCCCCGTGGAGAGAGGAGCCCACGCCAGAGCAGGTTTGCTGGCAGGACGTGTGACCCCGTGGGGGACTCACGCTGGAGCAGTCTGTTCTTGAAGGTCTGCACCCCATGGGAGAGACCCACGCTGGAGCAATTTGTGAACTGTAGCCCATGGGCAGGACTCACGTTGGAGAAGTTTGTGGAGGACTGTCTCCCATGAGAGGGACCCCACACTGGAGCAGGGGAAGAGTGTGAGGAGTCCTCCCCCCTGAGGAGGAAGAAGCCACAGAGACAATGTGTGATGAACTGACTACAACCCCCATTCCCCATCCCCCTGTGCCGCTGTAGGGGAGTAGGTAGAGAATTTGGAGTAAAGTTGAGCCTGGGAAGATGGGAGGGGTGGGGGGAGGTGTTTTAAGATTTGGTTTTATTTCTCATTGCTCTACTCTGTTTTCTCAGTAATAAATTAGATTTTTTTTTTCTAAGTTGAGTCTGTTTTGCCCGTGACGATGATTGGTGAGTGATCTCTCCCTGTCCTTACCTCGACCCATGAACCTCTCGATATATTTTCTCTCCCCTGTCCTGTTGAGGAGGGGGAGTGACAGAGCAGCTTTGGTGGGCACCTGGCCTCCTGCCAGGGTCAACCCACCACAGCCTGGGATTGATGGAGTAACAAAAAAGATTGGCTTCACACATGCTTTTAAAATCCTGGTGCTTGCAGGCTGCCATCGGGGAACTGCTCTCCTTGCATTGCAATACCTGCAGAAGAGACAGGCAGATGCTTTTAGGGGATCTCGCACACTTTTTGGGGTGTCCCTGCCTGGCAGGGTGGTGGCAGCTGGGGATCCTTCCTGTGGTACCCAGCAGATGGTGGTGATGTATAACTAATTCCTCCCAACCTTTTCTTATTGGAGGCTTTTAATGTTTTATTCGGCTGCAGGTTGGCATTATCCATCATTCAGGCTTTTGATGCGGTCACACCCTGTCATAAGACCTTTCTTTTCATTTTTGCTGAGCTGGATGCAGGCAGGGCAGCATCATTTGGTGCTCGTTTCCCTTCTTGTGCTCTCCAGGCCATGACATGTCCAGACGATCATCTGGACGAAAACTATGTGAAATCTCTTATCGCTCCTGCAAGTCTAGCTGACACAGTCTTTCCACTCTTTGATTGTATTTAATACCTTTCGTTTCACATCTTTCAGCACTTTACAATAGTACAAAATATCATGATGTGGTAGGTTGACCCTGGCTGGAGGCCAGGTGCCCACCAGAGCTGCTCTGTCACTCCCTCTCCTTAACTAGACAGGGGAGAAAAGATATAACAAAAGGCTTGTGGGTTAAGATAAGGACAGGGAGAGATCACTCACCAATTATTGTCACTGGCAAAACAGACTGAACTTAGAGAAAAAAATTCATCTAATTTATTACTAAGCAAAACAGAGTAGAGCAATGAGAAATAAAATCAACTCTTAAAACACCTCCCCCAACTTCCCAGGCTTAAATTTACTCCCAGTTTCTACCTCCTCCCCCCTCAGTGGCACAGGGGGACAGGGAATGGGGGTTTCGGTCAGTTCATCACACCTTGTCTCTGCCGCTCCATCCTCCTCAGGGGGAGGACTCCTCACATTCTTCCCCTGCTCCAGTGTGGGGTCCCTCTCACGGGAGACAGTCCTCCACAAACTTCTCCAATGTGAGTCCTTCCCACAGGCTACAGTTCTTCACAAACTGCTCCAGCGTGGGCTCTTCCATGGGGTGCACACCTTCAGGACCAGACTGCTCCAGCGCAGGCTTCCCACAGGGTCACAGCCTCCTTCAGGTGCCTCCACCTGCTCCAGCATGGGGTCCTCCATGGGCTGCAGGTGGAATCTCTACACCCCCTCATCCTTCCTCCATGGGCTGCAGGGGGACAGCCTGCTTCACCATGGTCTTCACCACAAGCTGCAGGGGAATCTTTGCTCCGGTGCCTGGAGCACCTCCTCCCCTTCCTTCTTCACTGACCTTGGTGTCTACAAAGTTTCTCACGTCTTCTGACTCCTCTCTCTGTCTGCAAAAGCTGCCGCTAGGGGTTTTTTTTTTCCTTCTTAAATATGTTATCCCAGAGGTGCTACCACTGTCGCTGATTGGCTTGGCCTTGGCCAGCAGCGGGTCCGTCTTGGAGCTGGCTGGCATTGGCTCTATCAGACACAGGGGAAGCTTCTAGCAGCTTCTCGCAGAAGCTACCCCTGTAGCCCCGCCACTATCAAAACCTTGCCACACAAACCAAATACACATGATATCTATAACAATGCCATGTTTCAAGGGACAAGCTGATGTGACGGTCTGGAGCGAGAGGGCAGGGAGAGGCAGGTGAAGGCTGGATGTGGGACATGGGGGACATTGGGTAGGAAGGTGGTGGCAGGTGTTACAGCAAAATCAAATGTAACCAAGACTATTGCTGCTAAGGGTGACCATTGTATAGTCCTACCCCTGTGTTAGTTAACATATATCCAAACAATGTACTAATTAAGACGTGATTGTCAAGAAGTAGAAGCATAACTGATAAATTGTTAGCTTGACCAACAAGCCTTGAAGAATCGTTGAGGATTGCCAAAGGAGAAGGAAACTAGGGGAAAGGTAATTCCAACAGGAGGAGATCGTGACCACAGACCCATGGACCCCCTACCCCAATTATACCACCTACTCAAAAGATAAAGGAGGAGAAAAGAACTGAGCATGCGTTCTAGTTTGCATGCTAGGCGAAGAAATCTGAACCAATCATTTAATAGAATAACAATGCATACGTATTAGAAAGATGAATATGTTAATGTTGTATGTACAAATAACCACTGATTTGGAGCTTTGGGGTGCTGTCTTGGGACAGACACCCATATCTGTGCAAATATGCAATAAAATACCTCTGCTCTGTGTGTATATTGGCGTGTTGCACACCAGGTAAATGAACCCCCAGTTTTGGGACAACAACAGGGCTAGGCTTGCTGTGTCCCCACTGCTGACCTGGCATCTGGGGACACAGATGTAGAGGGTGAGGGAGTGAGGAAGAGGTGAGAAGGAGTGGAGAGGAGGATGTAGATGATACCTCCTCTGCCAGCTGCTGATATGGCTTTGGGATGCACCTGGTGCTCAGGAGACTGAAAAGCTCAGCTGTGGCAGCGATGCTGTGGGTGTACATGGGCAGAACGGAGCATGGGTGGACTGGGAAGCTGGGATGCCCTTGTCCACTCTCGGGGGGGTGACAAACAGCCCCATAGCCCTCACCCAGCAGCTTCCAGGCAGCTATTGGTCCAGCTGTTGGCATCTGGGGAAGAGTCTGGGACAGACCTGGTGAAAACTCATTATTTCTCCTTGCAAGGGCTGCAGCTGAGCTGAACAGCAAAGAAACCAGAGGGATATGCTGGAGCTGGAATCAGAGAGATCAGAAGTGTGGCTTCCAAAATCTTCTGCTTCAAGTAGCCTGGATGGCCAGAGGAGGGGCAGAGGGGAGCTGAGGGCACACAGGCTGGTTGTGCTGCCTACTGGCATGGGGAACTCATCCAGGTCTGCTGGGCTGGAGCCAGTGCAGAGCCCAGCCAGGGGTTAGCGAAGGGCTGGGACTGCAAGGACTGGGTTCAGCTCAGTGCTGCCAAGTTTGCAGCCAGCAGCCCTATTTTGTTGCAGGGATTCTCGGCCTCCCAGCTGCACCCCATGGCCAGCAGTACAGACAGAGCTGTGGGGCACAGCACTCCATCCCACTGCCTCCTTGGTGTGGAAATGCCCACAGATACCAAGGTTTTTTTTTTTTTTTCTTCTAGGAGCCACCTGCTTCTCTAGAGAGGCCGGAGGAGTTCCCAAGTTCAGCATCCTGAATGACTGGCCCCAATGCCATTACTTTGCATGGGAAGTAACTGCTTCCTCTCTGCTTTTTACTCCTTGCCAGATTTACATCCAGGTGTTTAATTCTGACCTTGGATCAATTTCTTGCTTAAAGTTATCAATTTTTCCATGACAAGGGCCTCTGAGATGATGAAAAATTGACATGGTGTAATAGCAGAGAAGTGCCTCTGGCTCTGCAGCCAATCTTTCCTGCAGCATGGAAATAAAGCCCTCCGAACACTGCAGAATATCTGAGCAAATCCAGTAGTTTCTCATTTTTATATAGGTGTATATATGGGTACGTACATGTGCGTAGCTTTACACATATGCATATTCATATTCTCCACTCATTTCATTGCAGCATCTGGCCATCAGAAATGCAACTCCTAATGCCAGGGGCTAATGGGAGATGTTTTTATTTGTCCTTGTTATAAAAGAAGTATTAACTTTTCAGGACATTGTATTGATGTAGGGCAGTAAATTTCATGGCAGATTTCACAACCCTGTTAAGTATATCATCTTAGACTGTAATATCTAGCTGGGAAGACAAGTGAAACCCTTGCAAGCAATTCATGCCTGGGATGGTGGTGTGAAGCCAGGGAAGGATAGAAGTGATGCTGATACTTGCAGGTTCCCCCCCAGGATGTGCAGGAGGCTCCCCATGTCCCAGGGAAAGGATTTTGCTCCTTGTTCTTTGGCTGCTCCTAAAGTCTCCTGGAGCCGTGTCCGTGCCAGCGGCAATTGCATCTCTCGTGTTTCTGGCTGGCTGCTCTGGAGGCTGTTTGCTCTCCTGTCCCTCCACCTTCCATGTCCCCAGTAAATCTAATGTGATGCACACCGTGGTCACCAGTCACAGATAACTGTTTAGCTTAAATCCTGCTTGAATTCCCTTGGCTTATCTGCTAAATGGGATCTCAGTTATAGAGTCCTGTGGACATGGAGACCTATTTGGTCAGGGGCTTGTTTGGCAAGGAGTTTTACAAAAGTTCGAGCAAATTTCTGGGGAGAAGCTGAGAGCTAATAACAAGGAAAATTATATTAAACTTACTCCTCCGCTTCCTCCTCATCCCTTGGCTGTTAGCAACCCATCAGGAGAGTGCAGCTCTCAAGCAGACAAGATGGCACAGGTCTCTGCAGCTCCTGGCCAGTGACTGCAGTGGTGAAATGCTGTCTTGGAGCCAGGTGAGGAGGGGAAGGTCTCCCCATGTGTGTCCCCAGGGCTGCCCTCAGTGGTGGACAGGTAGGCATGGGTCTGGGCAGGGTGAAGGTGAGCTGTGTGCCTGCTAAGGCACTGATGCTGCCAGGATGCTGGCTCTCCTGCCCTGGCTCCCAATGGCTGGCTACCACTGCTGCTGGCTAATTGGGATGCTGATAATTATTAGCATTTCATGATTTCATTTTCCCCTCATTACACCCTCAGCCTCAATGGGGCTGAGTGCATCTCTGCAAAGACCTTAGGAGATGGAGGGGGTGATCCATATCCCCCATGGGTCACAGGGAAACCAGATCAGATGCAAACTGTGCCTGGAAAAACTGGATCAAAAATCTCATTGCTTTGGAGGCATTTGGAGCTGCAGCAAGGACCAGGCTGGGCAACAGGTTCATGAGGTTGGGGCTGCAATGAGTCAGGAGGTTTAGGGAAAAGGCTCTGAGTTACTAGTTCAGCATTTGCAAAAAGCCAGAGGGGCTGTGTGGGACCATAGGTGTGTGCAGGTGAAAAGCCCTGTTGATGCTATGTCTCTTAAGCTTTGCACAGAAACTCAGAGTGTTAAAGGAATAAACAACCCAAAAAACTAATTTACTTGGATATTGGCATAGGATAAAACTTGCATAGGGAAATCAATCCACTGGACAGGAGAGTTGGTCACTGTCTGGTGGTGATGGGAGTCTCCATCACAAGGACTTTTGCTGTTGTGTCTTCAGCTGGGCCAGGAGAGACTCTGCAAAATGTTCTCTTGCTCAGTTCTTACAATCTAGCTGGCCACAGTCCTACATGAGCCCCCAGCGCCATTGACATACCTCAAGTACATGCAAAACATCTCTTAAATATCTTGACTACACACAGAGGACCATCCTACATGACCAGTTCTGCAGAGGCAGTTCCTATTGACTGCTTACAAATGTCTTGTCTCTGCACGGGGGGGGGGGGGGGGGGGGGTGTCACTGTTGCAGCAGGGATGCTTTGGGACGTGCCACCCAGGGTGGAGATCAGCACATTCAGGCACACCGATAGGACAGGACCATCTGAAATTCCCACCTGGAGGGCTCCAGTAACAATTAGTCAGATGCTTAATTGTGAAGGTGCCTGGGGGCATTTGCAGGCAGCACTGGTTGTAGGGACTTTCTCCATCCTTTTGTTTGCAAGGCTTTTTTCTTTCTTTCTTTTCCCGTCTGACCACCAGACCCCAGGAGGGAAGAGGAAGGTTTTCCTGGAGACTCGGAGTTTCTGGGTGCTGTGGGGCAGGACTTTTGAGCAGACATTGCCAGCTGGAGGTTGTTACCGAGCTACTTATTCCCTGAGCAGCATCCAGTCTGGGGCTTGGTTGCCAAACGAGCTTTGGCTTGGGACAGATTTTCCTTGAGCCCAGAGGGGACAGATAAGAGAGGAATCTGGCGGTCCAGGTGCCAGCTTTTCAAAATCAGGTCCCTTTTTGATCACCCTAAACATGTGATACTGGCAGAAGATGTCACCTCACTATCTACCTCCTTCCCTGGCTCATTCATGCACAGATCAAGCAGTGCGGGTCCTTCTGCTCTCTCCTTGCAGGGCTCTGATCCTCCTCTGAGAAACTGTCTTGCATCCTGGCCTCTTTGCCCATTTCTAACCAGGGAGAAAAATCCCCCTGCTCTTCATTTTGTTGCTTGTCTTCAGGTTTGTTTTGAGATGGGCCATAAGAAAGCTTCCAGAATGGGAACCTTTCCAAACCTGCTTGCAGTGTGTTTGGATAAAAATGGTCCTTTGCTTTGTCCTGCTGTGGGCTTGTCCTCATCTGATCATCTCCTGGTCTTGCAGACTCTGCTACTCCTGTGGCTGAATGAGGAACCGTTCATTTTTATATCCATGGCAAATTAATCTTCACACTCTTTTCTGGCTGCCTTATCGTGTATTTACATTTAATCTGCCAGAGGCTGTGCTCTTTTTTAATTCCTCAGTTGGACAAGGCTTCAATGTGTGAAGACTGTTCCCTTTCCTTCCTTGCCCTGCTGTTTAACCTGGACAGCCTTTCAAATGTCTTTTTCTGCGAGGAAGAACATGCCTGTGTTGAGCCTCTGAAAGGGCATCTTTACAATCCTCCTTGCCAATCTTCCATTATTTTCCCACAGAAGCTGTAAATTATTGATAATTATGTTCAGTAAGGAGACCCTGGGAGCAGGGAGGCATGGCCCTGCTGGAATGGAACCAGGGCGGAAAGTCACCCCCCAGGGTTCATCTAGGCACAAGGTGACTCCTGGCAGAAAATATCAGTGCATTATCAACATTATTCTCATCCTAAATCCAAAAAGACAGCACCAGACCAGCTACTAGTAACAAAATTAACTATATCTATCTCAGCTGAAACCAGGACACCCTAGAAAATACCTTGAGGGAAATTGGAGCTGTAACTTCAGGACCATCTGAGTGGTGAATAAAGGAAAGCTGGCAAAACTGAAAGGAGTTAAATCGCAAGTGATGAGGAAACAAATGTGGAATGATCTTATACAAGCCTGTGTCCTACAATCAGAAATAAATAGGATTACAACATCAGAAATGTTTTGCTAACAGCAAAAGTTAGCGTCTACACAAAAAAGCCAGCTACCCCTGGCCCCACCAGCAATTCTGCACCCACTCTCCACCCCCACCTGCCACCTCAAGGCAAGGCACTACCTGGCAAATGCCAAAACAGCAGAAATGAAGGTTTGGCAGGTCCCCCAAAACTGCCGCCACTGTAGCCTCTTACCATGAGGAGGACCAATGCTCCTATGTTCCTTTAACTATAAAGTGGTGGTCTGGGGGAATTTTACATGTGTTAGCTCTGGTGGATACTGGAGCTGAGGTTACTATATTACATAGTAATATTAATAATAAAGAAGCCACACCACAGATCTGTGGATTGGGGGGAAATCTAACCACTGCCCTCCAAGCTAAGGCTACCTTAACAATAGGAAATGCCACACCATTTACCATGACAGTATTAATTGCCCCAATTAAAGAATATATTCTGGGTACTGATGTGTTGGCAGGACAAACAGTTGAAACTTTAAATAGTGACTTCTGCTTCAGGACTTCACAAGCAGGATTTGCTATTTGATCTATAACTGGTTTGTGTGGATTCCTGAAGTGGGATCCTGTTATGCTGCCCATGCCTACCAAGGTTGTAACTGTAAAACAATATCGTATTCCATGGGGGAAGGAGGAAATTACTCAAACTGTTCAGGCACTTCAACAAGTGGGAATCTTTAAGGAAACCATAACTGCTTTTAATAATCCTATTTGGCCTGTTCAAAAACCAGACAGCACTTGGAGAATGACTGTAGATTGAATTGAATAAACTCACCCACATACACTTGCAGTTATGGTACCAGACATGGTCACTCTTATAGAAAAAAATCAGCAAAAAATTTACAAACCTGGAAGGCGATGATAGATCTTGCTAATGCTTTCTTTTCAATAGCCATTACATATTTATAAAGCATGTGCGCATAACTGTACTATTTGTACGCAGCTACATTTAAGGGCATTATATAGGCCATGGGGAAAGATAGAACGGGGGGGTCAGTGGGCCTTGAATACCTGACAGGTCGATTACATGGGCCCCCTGCCCCTGTCGAGGGGGCAGCAATATGTATTCATTGCTGTGGATACAGTGTCAGGACTGGTTTTTTGCTAAACCCACCAAATATGCTCATCAACATAACACAATTGAAGCATTAGAACAATTCATTCATCAGTATGGACCTCCTCACCAAACACAGAGCGACCAAGGAACACACTTTAGTGGTTATAATGTTCAAGATCGGGCTTAAGGGCTAGGGATAGATTGCATATTCCATATTGCCTACCATCTCCAAGTGAATGGCTTGATTGAAAGAATGAATGGGATGCTGAAGGAACAATTAAAAAAGCTAACCTGTACTAACACTTTACAACATTGCAGTTCACATCTTACTAAAGCAGGGTTTTTTGTTAAACAGCTGGAATATTCATAATCAAACACCCTATGATCATATTACAACACTTCCAGTAGAAAACATGGTGAGGATTGAAATTCTTCCAGATGGTACCTCTCCCAAAATATTAACTACAGGGGAAATGAAATTGTTTACACCAATGGATTGCATGGTGGGACCGCAACCTATTAGTCTAGACGTCAAGATCCATATAATAACCCCCGAGAATGCCGTATGCTTCTGTACCTCAACTTCTCCTCTTATTTTACATCCTCTGTTGATATCAGATTCTCGAGTTCTTGTATTTCAGGTATCTTTGACGAATACCTGTGCCTTATCTAGAGGATTAGAATGGTGTTATTGGTGTTGTGAACCCAACATTGAATTGAAGTTCAATCTGAAAAAGCACAAGCCATAGCTCTTCAATCTGTGTGGGCAATTACCCCACATCAGGTTATCAAACCCAGAGTGACATTAGCTGAAGGAGCTGGAGCAACAGCATACGTATTACTGGAAGGAGATGACAGTCCTGTTTTCCTCCCTTATCACAGGTTGGCTCGTTGTGCTTTGTAGTCTTGTACTACATGCACATGCCCTGGATCCATTTACATGAGATCAACATGTATATACTTAGATTTGGTTAGACTCTACTGTAACTAACTCATCTGCCTTATGTACTGACATGGTTTAGGCCCAGCCGGCAGCTGAGCGCCACGCGGCCACTCACTCCTTCCCCAGCATGATGGGGAGGAGAAGTTAACAAAAGGCTCAGGTCGAGATAAGGACAGGGAGAGCTAATTATCATCACAAGCAAAACAAACTGAACTTAGAAAAAGGGATTCATCTAATTTATTACTAAACAGAATAGAGCAATGAAAAAAAAAAACAAATAACATCAAGTCTTAAAACACCTCCCCCCACCCCTCCCATCTTCCTGGGCTCAACTTCACTCCCGGCTTCAACCTCCTCCCCCCCTCAGCGGCGGGGGGGGGGGGGGAATGGGGGGAGGGGGATGGGGGTTGCGGTCAGTGCAGCACACGTTGTTTCTGCCGCTTCGTTGTCCTCGGGGGAGGACTCCTCTCATCGCTCCCCTGCTCCAAAATGGAGTCTCTCCCACGGGCTACAGTCCTTCTCAAACTGCTCCGGCGTGGTCTCTTCCATGGGGTGCAGACCTTTAGGAGAAAACTGTTGCAGCGTGGGTCTCCCACGGGGTCACAAGTCCTGCCACCAAAACCTGCCCTGGCGTGGGCTCCCCTCTCCACGGGTCTACCGGTCCGGCCAGGGACTTGCTTCAGCCCGGGCTTCCCACAGGCCACAGCCTCCCTCGGGTACCTCCACCTGCTCCAGCGTAGGGTCCTCCACGGGCTGCAGGTGGAATCTCTGCTCTCCATCATCCTTCCTCCACGGGCTGCAGGGGAACAGCCTGCTTCACCATGGTCTTCACCACGGGCTGCAGGGGAATCTCTGCTCCGGTGTCTGGAGCGCCGCCGCCGCCTCCTCCCTCCTCCTCCTGCACTGACCTTGATGTTACATCTCCACACTTCCCCCTCCGGCTGTAAAAAAAAAAAAAAAAACTTCCCCCCTTCTTAAATATGTTATCACAGAGGCGCTGATTGGCTTGGCCTTGGCCAGGGGCGGGCCCATCTTGGAGCTGGCTGGCATTGGCTCTGTCAGACACTGTGGAAGCTTCTAGAAGCTCCTCACAGGAGCCACCCCTATAGCCCATGCCCCCACCCGCTACCAAAACCTTGCCACACAAACCCAACACATGTACTGAGAGAGGATTAACATCTGCAGATCTTTTGATGTGTTTCATTGGCATGCCAACCCCAGTAGCTGTATTACAGAATTATACTATACTAAGTGCTTTTGATATTAATGTTCCTCATTGTTATTCTTTCCGAGTAGGTAATGGCTGTAGGCCAGGGAACATTACAAAATCGATTGGTGGTGGACTATCTCCTTCTTCGACACCATAAATGCTGCTCTGATTTTGAAGGCATGTGTTGCTTCAACATAACTGACGAATCAGCCAGCATAGAGGATGACATTCAATATCTCTAGGACTTAATGTATCAAATGAAACAATCTACTGGTGGTGCCTGGCTGGCTGAGTGGTTTAATTCCCAGACAGGATGAGTGGGACACCTGATTCAAAGCATTATTGTAGAGATATTTTTATTCTTTTTTCTATATGTTTATTGCGTGCCTCTGTAAATTACCCTGCCCTACACCCTGCAAGCCCAAATGGACACCTCCAGCTTTGCCAGCCCCAGTGGAAGTGGTCTCTTGAGTGAGGGGGTGGAATGTGGGATAATAACAGAAGATTGGTGAGGAGGATTGTAAACACGCTCAACTGACTTGCAGCTGGGGTGTCAAAAAACACATATATCATACTAATTGTTGTTTAGCCTTGTGTGTTGGACAAGTAGAACATCTGTGTTTAGATAACATAGGCCTGTAATAGACTTAGAGGCACCCTATCAAACATGCTTGAGATTCCTGCCCTGCTGTGGGTAAGATCAAAGCACAATGGTATACTATGCCTGTGCAAATCCCTGATATACAGGTGAAAAGAGCAGGTTTGGTGATCCTCTAGTATGGACCGAGCTCCATGGTGCTTGCGTCCCTGCTTGTGTGCCTCTGCCCAGATGCTGCTTTGGGGATCCCCCAGCTGGTGAGGTAACAAAAATGAATTTACTCTTTGCATTTCATCCATGGTTTTGTGGTTGTTCCTGCAGCCTGCCTGTGCTGGCTCACATAGCTTCCTTCTCTGGAACATCAGGACAAAGGGGGATCCTTCCATTCCAGTGGCCATATGGCAGGCACAGATGTTTGTGAGCTCTCCACATCTGGCTCCAGCAGCAAGGGGTGACAGGCACAGCCAGGGTACCAAATCTCAGCCATGCCAGGAGCCAGCTGGATTTCACACCGATCCTAGGTGCTGCAAGGACTCCTACCTTCTCCCAGCATCTCCTCTACTGGTGGACAACCCCCTTTTGTGGTCAAGCGTGTCAGCTGCCCCCTGCTCAGACCAGCCCCCTGCCCTCCCATCCACACCTGTTTCCCTCCCTCCCCCACTAGTTGTGTTTGGAGTGAATCCAGGGGGAATCTGGACCCTGCTGGGGGTCACCTTGCTCTAAATAGAGGCCCCCAACCCCAGGATGGGGTCCCAGTATGGGAGAGAGGCTCAAAACCACATGCAATGGCAAGTCCCCATTGCTGAGAGCTGAGATGCCTCCCCAACTCTGGGCGTGCAGGAAATTTGGAGGGAGATGGGGGAATCCACTGCTTAATGACCACATGGATGCTGCAGTGTGATGGTATTTAATTACCCACGTGTCTCAGATTATTAACAATTTAAATTCCAGCCCTGGGGCTGCCTCCTAGAGCCCGTGGCTCTCTGCTGCTGGTGAGCAGCATCCAGATACCTTGTTGTGTCCACCTGGGCTGGCAGCCCTCCCACGACACATGGTCCTTGAGGGCTCTGAAAATCCCTTGCAGGGAGGTCTCAGTGACCATCAGCAGAGGAAAAAACACCAGCTGGCTGAAGCATGGACAAGTCACCTCTGAAATTGCTCCCCACTAGTCTCAGCCCTTTGGAAAGTCCCTGCCAAGGTAGCTTCTGAGCCCAAGGGCGGTGCTCCAGGAGGCCCAGGACATGCTGAGTGCCATTTGCTGCCCAGAGGTTGCTCACGTGCTCCTGTGCGTTCATCTAAGCCAAGATATAAAAGGGGTTTGGGTTTTGTTTTTCATTCTCCTGGCATAGCAGATCTCCCTGCAGCATGGAGCTGCCTGCTGCAGGGCATGAGAGTATTTAGCATTTGCTTAAAGTTTTTAATTGTTTTTGTGTTAAGCACCTGATGGTGTATTTTAGATAGAAATAGAAGGGATTTGGCCTTCCATCCCCTCCTTCCTTCCTTCCTTCCTCCCTCTCTCTCTCTCTTCCTCTCTCCCTTTCTTCCTTCTTTTCATCTATCTTCCCTCCTTTCCTCCCTGTCTCTTCCTCCCTCCCTCTCTTCCTTTCTTCCTCCCTAAAAAATTAATAATTTTTTCCTTATTACATCCCTAAGAGCCCCATTCAGTCACAGGCAGCAGCAGGCAAGGAAAAACTCAACAATAAGGACAAAACCAAGAGTAAAACTGGAATGAAATGACAGCCATAAACCCAGCACCAAGAGGGACAGTAAAACTGCAGTTTGACAGAAGCCAGCAGGCCCACACTAATACCTTTTTTATGATTAAAACACTCTGGTCACAGATTAACTTCCTTTGCTCAATTAACTTCCTTTGATCAATATTTATTGTTGCACTTGCGCTGGAAGGCAGGGAGGAGAGGAGGAGGTGTGGGCAGTGTTTGGGACGCAAGATCTGTATCAGGTTTGCAGCTCTGCAGCCTTTGGCAGCTGCTTAGGACATGGATGCGTAATCAAAGGTGACGAACGTGCCTCCAGCAGTTACCCTCCATCACTGAGTGCTCGTGCCAAAGGGTCTCCATGCACCGGGGCAGTATCCCAGGACTTACATCCCAGGCAATGCTCTGGGTCTCCCAAACATGTGGGACAAGGGCAACAATGGAGACAGGCACTGCTACAGCCCGGGTGAGCGCATTGGTTTGTCTTGGTCGAGCCAAAGCCCAGGCAGCTCTGGAGAAACCACATCCCTTGATACCCCGATCCATTTGTTTCAGCAGCATCAGAAAACAGGATGGAAGTAAGACTAAATTCCTGGCCATCCCCCCTTGAGTGTCTTTACATCTTGGCATACCCCACTGGGTATGTGAGTTTCACAAGGATCCAGATGAGTGCAACAATGACCCAAACCAAGCCGGTGCTGGTGCCCAACAATCAAACATACTGCTTCTCCTGTTCTGAACACCCATCCTGACCGATCCAAGTCATAGCCTGTTTGTGAACATTGAGGAGCAGAGGAAGCCCATGGAATGGGAGAATAACATCTATCTGTTAAAGGACTGGGAATAGTAGTTAATGACAATTAAATGCAATGGAATGGTTAGAAGAGATATATATGTATTAAATTATGTGGGACTTGAGCATGACACAAATGGTATGGAATAAGGGGTGGAGATTGTATTGGGTCCAGCTGAGATGGAGTTAATTTTCCCCATAGCAGCCCTCATAGTGCTGTGCTGTGTCTTGGTAGCTAGCAAGGTGTTGATAACACACCAGTGTTTTGGCTATTACTGAGCAGTGCTGGCACAGCATCCAACATTTCTTTTCCCCCCCTCAGCAGCAGGCTGGGGGTGGGCAAGATCTTGGGAGGGGACACAGCCAGGACAGCTGACCCAAACTGACCATATGACATCTGCTCAGCAATAAAAAGTTGAGAGAAAGGAGGAGGAAGCAGGGGTATTTGTTATTTACAACATTTGTCTTTCGGAGCAACCGCTATGTATACTGAAGCCCAGCTTCCTGGGAAGTGGCCAGATGTGGTGTATGATAGGCACGGACTCCGTAGGGTGCAAGTACAGAATCAACTTTATTACAGAATTTTCTGATTATATAGTATTTCTTGTTAAAAGGGGAGGCTCTTTTATTCCCCAATCATCACCCGATTCATGTTCCCCGCAAGATCTGCTATTCTGTTTTTCTCTTGCACCTGGCGGGCGCCTGGCTGTCTGTTCTCAGCTCCTTATCTCCTGGATTCGGCCAGTCACATGTTATTTACGAGCTACTGAAGAATGCAAGGCCTGTTTTGTGCATATCTTTTCTTTGAACCGCTGTTTTTCGCTGCTTTAGTGCACAGGTGGAAATCGCACATTTCCCATGCCGTCTTTATTCGCTAAAGCGTTGTTCTCCACATATCCCCCTTTTTCTGTTTATGACAACCCCGTTGAGCAACAGTGTGTCCACAACACGTGCCTCTATCTTCTGCACTCGTCAGATAGCCGACCACAGAATCTGTAAAAAAAACACCAAGAACAAGAAAAACACCACAGTGCCTATGCCAATAAAAACCCACATTTGAAAATTTAAACCCCTAAACCAAGTTTTCGGATTTAGCCATGATAGGTCATTTTTTAATGTGTCGAATACACTTTGGCTCATCAGTTCCCATAATTTTTTAATTTGGTCCCTCAATTGATCATGTAAAGACTGAATATTATGTTGAAGAGATAAATCAAATGTCCTTGTAAATGTTGTTTCACTATTTTATAAATCGCTAAAAGTTATACAACTCCTAAAGTCTGGTGAAGACAGGGTAATACAAAAAGATCCACTACATGATAGAATAGTAGCATTGGAGGTTAGAGCAAAAAATAAGGATGGGTTGGGCAGACCATGATTTCTGCTTCAGACAAAAGCGTTACATTAGCCTTAGTTGCGTTCTCCGTCATTAGTACTTGATATAATTGTCGCTTAAAAAAGGAAATACCCATCTGCCAAATATTTGAATGAGCCGGGAAAAAAGATAAATCTGATGTGTTAAAACTATCATTATAATACATCTGCAATTCTATAAGCCACCATATCTTAATTGTGAGGTTGATCAATCCCAGATGCAACATCATCTTGGTGTTTCTTATCGTCCTGTTCATCTTCAGTATGCGTTTTCACTTGCGCTGGCTTTACATACCTTGCAGGGATCCAATAGGGACCTGAGGGAAGAGAAACACAAGCATATCCCTGTCCTCAGGTAAGCAAGGGGACCGGTCCTTCCCATTGACCAGATTCCAATTTTTTATAAAACACCTGAGGCTTCACAGTAGAGGATTCCTCAGTTCTAAAATGTCTATATCTACTGTGGAACTATATTGCTTAGATCCAGATAGATTAAGAAAATTTAAAACATAAGTAGCTTTGTCTAGTATTTCCTGTGGTGTTGTCCCTACTGGATTCCCCCTTTTTTGTTTATCAATAATAGATTTCAAAGAACGGTGGGCACGTTCTATTATTGCTTGACCAGTAGGGGAACATGGAATTCCAGTAATATGTTCAACTCCCCAGTCCTGTAAGAATAACAGAAAACGTCGAGAAACATAAGCTGGGCCATTGTCTGTTTTAACTTTCCGTGGGACCCCCATGGTCGCAAAACATCTTAAAAAATGCTTCACAACGTCTCTGGCACGTTCTCCGGAATGGGCAGTGGCTACCAGAAAACCAGAGAAGGTGTCAATAGAAACATGAACATACTTAAGGCGTCCAGAAGAAGAAATATGTGTGACGTCTGATTGCCACAAATCATTAGCATTTAAACCTCTGGGATTAGTCCCTGGCAAAACTGGCAAAGGGGACAGGCGCTGACAATCCGAGCATGCTCAAATTATATCTTGAGCTTGTGCGGTAGTTAAAGAGAAGTGCTTTCGTAATGAGTGTGCATTTTGGTGGAAAAATTCATGAGCTAATTTTGTCTGGTCAAAACATCGAGGAAAAACTGCAGCCATTGTAAATTGGTCTGCTATTGTATTACCTTCAGCAAGGGGTCCTGGTAAGATAGTGTGAGAGCAAATATGGACAATGAAATAAGAATGCTGTCTGATTTTTAAAAGTTGGGCTAGCTTTAACAATAAATCAAACAACTGTTTGTTGTCTACCTCTCGTATAAAAGCGGATTCTAAGCGCTGAACAATACTTGTAACATATGCAGAATCTGCAACGATATTAAGAGGTTCCTTAGAAAATAACTCAAAGGCACGGACCGCTGCAGCTAACTCTACAATCTGCGTCAATCCAGATAAGTGAGAAACATCTGAGGCCCACTCCTCGCAGTTTGCGTGACGCCATACAACTGCAGCCTTACCTGTTTTGCCAGAACCATCGATAAACACAGTACGAGCATTCTGTAGAGGAACAGAACTCAACAAAGACCGTGGTTGGAGAGGTAAACAGTGCAGAGAACCTAATAAACGATGGCGTGGCAAAGAATACAAAACAACATTAGTATAATCAGCCAGTGCAGCCTGAAAAGCCAAACTGTTACACAATACAACACGAAATTCTTCTTTGGTTAATGGTAGATGAAGGAAGGTAGGATCTTGTCCTGTCAATTGTTGACATTTCAAACGACCCTGCGAAAGAAGTCTAGCAATCATTTCTAGGGCAGTGGTCAATGTTTTTGCAAAAGAATGTGGCAAAAATAACCACTCCAAAATGCGTAAAGCATGCTCTTCCTTCTGCACCTTCTCGTCCCACTGACCTAGGAGAGCATATGGTTGAAAGGAATGATAAATGATGGACAATCGAACTGGCAATTGCAGAGAAATTCGATGAGCAAACATAAAATTAATTTTATCTATCACTGTCTGCAGCGCCGACTGGGCTGCTTCTGTCAATTGTCTAGGAGACGTTAGTTCAGGATTCCCCTTCAGCAATGAAAACAAGGGGGGACAGTTCGTGTGTCGTTATTCCCAACAGTGATCGAAGCCAGTTAATTGTCCCCAACAACTTCTGTAAGTCATTTAGAGTACTCACTGTAGTAGCAAGTCGTACAGACTGTGGATATACATGCGAATCAAGAAGTTTCCAGCCGAGATACCTCCATGGAGGGAGTGACTGTACCTTTTCCGTCACAATTTGGAGACCGTATCGCCGAAGCTCAGCTACTAAACTGTCGAAAACTCGGGAAAGAGATGATTCAGTTTCCACAGCCAACAAAATATCGTCCATGTAATGATATAACATGATTGCATCATATGTTTTGCGAATATTTGACAAGGCCTCACTAACAACAATTTGACATATAGTCGGGCTATTTTTCATTCCTTGCGGTAAAACCACCCAATGAAACCGTTGCATGGGTCTATCATTATTAATCACAGGAACCGAAAAGGCAAAACGAGCACAATCTTCAGGATGTAAATGAATGGTAAAAAAGCAATCTTTTAAATCAATAACCTTCAAATGCCAATTGTCTGGAATCATAGTGGGATTAGGAGTTCCTAGTTGCAAGGCCCCCATAGGTGCCATCACTGCATTAATAGCTCGGAGGTCCTGCAACAATCTCCATTTGCCAGATTTTTTAGGAATAACAAATATAGGCGTATTCCAAGGGCTCGTGGAGGGAACAATATGGCCTAATTGTAGCTGCTCTTGCACCAATTCATGAGCCCTTTCTAGCCGCTCACCTTTCAAAGGCCACTGATCTACCCATACCGGCTTATCTGATAACCAAGTCAGTTTGAGTCGCGGCTGAACGTCAGTGGCCCGTGTTAAAAATGTGTCGTTATTGTCACGTTCCATTGTTGCAAGAGATCACGACCCCATAATGTACATGGCACAGTTAAAACATATGGTTTTAAAACCGCTTGTTTGTTATCAGGACCTTCCACAGTCAAGGAATGCATACTCTGCCAAGGTATTTGTGTCCCTCCAATTCCAGTAATAGCAGCAAACGCCTGTATTAATGGCCATTCCTGTGGCCAGTCCGATCGTTGAATAATAGAAACATCTGCTCCGGTGTCCACTAGGCCAGTGAACACCTGACCGTTTACTCTACAAGTCAACATCGGTTGTCCCGTGGTAATCTTCTGTGTCCAAAAAATGCGAGGCAGACCTGTACTACCAAACCCGGAGGACCCCCTTTCACCAACATGGGCAGAAGTTTTAGTTTGAATTTGAGTGTTGGGCAGCAAAAGCAATTGTGCAATTCGCTCTCCAATAGGTATAGTACAAGGTGGTGTAGGGGTCCAAACCAGAATTCTTATTTCCCCAGTATAATCGGAATCTATGACCCCAGGCAAAACAAATAAACCTGCTCTGGAAGTGGAGGAACGACCAAGCAATAAGGCACATAAACCCTTGGGCAAAGGTCCATACCCTCCTGTAGGCACTAGATGTACTGACTGATCTCGAATTACTGTGGATTGACTGGTGGCCAGGTCCAACCCGGCGCTGCCTGCTGTGGCTGGTCTGAGAGATTCGACTGTAGTGAGTTGCCAGCATTCATCTCGCTTATTTGTGCCGGCCAGGTCAAGGACTGTGCCGGCGGGGGCTGGGGCTGGGTCCTGTTGTGTAGTCTCGGGGCACCGGACCTCGCGCCCCTCCTCCCGTTTCCCGAGGTATTCTCAGGGAGCGGATTGCCTTGTTTGTCAAACTTAGAACAACATTGATTACCCCAATGGTATCCCTTTTGACAACGAGGGCATAATTGAGCAAGTTGTCTTCCCTGCCCTCCTTGTCCTCGTCCTCCTCTTCTCGCTTTCAGGCAATCTTTCTTCACATGCCCTTCCTGACCACAGGAGAAACATTTAGTAGCAGCTCGTGCAAGTGCCAACTGTTGAGCTAAGGCAGCAGCTAGCATATCTGCCTTATGTTGCTCAGAGCCCATGTTTTGGCATGCTCTAATAAGATCATTCAAAGTTTTTGCGTGATTATGAATAGGATCAGTGGCTCGCCTGCAGTCTGTGTTTGCATTCTCAATAGCGAGCTGAAACAATAACAATTCTGCTGCTTCAGAAGAGTCTGTCTGTCTCTGTATAGCAGTTTGCAAACGATCCAAAAATTGTACATACGGCTCCTGAGGTCCCTGACGAATGGAAGCAAATGACGACTCTCGCTTGCCGAAATCCGGCACCCGTCGGAGTGCCCTCAAGGCTAACCCTGTGGCTTGGGCAAGAACATTCCGCGATAGTCCAGCCTGTGCTATCCCGGTAGCATAATGCCCTTCTCCCATTAATTTGTCGAGACCAATAGCAGTTCCTGCCGTTAAATTGTCCATCACCTGAACTTGCACCAGCTCACGGTATTCCGAAAACCACACACAGTACTGTGCTGCAGACAACACAAGACGTAGGATGGATTTCCAATCTAAGGGTGTCAGTACGTAAGATTCTCCTACAACCTGTAACAAGTTCATTGTGAATGATGCCTGCAAACCATACTCCTTTATCGATTTGCGGACCTCCTTTATTACATCATATGGTAAATGAACGTATTCGGGGGGGTCTGTTCGGTTGATACAACACAGGCATGGCTTGAAGAAGCTATATGTCCCCTCTTTTTAGTGCCTCTGTCCGGCACTCGTCAAATAGTCCACCCAAGATTTTAGACTGAACAGTTCCTTGTAATGGGTAACTCGGGGGGGGGGGGGGGGGGGGGGGGCGGGGGTGCAGAAGGGGGCGGGCGCACGCTGAGTGGGGGGGGTGGGGGGGTGGGCCTCAGGGATATCTGTGAGAGAGTCTTTTGTCTCTGTTGTTGCAAAATCTCTTCTGCCGTGGGGGCAGAAGCAGCCTTCGCTTTTACAGGAGTAAGCGGGGGATATAAATCCGGCTCTCATTTGGGGTCAACGGGACCTGGATCAAAAGGATCCCCAGGGTCTGCTCTGCCCTCCGACAGCGGAGGTTCAGTCACCACCTCAGCATAGTCTGACTCCAACTCAGGATCTATTAATTCAAAAGAACGAGATTCTTTTCTCGTATTTGTCTCAGCGGGTGGTAATACGGAGTCATTCACTTTCTGCAATACCTGTTCAGCAGGTAGCAGAGTCCTGAGAGCAGTATAAACCACACGCCAAGTAATCAATATATCATCATGGAGCTCCAACTGCAAAAGCCGCTTAGCTTGCAGCTCCTCACCAACCTTCTGCCATTGAGTGAGATCATATGAGCCTTTAACAGGGAACCACGGACAATAGTCCCGAATCCATACAAGCAACCTCACCAAATGCAGTGGAGCGACCTTAAAGCCTAGTTCTCGTAAAATACGTTGTAAATTCTCTGTATGAAACTTCTGTTCTCGAGTCGCTGACTGTCCCATAATAAAAAAACGACAGTCTAAAAAACTTTCCCGTGGCTGCTCACCTGTTTCGTCCAGTGACCGGTGATGAATATGAGCGCTCGATGCAGTGCAGTTTCCTCCGTCCAGCTACGCAGGGGTACACCACCGGTAATTTTCCGCACTGCTTTTCCTTCTTCTCTTTTCCAAGTCCTTCTTCTATTTTTCAAGTCCCGATTCGGGCGCCATTTGTGGTGTATGATAGGCACGGACTCCGTAGGGTGCAAGTACAGAATCAACTTTATTACAGAATTTCCTGATTATATAGTATTTCTTGTTAAAAAGGGAGGCTCTTTTATTCCCCAATCATCACCCGATTCGTGTACCCCGCAAGATCTGCTATTCTGTTTTTCTCTTGCACCTGGCGGGTGCCTGGCTGTCTGTTCTCAGCTCCTTATCTCCTGGATTCGGCCAGTCACATGTTATTTACGAGCTACTGAAGAATGCAAGGCCAGTTTTGTGCATATCTTTTCTTTGAACCGCTGTTTTTCGCTGCTTTAGCGCACAGGTGGAAATCGCACATTTCCCACGCCGTCTTTATTCGCTGAAGCGTTGTTCTCCACAGCCAGACATTGCCTGCTGATGGGAAGTAGAGAATAAATCATTTGGCTTTTTTCCTTTGCTTCCACGCATGGCCTTTTGCTTTATTAAACTGTCTTTATCTTGACCCACAAGTTTTTTTTCCATCTTATTTTCTCCCCTCCCTATCCTGCTGAGGAGAGGAGTGATAGAGCAGCTTGGTGGACACCTGGCATCCAGCCGAGGTCAACCCACCACAAGGGGCTACAGTGAGGGGAGAGCACAGAGCTGGTTGCAGCATCCCCCTAGCCCAGCCCAGGGACGGGGCTGCTGCTGCCCCACACCATCGGGTGGGTACTGGGGGGGGGCAGCAGCAGCACAGTGAGCTGAGCTGGACTCCCTGGCAGCCCCCAGGCTAGCGATGAACCAGCCCCTCGCTGCATCCCAGCAGCCCTGGTACTGGCGGCAGGAAGAACGAGGGCTGCAGCCCGGCAGCCCCAGGCAGAGAAGTAGCTGCAGGGCCAGTCATTCCTGCCAGCAACCATGCAGTGAGTTTGCCAGGCCTCAGCCCTCTCCCAGGAGCTGCCTAAGCCTTGGGCGGCACCTGATTCCCGTTCCTCCCCGAGCCTGCAGCGCTCAGACACAGGCGCAGAGCTCCTCCCAGGGAGGAAAAAGAGGCAACGCAGAGACAGGGACAGCAGCAAGCGGCATGGAGCTGCTGGCACATTCCCTGCAGCCCCCAGTGTTATCCTCCCCCAGCAGCTGGGAGTCCCCACCAGAGCCCCCAAACCTCCCACCCAGGGCCAAGAGTCACCAGGTCACAGGCAGAGGCACTTTGCTTCCATGTTTTATTGGCTAGAGGGGCTGTGACCCTCCACGGGGCAGGCAGCAGTCCCAGTCCCACCAGTAAGACTGGACTGGGAAGGAGAGCGAGCCCTTTAGTGGTGGTAGGAGCATGCTGCAGAGGCCAGAAGACACAGCCTGGGATAGGGAAGGAGACAGAGTGCACAGTGATGCATCGGGATTAGGACTGGGGTACCTGAACAGGCAAAACCAGTCCCCAAGCCAGGACTAGCTGCAACAAAGCTCAGGAGAAGCTGGGAGACCTGAGGGCTCACAAGTGACACAAGTTCCCAGGCCTCAGCTCTCACCACCCCCAGCTGACTCCTCTCCCTGACCTCACCCAGCAGAGCCAAGGGCTGGCTCCACTGCTCCCTGTCACAACATCTCCTTGGCCCTCTGCTTGTAGTGTGCCGAGGGGCAGCCAGCAGCCAGTCCTGGGGACGGTCCCGGCATAGGTCCCCATGGCTCCCTACCGCCCCCCTCCAGCTGCACTCACCTGCTCTGGGGTGAGGTCCCACTGTGCCTGCACCAGCATCTCATAGCCCACCATGAACTTGTGGATGGTGACAGAGCAGAGCAGAGGGAGGTAGTAGTGGGCATGGAGCTGCCAGTGCCCACAATCCTCCTCCAGGTAGGGGCCCGTGGGGGCTGCTGCTGGGAATGCAGTTGCTGCGTGAGCCCCAGGGAGGGGATGAGGATGCAGATGAGAGGGTCTTGAGGGTCACCTGGCCGTACCACTCACTGTGCCAGCCCATCGAGTAGGGGAAGGAGACTTCCAAGAGGTTGTCCTATTTCATGAGCAGCCTCTGCATGATGGAGGCCAGGCCTGCAGGGGAGTGCTGGGGAGTCACACCCCAAGCTGGTCAGCCCCCACTGAGGGCAGGCAGCACGCCTGGCTGGGGGAGGGGGTCACCCTCGGCACCCCTCCCTGAGTGGACATCGGTGACAGGCAAGAGGGATGCACTGGCCAGTCCCCCCCATCCATGCAGACAGCCTGAGCAACACAGCAGGAGAAGCCCCCATTGCTAATCAGCCAGCACCCCAAAATTATGGGGTACCACATCCTTCATCACCCCAAAAAGAATGACAGTCCCCCCACCAGTACAGCCTGCACCTGGATGCACAGCTCCTGCCCTGGCATAACAGAGGTGCCTGTCCACCCCAAGCCAAACCTGGTAGCCCTGCACCCCAGGGAGGACACGGACCCTCTGGCACCAGTGAGGCTGTTGCAGAGCTGCCTCCTAATGAAGGCAGAGCCCAAAGGACATGGGACAGGGGCTGGCATGGTGCGGAGCCACTCACCATCCATCTCACCCTCACAGAAGTCCTGGAGGCAGTTGATGTGGCAGCAGGGCAGCAGCAGGATCTGGAAGGGCCAGGTGGCCCAGTAGGTCACCACAACCAGTCAGTCCACATTCTCCATCACCAGCCGCTCCTGTGAGACACTGTGCTCAATGGGGACATGCACAGCCCTGATGCCCCAGGGGTGGGTGCTCCCAGGGGCCCTGCTTTTGGGGGCTGGGGTGCCTACCCCAGCACACATCCAGTTCCCAGGGAAGAGATGACAGCCGCGTCCTCACCTTCCGGCAAGCCTCCTGCTCAGTGTACTCCAGCACCATGGGCATGCTATGCTGGCTCAGGTGCTGCTGCTAGGTCTGGTCCTCCAGGTGCGTCTCATTCGGGAGGAAGCTGCTGGCACAGCCGTGCTGCCCATCTGCAGGTCCATGCTGCCACCAGGCAGAGTCTGACATGTGGCAGCTGCAAGGGATGGTCTCCAGGAGAGGAGGTGACAGGACATGTATGGGGGGATCCTCACTGCAGAAAGCTTTGGGACCAGGGGGGTGATTCCTGTTCAGATCTACCACCTGGATTTGTTGTTGTAGAGTCACCCACAGGGACTCGCAGTTAAGCCAGGTCACAGGTAGGACAGCCTCACCTGGCAGTGAGGGTGTGGGTTGGAGCAGCCCATCATCACTCTCTTGTTCTCAAAGATCTGCGGAGGAAGAGGCGCAGCCAGCAGGTCCAAGTCCCAGGTTGCTGTGGTGTCCCTGGTGCACCAGAAAAGCGGAGCCTTGCACCTGCCTGGAAAAGCTAAGGGGGGCACAAGGTGGAGGTGGGGGACTCACACGCAGCTGGGAGGGTCCCAACCCCAGGTGCTGTCAGAGCACCCAGCCCCAGCCTCTCACCTCTGCCTGAGCCCCCTGGGACAGAGAGAGAAGGGCGGTCCCCACCAGCCCAAGACCTGCACCCAGACGTAGGAGGCACCCAGCTTTGCCAACGGCTCTGCCCACGCATCAGTGATGGCCCAGATCTCTGCCAGGGACAAGAGGGGCAGTGTCAGGTCTGACCAGGGGTGGAAGCACATCTTGCTGCAGAGGAAACACACGTGGCTGGGGCTGCGGGGCATCCTCAGGGACCTCTGTAGCCCTGCTGGGTCACAGAGGGCGTCATGGTTTAACCCGGCAGGCAGCTAAAACAACCACACAGCCGCCCCCTCCCACGCAGTAGGATGGGGGAGACAATCAAAAAGAAAAAGGAAAAACTTGTGGGTTGAGATAAAGACAGTTTAATAGGACAGAAAAGGGGAAGAGAATAATAATAATGATAAAAGAATATACAAAACAAGTGATGAACAGCACAATTCTCACCACCCACTGACTGATTGCCAGCTAGTTCCCAAGCCGCGGCTCCACCCCTCGGCCAACTCCCCCAGTTATATACTGAGCATGATGTCATAAGGTATGGAATATCTCTTTGGCCAGTTTGGGTCAGCTGTCCTGGCTGCGTCCCCTCCCAGCTTCTTGGGCGCCCCCCACCTTCTTGTTGGCAGGCCAGCATGAGAAGATGAAGAGTCCTTGATTGCTTGGCAACAACTAAAACATTAGTGTGTTATTGTCACCGAAATCCAGGAATAAACCTCGTAACACCAATGTAGTGTTAAAAGGCAGGCATTCTTTATTGCAGCGCTGGATGCACAGGGGATAGCTCCACCCAACGTGCGTGCCAGGTGATCACCAACACACAGGTTATGTAGGATCAAAACATACATATTCATCGTTTTTCTCAGAAAAGGCAGTCCTATGATAATCATTTCTTGGAATCCATTTCCATATTCTCCTCCCCATCACCCATGCTCAGTGATTTGAGTCGGTGGTCCTCAAGGGTCTCTGGTGGTCGTCAGTGGTCTTGCACCCGTGTCCGCTGGATGACCCTCTTCTTGTGGGCATGCGCAGTATCCTTGTTGTAGGTGCACCTGTCCATAGCAACTTACTTCATAAGATTAATATCTCCAAACCTATTGTTCAGTTTGGTAGGGACTGTACATGGAACAGAGCAGCATTGTACCTTGCCATGGTCAGTTAGCTTCATTACCTATTACCTTGGTTACAAACTAATTATCTCAACCTGATTCTATAGTTTCTGTTTCACGGCCCCTATCCTACGGTTACATTATCAACGTTATTCTCATCCTAAATCCAAAGCATAGTACTATACCAGCTGCTAGCAAGAAAATTTAACTCTATCCCAGCCGAAACCAGAACAGAGGGACAGGGGAAGCTGAACAGAGATGAGACCCCCAAAATAGAGCAGGCATGCACAGAACAGGCACTGCAAGGAGGGGTGCAGGGTCAGTCCTGCTTCATCCCACAGGTCCCAGCTGACATCACAGCCTAGACCCCCTGGAGCTGTGAGGGTACTCACCACACCCCCCAGGCTGCTGCCACTTGAAACAAGGGGTGATCGCTGTCACCTGGGGAAGGACAGAGAGCAGGGAGGGAGGGGACCAGGGCAGCACCCATGCCCCTACAGCCTCCCCCCAGGACCTGAGCCTGGGGGTCCCTGGAAGCCTGCTCTCCCCTCAGAAGTTACCAGGCTCGGGAGCATCGGGCTGCAGCGCGGGGAAGTCATTTGGGAAGACAAAGCTGCCTTCGTACTGGAGGTTCACCCAGATGGGGTCAGGGAGGACAGGGCAGCAGGGAAAGCTGGGTGCCTGGGTCCCTGGCAGTACCTCGCCATTGGCCCGGGTGGCCACACGGCAGAAGGGATTGTTGGGGTCCCAGCAGGGCACGTCCTTGAGGACGGCTTCTCCAGATGCCCCTGCCAGGGACGCTTCCTCCGGTGGGCCGACACCAGCACCCAGTCATCCCGCAGCGGGTTGTAACGAGCATGCTGGCGCTCTGTGGGGAGAGAGGAGCGGGGCGTCAGGGCGGGAGGGACACGGAAAGCAGACTCTCTCGGGCCGGGCACCCCCCACCCACCATGCCTCCTCCTCGGGTAACCCTGCAAGAGGGCCTACACTCCATTTTATGCCCCCCCCCCCCCCCAGCTTCACCCCTTCCTCCCTGTCCCAGTCGGGGCAGGAAGAGTCCCCGCAGCCCTCGCTTCCCAGGGCGCGGCTGGGCTCTGCCGGGGGTCCGGAAGGAGGCAGCCCCGGCCATACCGCTGGCGTGGAAGCGGCCGCCCCCCACTTCCTCCTCCCCCGCCAGCGGCTCTATGCCGCGACCGTCCCGAAAGCCCTGGCGACAGCACTAACATCGCTCAGCGAGACCGGCCCCTTACAATAGCCGCAAGGCCGCCCGCGGCCGGGCATGGCGTGGCCGCGGCGGGGGCGGTCCCGTTCCCCGTCCCGGTGCCGGCGGGGCGGAGCAGCGGCGGGCGGCATGGGGGCGGTGGGCCGGCGGGCGCTGCGGCAGGCGCTGCGGGCCGGGCTGGTGCTGGGCGCGCTGGTGCTGGTGCTGCAGGGGCTGCGGGGCTGGCAGACCTCCAAGCAGTACGAGTTCACGCCCGCCGAGATCGCCCAGCTCGCCCGGCACCACGCAGGTACGCGCCGCCCGTGGGGACGGGGCCTGCGGGGGGAACGGGACCGAGGAGGGATGGGGACGGAGACCGGGAAGCAGAACCGGGGACGAGGAGATGGGGTAGCGGCCTGGGTTGGGTAAGGGACTCATAGCAGGGACGCGGGATCGAGGAGGTTCTGGTACAGGGGGGCTGGGATCACGGGGGGAATTGGACTGGGGTCAGGGAGGGGCCGAGGTGCTGGAACTGGGGCAGCAGGACCGGTACCAGGAAGGGATCAGTAATGGGGAACTGGGATGGGGGACTGGGGTAGGGTAATGGGACTGGAATGAAGGAGGGATGAGGACTGGGGCAGCAGCATCACACAGCCCTGTTGGGGCTGAACCAGGGGTTAAGGTGGCTCCCTCGGTGCTGGGGCTGGGCCAGGTTGGGGAACCAAGCCCCAGGTGGGTTAGGGGCAGAACCAACCCCCCAACTAGGGCTGGAGGGGAGGGCCGGCCTCATAGGGCACAGGGTGCACGGTCACAGCCGAGGGGCTGCATGTCACCATGGCAGGGTCACTATCACCTTGTTTAGGTCCCCCATATAGCCCAGCACCTGGAGTGGGCTGTAGGGATGGAATGCTCGGTGCTGCACATCTTCCATCACCATCCAGGCAGGCAGTGGGGCTGGGTCTGCAGCCACGAGGACGGAAGGCTGGAGAAAGGAGACATCTCCCCTAGGGAGATCCCTCAAAGGACATGCTGGGACCCTGTGGCTGGGGAGGGGATTCGAGGGGGGGGGCAGCAGGGCTTGCTCCATGCCAGGGACTCACGGGGACCCCGGGTGCAGCAGGGCTGGACCATGAGCTGGCTTTCTCCAACATCATCGTGGAGCTACGGAAGAAGCACCCAGGCCACATCCTGCCAGATGAGGACCTGCAGTGGGTGTTCGTGAATGCAGGCGGGTGGATGGGCTCCATGTGCCTCCTGCATGTCTCGCTCACCGAGTATGTGCTGCTCTTCGGGACAGCCATCGACACTGGGGGCCACTCAGGTAAGCAGGGGACAGGGCTGGCAGGTGGGAGGGTTTCTCTGAGCTCTTTCCATCCTGCTCATTCAGGTCTGGCTGCCCCAGCCATTGCGTGCCCAGGGCAGGGAGCCTGCTGCTCTGCTTCTGGATGGAAAGCACGATGCTGGAAAACACCCTCCGTGTGGGGACCAGCCCCCGCAGTGTTCTGCAGTGCCTGCAGGTCCCAGTGTGTGCTGTGCTATGCCATGCCATGCCGCACAGCCAGGACTCCACATCCAGCTGGCAGGTGGTGGTGGGCATCACACCTTCCAGCGCTTCATCAGGAAGCAAATGCCAAACATGCTGGAAACAATGGAGCTTAAGGACACTGAGAAGCCCAGGCTGTTGGGATGTGGCTGGTCACACAGGCAGCCTGGGTACCAGACCCAGCCACACTCCTTGGTGTATTGAGGCCCCAGGGCTGGCATCCTTCCCCCTGGAGGGCTGCTCTGTGGCTCAGACCTGGGCTCCTGAGCCATCCCTGGCAGGATGCGCTGAGCCAATTCTGTCTGTCCTCCCGCAGGTCGGTACTGGGCAGATATCTCTGACACCATCATCTCGGGAACCTTCCGGCAGTGGAAGGAGGGGACCACCAGAAGTGAGATCTACTATCCAGGTAAGCACAGCAGCCATGGCGCCCTGCAGGCTGTGTCCACATCCTGGGACATGATCGCTCTGTGGGCTGGTCCTCCACTGTCGCAGAGTCTCTTCCTTCCAGCTGGCAGAAGCCAAGAGCTCAGGGTGGGGCAGCTTGTGTCCCCTGGGGCACACCCCAGCATCTCAGTGGATGCCAGTAAGAGAAAAGTGAGCAAGACTGAAGAGGGGTTGGGGTGCGCAGACCGGGCTGCTCAGCCCTGCAGGTCCCAGTCCCACTCATCTCTTTGGGAACGATGTAGGGCAGCTGCTGGGAGCTGTGCTGGTCATGTGTGTTGGCAGGGGACACCATCGTACACCAGGCGGGAGAGGCCACGTCAGTGCAGTGGAGCGCAGGCACCTGGATGGTGGAGTACGGCCGGGGCTTCATCCCCTCCACACTTGCCTTCACCCTGGCTGACACCCTCTTCAGCACTCAGGACTTTGTCACCCTCTTTTACACTCTGCGCATCTATGCCAAGGGCCTGTTCCTGGAAGCCAATGCCTTTTTCAGCACCTTGGGCTGCTGAGCCCGGCTCACCGAGGTGCCCTGCTGGGCACAGCTGGCTCCACTCCTCCCAGCCTTCCTCCCCTTTCCTCCTCCTCCTCCCCAGGTCCAGAGTCTAGCAGAGGCAGCAGGAGACCCCCTGTGCCTCCCCCCAATTGCTCTGTCCTTCCCCATGGGCCAGCTGGGTGCCAGGACAGAGGGATGGTGGCAGTCACCACAATGCAGACCACCAGTTCTCTTTACTACCTGCCTGTCCCCCCTTTTGAGCAGAGCCATGTCCTTTTCCATCCCCCAGGGCTGGAGTCGCCTTGTGGAGTACGAATACCTCTGTGTGCCCCCAGCCTGCAGTGGGAGAGGGGCTGGGGCTGGCTGTCCCCAGGCTCCACGAAATTTCTGCAGCTCCTGAGACATCAGGAGGAGGACGCTGGCATGAGCCAGGCTGCACCTTGTCCCTCGGGGCAGGGTGCACAAGGTGAGCTGGGCCAGAGCACCCACTGTAAAGCTCAGCTGAGAGGTTCCCCATCTCCCTGGCAGGCTGCCAGGTCTGTGGGCAGTGCAGAGCACTGTGTCCAGCTGGCAGCATCTCCTGTGACTCTGTCCCCACTGACATGGGTTGGCAGCACACAGTGTCCCCCTGGCACAGGGCAGGATCTGCACTGGGACCCCCCCAACAGTGAGGGGATGCCTAGCCTCTGTGCTGGAGGTCTATCCTGGTCCCCTGCATGTCATTTGCCCCAGGGGATGGCTGGGGCTGGAAGAGGGTCCTTTTGCCCACTGTCCCCTTCCCTGCAGTCTCCCCCAAGGGAGAGAGCCACCATCTGTCACCTTAACCAAGAGCCTGTTCTGTGTGGCCTTTGGCCTATGCACATACCTAGTGTCTGCGGGTGCCCAAACCTCTGTACTATCCCAGGACGGGATCTCACCCCTCGAAACACTTACTCTGGTTGTGAGACCCCCTGGTGATGGCCACTCTCCTTGGCTCCCAGTGCGGGGTCCTGGCCACTGAGGGAGCACTGTGGTTCCCCGGCTGAGCCTGACTGCGGATCCTGTTCACAGCTCTGTGGCCAGACCCAGGTGGGCTTGCTGCAGGGCTTTCGCCTCCATGCTGCTGCCAAACTAACGTGTGTGTCCCCAGCCACCAGGTCTGTAGCATGTCTCTCTTCCCGCAATCTGGACTGTCCCCATCCCACCAACTGGCAGCCCCGCACACGGGCTACTTCTTAATTTGCCACCCAAAAAGAGATGTCAGTAATAAAATTGTTCATCCCACTTGCTTGGATCCCCAGTTGAGTCTGTGGAGCGTGCTGAGCCCCTGCCATGGGGAACAGCACTGGATCCAGCCTGTTCTGGGCTCAGCAGGGATCCTGCTGGCAGCTGGGTACAGATAGGTATCCCCAGGCAACTGGCATCATCTCTGCCCAGGCTCCTGGGAGCCAGGGGGTGAGGTGCTGGGCAGGATCAAGCCCGTCTCAGCTCCCAGGGACCGTCGGGTGATGGTGCTGTTACCCTTCTCTCCACTGCAGTTGCTAGGGACTGAAAGCCTGGGCTGGTGCCAGAGCCCTGCCTCCACAGGGAACCCAGGAGTCCGAGGGGCTCCGTCCTTTTGGGGGATGGTGCCAATGCTGGGCATGTGGCCCTGGGGGTGGATGGACCCAGGCCTAGTGGGTTGGTGGTCCTTGAGAGGTTTACACAGATACATGCACACAGACACACACCTCCCGGTGTGAGAAGGGCACAGGAGGGAATCACAAGATCTATAGGCTCTGTGTGTGTATGTGTGTGTGTGCATGCTGGCAGGCAGATCACATGCACTTGTGTGTATAGGTGCAAATAGGATGGTTTTGGTGTGTGTCTTGACAGGGCAGTTGGGCATGTGTAGGTGTGTGCTTGCATATAAGTAGAACAGTTTGCAAGTGAGTGTAGGCAGGACAGGTGGGGAGTGTGTGCACATGTGTGTGCACACGTGTTTATATAGGTAGAACAATTGGGCATCTGTCCATATGGTCAGAACAATTGCACACGTGTGAGTGCTTGGGCACATATGCATAGGACATTTGTGTATGTGCATGTCTGTAGGGAGGAGAATCGTGTGCATGTGTGTGTACACACACATGTGTGGGCACACCGTGCCCATTCCCTGGGGTTTAGCAGGGCCCTGTCAAGGAACACAAGCAATCTCACGCTGGCCTGCACGGGAAGATGCTAACACAGCAGCTCATATCGATACCACTCCACTTACAGCAAAGGCTGTGTAATGAAAATCTGATGGGCACACTGGTGGGAGTAAATAAGTATGCCATTAAAATGAGAAAATCAAAGCTCTGTACAGGTCTTTTCTCTTGCCCATCAATTTATTATGGAAATATTGCTGCTAAATAACATTAGTGTGAACAATCTCAGCAGTGTTTTCCATAGCACTCATCAATAACTCCATCACAGGTGGGGGGATCCCCCTCCAGCCTGGCCATGTCCCTGTCTGGACTAAGGGCTGCACTGGGGGTACCTTTCTTACCATCCCTGGCCATGTTGTCCCAAAAGTGGGATCGTTTACCCGGTGTGCAGTACACCAATATACACACAGAGCAGAGATATTTTATTTATTTCATGTCTGCACAGAGATGGGTGCTAGGTGGTAATTCCACAAAGCTAGCACACTACACACAGAATCTGCCACCTATTTATCTTGTTACAGGATTAGAGAAACCCGCCTAAATTTATGCTAATTGGTTATTAATTACTGCATCATCTACTATTGGTCAAGCATCTTTAAATTAGCAGGCATGCTCCTTGAGGGGGTGTGTGGGGTGTAACTTGCATAGTCCTTTAATTGTGTAGGTGGTGGTAAACCTGCCCCCCACCACCAGCCACCTTTCCCATCCCCTGGTTACTGGCGATTTTTGTTGACTTCAGGCCTCTCTGGCAATCACCCAGCTCTGGGTGCCTTCTGGGGCAGGATGTTTCCTCTTTATCAGTTTTCCAGCTCTCCTTCAAGGATACTCTTTAGCAAAGCATGCTTTTTATCAGTCCTTTGGCTCGTCTTCAAAGATATAGTTGTCAGCAAAGCAAGTAGTGCAATTAACCCTAAATTAAACAGTGTCTAAGCACCAACCCAAACACATTTCTGTCCCTGTAAAGTGGAAAATTCTACTTTATGGATATCAGCCATGCTGGGATGTGCCCGGCAGAGAAACCCAGCAGCATGTGGTGACTTGGGCAAGTACCACCAAGAGTGAGCTGGGCTGGGACTCAGGAGCCCTGGCTGCTTTGCTGCAGTGGGAGGAGATATCCCCATCTCAGTGCTGAGCAGGGACAGTGCCAGGCATGCAAGGGTCCCAAAAAGCAGCCCTTCCCTTCAGGGTGGGCGTTTGCAGCCTCTTACAGAGCAGGTAAGTGTCCCCAGTGACCAGCAGACAAGGGATAGGTCCTGGACACAGCGTGTCCCACAGGCTTTTGCTGTCTCTGCCCCTTCCTCCCCAGTCCTCCTCTCCAAGATCCATCTATGCTCATGTCCATGCTGGACAGACCCAGCTCCCTGTGGCTTGTTATCATTTGGTTCATGTGGAGAAACTGAGACATGAGATGGGAACTCATCCACAGTCACCCAGCTCCAGCACAGCCCCTGTGCCAGGGCCAGGGCTCACACTCAAGTTGCCACTCTCCCCGTTGGCTGCCCACACACAGGCGTCCAGCACCCTCTGAGGTGCCCATGGGTGGCAGGGACATCCCTACGGGGCCTGATGATGTGACCAGGACACAGATCTGCACCCTTTGGTACCCAGAGACCAGGTGGGACCCCAGGCCACCTCAAAGGACACCAGAGCCCTGCGAGGTGGCCAGAGATGGACAAGGTGCCATGGGCACCTGCATTGCGAGTTCAGCTCTGTCCCAGCCCCAGCTGAAGCAACCATGAGCAGCAGCTCCTCGGAACCATCGCCAGGACAAATGCACATCGCTGCCCACCTTCCTCCTGCAGCTCGCATGGACCTGTGTACCTTCAGGTTCCTTAGATATTCTCGAACCTGATCTTCTCCTACAGTGGGCGGTTCTGCATTCTCCCAGTCCCTGCCTTTGCCTTCTCTGACCTGGGCAGTGTGGCTAGAGCCCTTGCTGGTGAAGACTGAGGCAAAACAGTTGTTGAGCACCTCAGCCTTCACCATATCCTGGGTAACCAGGTCTCCCATTTCCTTCCAGAGAGGGCCCACATTTTCCCTCGTCTTCCTTTTATCACTGACGTACCTATAGAAGTTTTTCTTGTTGCCCTTGATGTCCCTGGCCAGATTTAATTTTGTCAGGGCTTTGCCTTTCCTAACCTGATCCCTGGCTGCTTGGACAGTTTCTCTGTATTCCTCCCAGGCTACCTGCCCTTGCTTCCAGCCTCTGTAGGCTTCCTTTTTGTATTTGACTTTGTCCGGGAGGTCCTTGTTCATCCATGGAGGCCTCCTGGTGGTTTTGCCTGAATCCTCTTTGTATCTATCTGTGCTGCCTCCACTGCAGCCATTGATAGCCATTTGTCCGGGGGATTTCTCTTTCTCTCCAGCTAAGAGCGTCAGCAGACCCCGGTGATGCAAAGATGCCAAGTGGGAGGGTGGAGGGGACACAGCCCTGCTCGCTGCCCTGGGGAGAGCCTCAGGACAGAAACACTTCATGATACGTGTGCAGAGCCTCAGAGCTGCTGCTTGTCACTGTGGAAGCTTTAGGGAGGAACTGAGTCGTGCTGGGCTGGGTCCTTTGGTGATCATGCCCAGGGTGATGGGACATGCTGCACCCCATGCAGACCTCGGTGCTGCCACTAGCCAGCCTGGTCATGTTCCCCTATCCCTGGGTGCCATGTTGACCCCAGCACCCCAACCCCTCTGCCCTGGAGGAGGGGAACTTCCCTCAGTGCCTGGGTTCCTGCTGGGCCATGGAGAATTCCCATCACCATCACCATGTCTGACTCATCCCACCCAGCCCAGCCTTCATCTCTGGCTCTTTCCTCACCTCACTGTGCAGGGGATGGAGCACAGCCCAGTGCAGAAAGTGCCAGCACCCTGAATTGCAATGCACCTGTACCAGGAGGAGAGGCTGGAGCCCTGTGCAATGGGGACCTATGGAATGAGTCCTGGGGGGCAGCTGGCCCTGTGGGTCCCTCTGAAATGGGGCTGAGTCATATCTTCCCAGGGGCAACTCAGGAGGATCATCAGCCAGCCACCGACAAACTGATGCTTGGAGGGCTGGCAAGTGCCAGAAGGTCCCTACCCTTGCTGCCGTGAGATGGGATGAGCCAGGGCAAGCTACAGCTGTCCAGCCCTGAAATGGGATGGCCGACAGCTGCTTTATATCCTGTGCAAAAATAAACAGCGCCCAGGGGCCTTGCAGGGTCAGGAGCTGCCCTGCTCTCTCAGGAATGGGGTAATTTTTCCAGGAGAGCTTCTTGGTGAGGGTGCTGTGCCATGCTGGGTGCCACCAGCAGCCCCGGGGCAGGTGTGAGGAGCCAGGGGGTCACCAGCACCGTGGCAGGAATGAGGGGCAGTTTCTCTAGAGATGCTCGTGGGGAAGCCAGAAAGCCCAGAAGAGGCATCTTTTCCTGGCAAAGAGGTGTGGCAAAGGCAGCAGAGGTTCAGCAGAAGCTGTGGAGCCCGAGAGCAAAGCCAGCTCCCACTGCAGCTGTGGCCAGCAGCTGTTTCTGCAAGATGCTCCAGGGAAAGGGCAGGACTCAGCTCAAACTGGGCTGTGAAAAGCGCTGCCCCTGGCCCCTGTGGCACACAGAGCCAGCGGCCCTTGGCACCCAGAACTCCTGTCACCCCATGCCACCAACACCCAGCGCAGCAGCATGAGGTCTGTGACAAGCTGCCCTGGCTGTGGGATGGGGCCAAAGCCACTGTCCCTTGTGTCCCGGTGTTGCAGGATGCTGCTGCTGCTCATCCTCCAGGCACCCATGCAAGCTCTGCAGCTGCCCCAGCTAAAAAAGCCCGGGAAAGAGGAGGTGCCTCCTTTCCCTCCTGCTAAAGCTGCCTCCATAGAAAAAAGGAGTCAGGAAAAAACTGGCAGGCAGGCAGAGGGAGAGTATGGGGACAGTGTGGGGATGCTGCCAGCAGGGGAAGCCCTGTGCTTCACCACAAGCCCTGGCCCACTTGGGACAGTGAGGTGCTGTAGGTGCAGCAGCGAGGCCAGGATGCTACATGCTCACCCTGGCTCACATCCTTGTCCAATGTCTGGAGATGCACTTGATGGTACCCCAGTGCCTCAGTTTACCCTGCTGCAAGCAGGGACACAGGGCAAGCCAGCAGCACTGAGTGCCTCCAGTGACAGAGATGCATGGCCTCATCCTGCCCATGCCAGGCAGGGCCCAGGGCTCTGGGAGCCTGTTTGGGGGTCCAGGCCATGTTGCAGTCTGACCCCTCCAACCATGGTCCGGGCACACACAGCACCCCTCAAGAGGACCCCTCGGTGGCCCCAGCCTGTGGGCAGGTTTCAGGCCCCAGCTTGGGGTGCGCTGCAGTGACCCCACAGCTCTTGCAGATGGACGTCAGGGATCAGCGCTTGCAGCTTGTCTGAAATGCCCTTTTGTGCCCGCACACAGGTTGACAGTGCAGGTACACACACACCCCCCCCTCTCCCAAACACACACACGTGCATGCATCTGCCTGTGCACACAGCGCACATCCCCACTTCTCCCAACACAGTGAATAAGGGAAACTAATTAGTGTAGAACAATTTTAAAAAAAACAGAATATAACTTGGCAACACTTGAGTCAGGCCCCACAAACTCAGGCTTCGCCTGTCTCATGCTCCAGTACGAAAGAAAACAATTAGTAAAATAGTTGGAATGCAGAAACAGGATAAGAGAAGCCGTAAATTAGGGAATAGTCCTTGGGTATGAACTAGAAAAAAGACACAAAGTTTGAGGCAACCTGATAAAGGGAGGCCCAATATGCCAACAAGCCTGGGACCATCTGGGCAGGACGGATAACAAGGTTGCTGAGCTTGCAAAACGGAGATAATGAAGAAGAGGTCACCCAACTCTGTACACTGAAGAAGAGGAGAAAGAGGAAGATTTGAGGAGGACGACCCCTGACGACCACCTGAAAAAGGAACTGCGCAGGCGTATCAGGACATTAGCATATATTCAGGAGTTCCCGGAATAATAATGAATATGTATTAAATGTATCAGAAACCTAATGAATATGTAAACTCTTTTGTAATATAAATCACATACAATTTGTTTCTCGTTGAGACGCACATTTGTGGAAACATCCCGGTGCGACTCCCAGCGCTGCAATAAAGGATACCTGCTTAATAGTCACATTGGCTATTGAGTGAATTTTTTTGATTCAGATTGGCACCCCAGATGGGACCCTCTCTGCCCGGCTGCAGGACCCATTGAGATTGGGACTCTCTTGGGTACCCCCGGGGATTTCTCCGGAGAGACTCCTCTCCTCAATCGGATCACTGCGGGGACAGACAAGGACCATCTATTGAAAGGTATTCTTTAAAATATTTTGCTTTTTTTTTTTTTTTTTTTTTAGTAACTGTCTGGAGGTACTGGTTGTTTAGGAGTTTAACAGTTACAGTTTCAAGAAGTTTTTTTGTTTTGTTTTTTTTTTTTCTTTCTCAAGTATAACTTGAGGTGTTTGAATTTGTGTGTGTGAGACGTACAATCTCTTACGAAGCAAGTGTGGAGTCCGGATCCGTGGTTCTGTTATCCCGCGAGGGAAACAGCTGGAGAAGGACGAAGTGAATGATTAATGATACCCTTGTGGGTAATTATTTAGATTAATAGTAGCATTGACATGTAAGTTTGGATGTCCTTTATTGCCGTGTTAAAAGACTAACTAAAAATCTGAATGATGCAGCCCCTGAAGTAGAATTGTTGATAAATGTGGGAATCAGAATATTGCTTTTGACACCCTAAAAATATTGAGAATCAATAATTATTTTTGAATGTTTATGGTATAAACAGAGATTGTGAATTCAATCTGGGACAGACATAGAGTGTGCTAAGTGTAAAGTGTGAACCCCTTGAGAAAAAGGAGTGTGCTACCGAAATAGTAAAGATTGTTTGTGGTTGGCGAGATAGTAAAATGGGAAGTAATCAGAGCGGAGAAGTTTTGAAAAAAGAGTCCGTTAGGATGCATACTGAGACATTGGAAAGAAATACGAGGTTCGCCAGGAGGTGTGACAGATAAGAAAACTCTGACAAAATATTGTAATCAGTGGTGACCCTTGTATAAGTTGGATGATGGGGAAAAGTGGCCCTTTAATGGAACTTTGAACTATAATACCTTATTGCAACTAATGTTGTTTTTAAGGAGGGAAGGAAGTTAGAAAAGAACAACGAGAAAACGAAAGAGCGGAGACAGGCAGGGAGAGACAGGGAAAGAGAGGGTAACCTGAGAGCTGCACTGCAGGGAGCGTCAGCAAGGAGTAACTTCAGGGGAGGACGGCAATACTATGGGGGAAGAGGTGGGGCCCCTCCAGCACAAAATACCAGTAATACCTTAGGAGATCATCAGCGTGCCTATCGTAAAGAATTGGGACATTGAAAATGGGATTGTCAGAAATTTAAGGACCGTTTTAGGGGTCCTATGCCTATCACTCCAGAGGTTCTGGAGGAGGCACGATACAATCAAGAAGCAGCTCCCTTTCCACGTCAGTTCCCCTTAACTAAGTCCTGAAGGGGACCGGGGGAAACCTCCCCAGCAGAACCCCTGGTTACAGTAGAGCTGGGAAAAAGGAAAATAGATTTTCTTGTAGATACTGGGGCGACTTATTCTGTTAAATACTTGTCAAAGAACATTGAGTGATGATACAGTAAACATTGTGAGTGCCACAGGGAAAGTGGAACAGCGTGCCTTTTTCCATCCTTTAAATTTTAAGCTCGGAAAACAAAGGGTAACTCACCAATTTTTATATATGCCTGAATGTCCTATACCACTCTTGGGACGGCACCTATTGAGTAAATTGGAAATGCAGATCACCTTTAAAGATGGGAAAGTTCAATTATTAATCCCTGAATCTAAAGCCATTGAGGCAAGAGTTTTTATGTTGCAGGAACAACCTAAGACTAACAAAGGAATTCCCGAGGAGGTGGAGAATATAGTGACACCTTTGACATGGGCTGATGAGGTCCCGGGTAGATCCAGAAGAGCGGAACCTGTAAGAATTATCCTTAAACCTGGAACAAATCCGGTAAGACAAAAATAATACCCATTAAAAATAGAGGCCAAAAAGAAATTAAAAAGGTTAATACTCAACTTTATAGAATATGGGTTGCTCATATAATGCGAATCAGAATTTAATACCCCAATTTTACCGGTGAAGAAACCGGATGGGAAAAATTATCGGCTAGTACAGGATTTAAGAGCAATAAATAAGATTGTAGATGATTTGCACCCAGTGGTTACGAACCCCTATACATTATTAACTCAATTGAAAAATGACCAAATTTGGTTTACCGTACTGGACCTAAAGGATGCTTTTTTCTGTCTGCCCTTGGCAGTAGAAAGTCAGAAGCTGTTTGCTTTTGAATGGGAAAATCCTGAAACAGGCAGAAAAGCACAATTAACTTGGACGGTGTTACCTCAAGGATTTAAGAATAGCCCTAGTATCTTTGGGAACCAGTTGGCCCGAGAACTCGAAACATGGACTCCTCCATCTCAGACAGGGACTTTATTACAATATGTGGATGATTTACTAGTGGCTACAACTACTAAGGAGGACTGTGCCCAATGGACAGTGAGCTTGTTAAATTTTCTGGGATTGAGTGGATACAAAATTTCCCAGCAAAAGGCCCAAGTGATTCAGCAACAAGTCACTTACCTTGGATTTGAGATCTCAGGAGGACAAAGAGAACTCGGTAAAGGTCGAAAAGAAGCTATTTGCCGCACGCCATTGCCGGGAACAGCGAAAGAACTTAGGACCTTTTTAGGTATGACAGGATGGTGCAGATTATGGATCTATAATTATGGACTCTTAGTGAAACCCCTGTATCAATTACTAAAAGATAATCAGTTAAAGTTGACCTGGACGGGAGAAGCAAAAAGAGCCTTTGAACAACTGAAAACAGAACTGATGAGAGCAGCGGCCCTAGGTCTTCCTGACGTGTCTAAACCCTTCTGGCTATTTTCTCATGAGAGGCAAGGAATAGCCTTAGGGGTGCTGGCTCAGCAACTAGGCCCTTATAAAAGAGCAGTAGCTTACTTTTCCAAGCAATTGGATGAAGTAAGCAGAGGGTGGCCTGGATGTCTACGAGCAGTAGCTGCAGTTATCCTGAATGTACAGGAAGCACGCAAATTTACAATGGGCCAGAAAATTACGGTAATGGTGTCTCATATGGTTTCAGCCGTGTTAGAACAAAAAGGAGGACATTGGCTTTCCTCCTCTAGATTTCTGAAATACCAAGCAATACTAGTGGAACAAGATGATATAACTATAGTCACCACTAACATTGTGAACCCAGCTTCTTTCCTTAGCGGGGAAATCTCGGAGCCGGTGGTCCATGACTGTTTAAAAACGATGGAAGCGGTATATTCCAGCCGCCTCGATCTAAAAGAGGAGCCGCTCCACGATGCCGAGGACTCCTGTTATACAGACGGAAGCAGCTTTGTGAAACACGGAGAACGCCAAGCAGGGTATGCTGTGACCACTACCCAAAAGGTAATAGAAGCAAAATCATTACCTGCAGGGACATCAGCACAAAAGGCTGAAATCATTGCCCTAACCTGAGCGTTAGAGCTGGCAAGAGGGAAGAAGATTAATGTCTGGACAGACTCAAAGTATGCCTTTGGAGTTGAACATGCCCATGGTGCTATCTGGAAGGAAAGAGGACTTCTCACTGCTCAAGGAAAATATATTAAACATGCAAAAGAAATTATAAAATTACTAGAAGCCGTAAATCTTCCAGAAAAAGTAGCTATTATGCATTGTAAAGGGCACCAAAAAGGTAACACCGACCAAGAGATTGGCAATAAATTGGCAGACTCAGAGGCTAGAAAGGCAGCAGAAAAAGGTAAAGTGATGGCAGCCTTAATTCCGGACGGTAAACTTCAAATTCCAAATTCTGATTTAGAGCCAGATAAATACTCTAAAGAAGATAAAAAAAATTTAATCAATGATTTAGAAGGTAACAAAGGAAAAGATGGATGGTTTTATGTTCCAGATGGACGAATAATAGTACCCTCTAATTTATTATGGAAATTAGTTTTAGATGAACATAAGAAAATACATTGGGGTACAGATGCTTTATATAAACAATTAAACCAGAAACTAGTAAGTCGAAATTTGTACACCACTGTGAAACAAGTAACCCAAAGGTGTGAAATTTGTTTAAAGAATAACCCGAATACCTCAAACAAAATTCAGATGGGTGTAATAGAAAAATAGTAGTCCGAAGCAACATTGGCAAATAGACTTTTCCGAATGCCCCAGAAAAGGGGGATACAGATATGTGTTGGTGTTAACGGATACCCTCTCAGGCTGGCCAAAGGTGTTTCCCTGTAAAACCAACAAGGCTAGAGAAATAACAAAAACATTAACATAAAATGATTGTTGGATCTACACCCAGATGCCTAAATATTCTGGCCACGGAATATCCTTAATAGGAGTTCCACTTCCATCTAATGTCTTCTGGACAAATCCGGTTTATTGGGCCAACACCACCCTTAGAAAAGATTCCCAATCCAAATGGAACAAGGAATGGAAGGTAGATGTGATAGCAAATTATACCTCGAGTAATAGCTGTTTGGTAAGTTCAGGAAAGGGCACCTTTGTAGGAGAATATTCAAAATGTAACAAGTCCCTTTCTTTAAATATGACATTGATTGATCCTGTTTTTCAAAGGTTGAACTATACTGGACTCCCGGTCCCATTAGGAACGGGATGGTATTGGCTATGTGGTACATTGGCTATGAAGATATTGCCCCTAGGATGGAAAGGAGCTTGTACTCTTGGAGCTTTAGTTCCTAACATTACTATCGTTGACAAACTATACCCACAGGATGAAAGAATAACAACTTCCCTCAAAAGGATAAAGAAAACTCATAATGCTATAGCGGATAGGTTTACTAAGTTCCATAGTTTTGTAAGGTGGTTTCTCCCATGGCTAGGGGTAAGTGAACTAGAAAAAACTATAGTGAACATTTCAGCAGTAATAGAAAACATTGAGAACAAAACCATTGATGCAATACAGGCCTTGCAAATTGAACTAACTAGTCTGTCAAAAGAAGTGATTCAAAACCGAATGGCCCTTGATTTATTATTAGCTTCACAAGGTGGTGTTTGTGCAACCATAAATATAAGCTGTTGTATGTACATAGACCAAAGCGATAGAATCTCCACAGATTTAGACGAAATCCGTAGACAAAGCGAAATATTGCATAAAATAACTAAAGACAATACCTCATGGGGTTTTGAAGAAATTTGGCACAAGGTAACTTCCTGGCTACCTAATTCGACCTGGCTCCGGCAGCTATTTGGTTTTGTCCTGCTTATAGGACTGATGATAATCCTGACTTGTATATTAATACAATGTGCATTTTGGTGTAGTAGGCGAACTTCAGGAGAATATGAGAACTGGAAACGAATTAGCGTAGAACAATTTAAAAAAAACAGAATATAACTTGGCAACACTTGAGTCAGGCCCCACAAACTCAGGCTTCGCCTGTCTCATGCTCCAGTACGAAAGAAAACAATTAGTAAAATAGTTGGAATGCAGAAACAGGATAAGAGAAGCCGTAAATTAGGGAATAGTCCTTGGGTATGAACTAGAAAAAAGACACAAAGTTTGAGGCAACCTGATAAAGGGAGGCCCAACATGCCAACAAGCCTGGGACCATCTGGGCAGGACGGATAACAAGGTTGCTGAGCTTGCAAAACGGAGATAATGAAGAAGAGGTCACCCAACTGTGTACACTGAAGAAGAAGAAAAAGAGGAAGATTTGAGGAGGACGACCCCTGACGACCACCTGAGAAAGAAACTGCGCAGGCGTATCAGGACATTAGCATATATTCAGGAGTTCCTGGAATAATAATGAATATGTATTAAATTTATCGGAAACCTAATGAATATGTAAACTCCTTTGTAATATAAATCACATACAATTTGTTTCTCGTCGAGACGCACATTCGTGGAAATATCCCGGTGCGACTCCCAGCGCTGCAATAAAGGATACCTGCTTAATAGTCACATTGGCTATTGAGTGAATTTTTTTGGATTCAACAGACTGCACACACCTACAGGTGAGCACACAAAACACACACACAGAGCTGCTGGCGTACACATATAAGCACTTATTGTTGTCCCCAACAGTGTACACACACACACTCAGCCCCTCCGACAGTGCACAGGGCTGCATGTATGCATGTGCACACAAATGGCTCTGCACAACGTATGCACATCCTCCACTTCCCCAGGGTGTGCACACACCTTAAACACAGTGTGCACACATACATGCATGCAGGGCACGATCCCAGTCAGTGTGCACAAGCTCCCCTGCACACATACGTGCAATGCACTCACCTATCCCAGTGTGCACAAATGGATGCATGCTCAGACACTCTGAATGCACACATGCGGTGCTCACCCAGTGAGTGCACACATACACATGCAAGCACAGTCCCACTGTGCACACGTGCGTGCACGCGCACACACACACGCAATGCACTACCTTCTCTCAGCACACACAGGTATCTATCTATACATACACAGACTCTCTGTATATGTGTGCAAGGGGTGCAGCACCCACTTACATATGCGTGCATACTCTCTTGCACACACACCCCTATACACTCCACCGGCCGGCTCTCGGCGGGCCGGTCCCGGACGATCCCCCGGGGCTGCCGCAAGCCCGGCCCTCCCCGGATGACTCCCTTGACGTGCGCTAGCAAATGGGAGCGGGGAGGGGTGTTGCTGCCTGCCACTTGTTGGGGAAAAAAAAAAAAAAAGGAAGAAAGAGAGAAAGAGAGAGAGAGAGAAAGAAAGAAAGAAAGAAAGAAAGAAAGAAAGAAAGAAAGAAAGAAAGAAAGAAAGAAAGAAAGAAAGAAAGAAAGAAAGAAAGAAAGAAAGAAAGAAAGAAAGAAAGAAAGAAAGAAAGAAAGAAAGAAAGAAAGAAAGAAAGAAAAGAGGGGAAAATCTCACCCACCCTCATCTGCTGCGGAATAAAAGAAATATCGGCGGGCGCGGCGTCATGTGAGCGGCAGCCCGGCACCGGGCGGAGCAGCCGGCCGTGCCCCCCGGGACGGCGGGGCGAGCCCCGGGCGGTGCTCGAAGCCGGCAGCATGGTGGAAAATCCCAGCCTGGCGGCCAAACCCGCCCTGGTGAGGGCCGGCGCGGCCGCACCGCGACGGGACGGAGCGGAGGGGCCCCGGTAGCGCGGGGGTGCACGGTGGGAGCGGGGTGGGTGCACTCCCGATCGGACAGGGAGCGGGATGGGGGTCCCCGATGGGAACGGGAGAGGGGTGCCGGGAGGACAGGGCGTCCGGTGGGACCGAGGGGGGATCTCCGAAGGGACCAGGATTGGGTCCCCGGCAGGGCCGAGGCGGGGGGGGGGGTCGGTAGGAGATGGCTTCCGGTGGGACCAAGGAGGACGGTACCCAGTAGGACAGGGTCCCCGCTGGGACCGTCGAGGCGAAGGTCTCCGGTGGTACCAGAGAGGAGATCCCCAGTAAGACGCGGTCCCCGGCGGGAGCGGGGGCGGAGGGTCCCAGCAGGACACGGTTTCTATGGGACCGAGGAGGGAGGCTCCCCGCAACACAGGGACGGGAATCCCCGGTCGGACCTGTCCCCGGTGAGAGCGGGGAGGGCGTCCCCCGGAGGAGGAGGGATGAGGTCCCGGAGGGCCGGGTCCCCGGTAGGGCAGAGTGCCGAGTGGGAGCGGGGAGGGTGCCGGATGGTCCCGGCGGAGGAGGCAGCCACTCCGGCAGTGGGTGCCGCGCCCGGTGCGGCGGCGGCTCCGCAGTCAACTTTTGGGCAGGGCCCCCGGGAGGGGAGAACTGGTGGGCTGGGGGGTGCTTCCTCCCCTCCCTCCTCCTCCTCCGGCGACGGCACTGAGGCCGGGGGCGGCGGGGGGGATGCGCCTGGCGGCGATGGAGAGTCTGCAGCGGCAGCAGGCGGCCTGCCTGGCCCGCGGACCTTACGACGCTCCCCGACGGCCCCCGACCACCCTAAATGGGACCCCCCATTCCCCCTCCGCTTCCCCCAAACCACATCCCAGGCAAGCACAGTCAGTGCACCCCAGACAGCACCCCTGTCCTGGAGCCCCATCCTGCCCCAAATGGGTACCCCCGAATGTTCCTCACTGCCAACAGACATCTTTCTTTGCTCCCCATCTCCCTGCCACCAAGCCCCATCCTACCCCTGCCTCATGTACCCCACCTCCCCAGTGTCCCCTATGCCTATCCCCAGGCCCTGCAGCATGACTGGGTGCCCAGTGTCCAGGCACCTCCCTCTGCCTGCCCTGACCCATGCAGACTCCATCCCCGGTGCTTTCCATGACAGGTAAAATGGGGTGACCTCTGTCCACAGAGGTTTTGCAGAGATGGACAAGGGCGAGGGCTCTGGTGTGTGGTCACCCCAAGGAGCTGGCAGGCCGTGGAGCTGAGCTCCCCTGTGTCTCTGTAAGGGCCGGGGAGTATTACAGCTGGTCGATGCTGCTCATTGATTTCCTACATTGGCTGGAGGGAGCAGCGCATCAACCCCATCACCTCGCTCCTGATGGGCATAGGGGGCCCGATGTGCCATGGAGATCTGGCGGGGGGACAGGGCTCCCAGGACTCATATATAGGCTGGAGGAAAGGCCTCTGCATATTTAATAACTTGCCCCTGTGTGTGTGGATCCCATCCCTGCTGGGTCATGGAAGCCTTGGTTCACACACAGCTGCTCAGTGCATGAGTGTGAGAGTGGATTGCACAGCACCAGGTCGGGTTTGCACTCCCTATGTGCTTGGCTTCATCGTGGAGGGAAAGAGGAGTGATGCTGGTGGCAGGGAGGATGTGGCAAACAGACGGAGCAGGCAGTTGGTCCCTGTGCAGCTGGTGTGTAGCATTTTAGGATGGTACTGTTCAGGGGACAGTGGGATGAGGGGACTTACCAGCTCATCCACAGTGTCTCTGGCAGGAGGGGATGGGGACAGCAGCAAGGACACTGCCCTTTCTGTTTGGAGATTGCCCTTTCTGGTTGTTTGGAAGGGCCAGAGCCCTCCTCCCTGGACACCTGCCTGGGATGCTGCCAGTGCCAGATGCTGCTTCAAAAGCAACCCGGGGAGGGTTGGGGTGGGTGAGCTGCATAGGCCAAATAGCTCATTGGGGAAGTGTTACATTACACCCTGCTGCGCAAAAAAAAGGCTGACTGTCCAGTTCCTGGGGTCAGCCAGGAGGTGGGAAGTGGCATCTCCCTCCCAGGCCTGGGAAGGCTTTACAGAAAGCCTCATCCTTCAGCCTTGTGCCCTGCCACTGGCTGGGGCTGCCCATGCTCCCTTTGCAGGGCAGGAGTGAAGCAGTGCGGTGTGAATACCAGGGAGACGGATTGCAGGGGAGATCAGGGCAGTGGGATAAATCCTGCTGCAGCTTCCATGGGTGAGAACTGACTCCTTGCTTGTTTCCTCTCTTTTTTCTCCAACCCTGATTGGAAAGGCAATGAGTCCCTGCTCCAGAGACACCCACACATGGGTTTCCCACCAGGTGGCATGTCCCAGCCATCCCAGGGGACAGTGGGATGTTCCTTTTGTTCAGTGCCCCCTGGGTGCGCAGGGACAAGGGGACCGATTGCCTTGGGGTGGCTTTATGGGATGAGACTGGGAGAGTGTTACTGGGACCAGCCCTGTCCTGCCTTTGCTTGGTGCTGTCCTGTATGAGGTGACAGTTTGGAGCAGGCTGCAGCGCCAGCTTGTCTTGGGGTCTGCAGGGTGGCTGTCACTCCTGTCCCTCCCCTGTGATCATCTGGGAGGGGACATATCCCTTCCTGGGAGGGACTTTTGTGCTGTCCCCATTCCTCCCCAGGCTGCAGAGCCATGCCTCTCCCAGCCTGGGGAACAGCTTCTCCACTCTTGGCAGGGGCTGAGTGGGGAGGATGGCCGTGCTCCAGCTTTCAGAGGTTTCCCAGGGACTGGACTGCAATGCTGTGGGGCACGGACGGTGGCAGGTACCTGCTTGCAAGCTGCCGGGGCACCAGCAGTGTGGGCATGGGAGTCCTGGAGCTGGGGAGAGACACCACAGCAACCAGAGCTATGTCTCCCACTGGGACCCCCTGCTCAAAGCTTCCACGTCCCAACACGGCACCACTGGCATCACCCGGGATGGGTGTCAGGGTTTGTCTTTGCTGTCATCCTCCTGGGCAGGGGGGACAGCTAAGTGAACCAGGATCCCTAAATCCTAGCTGGTTTGTGGAGAGTGGGCAGAGAGCCACTTCCCTGACTCTGCAGCAAGGAGGCGGCCCTGATGGGGATGGGATGGGAGGTGGGTGCAGGGCAAGCCGTGAGGTTTTTTTCCACACAGTGCAGCATGGTGGTGCTAAAAATGGGAGCATGATGTGGTTTAGCCCCAGGGGGCAGATAAGTGCCACGCGCCGCTTGCTCACCCCTCCCCCGGCGGGATGGGAAGGAGAACAGAAAACAAAGGCAAAGCCTCAAGGGTTGGGATAAGGGCAGTTTACTGGGACAGCAAGGGAGAGGGAAACAATCAACAGCAGTATTGATAACAGATATTCACAATGGGTGATAACAGAGAACAATTTACAATGCCAGGACCTGACCAAACGCTCAGCCCTCCTGGAGCCACACCCTGCCTGCCCCTCCTCAAGCCTGCCCCTGCCCGACTAGCCCCCTTTTATGGTGAGCATGACATCACATGGTATGGAATAGCCCCCGGCCAGCTTGGCTCACCTGTCCTGGCTCCTTGTGAAAATTAACTCTATCCTTGCCAGAACCAGGACATTATCCACCCCTTATTCCATAACATCTACATCATGCCCAGATTATTTTACAGATCTCATTGCCTTACTCTATGGGCTATCGCTCTAAAATGTCTGTCGAGTTCATTTAGTCCATGGCTTTGGGTTCCATCTGCCATTACAGTCTCTCAGAGCAGGAGAGATGGTGCGTGCTGCTGGATTGTTGCACGCTGCATCTGGAGTTTTTCACGGCTGGTGTATCTGGTATGGTCCATGCTCACAGTCTGCTCGTCAAAGATGTGATTTTCAATGAAGTTTCTGGGCACCAGTTGAAGTCAGTTCTAGTTCCATCATCATGGCACTTTGTTCAGTTTCAAAGTCCATCCTTCATTAGTTTTGGGTGATTCTTATGGTCATACCATTGATACAGTATATCGCTATTAATATCATGCAATTTAATTTATAGGCTATTTTCACCCAAAATCAAATCACCTTGGGGTACACACCGGACTTCCCCATCCTTTCTCATCACCCACCAAGTGCACCCTGGTCCCTGAGCAAAAGCAATCCCACAGATGGGCTTGCCTTTGCCTGAAGCAGGGATAACACAAACTGTCTTCCCGAACATATTTTTCATGCGCACTACAGGAACTTTATCCCCTTCTACTGGGCGTGGAAGTTTTGATTGGGCAGGGCCAGCTCGATTGGCAGATCCCCTAGTGTTAACTAGCCAGGTGGCCTTGGCTAAATGTGTATCCCAGTGTTTGAGGGTCCCACCACCCATTGCCCTCAGGGTAGTTTTTAGCAGTCCATTGTACCTTTCAATTTTCCCAGAGGCTGGTGCATGGTAGGGGATGTGATACACCCACTCAATACCATGCTCTTTGGCCCAGGTGTCTATGAGGTTGTTCCGAAAATGAGTCCCGTTGTCTGACTCAATTCTCTCTGGGGTGCCATGTCGCCACAGGACTTGCTTTTCAAGGCCCAGAATAGTGTTCCAGGCAGTGGCATGGGGCACAGGATATGTTTCCAGCCATCCAGTGGTTGCTTCCACCATTGTAAGTACATAGCGCTTGCCTTGGTGGGTTTGTGGGAGTGTGATGTAATCAGTCTGCCATGCTTCCCCATATTTATATTTCAACCATCGTCCTCCATACCACAGAGGCTTTACCCGCTTGGCTTGCTTGATTGCAGCACGTTTCACATTCATGGATGACCTGTGAGATGGTGTCCATGCTCAAGTCCACCCCTCGATCACGGGCCCATCTATATGTCGCATCCCTTCCTTGATGGCCTGAGGTGTCATGGGCCCACCGAGCTATAAATAATTCACCCTTACGCTGCCAGTCCAAATCCACCTGAGCCACTTCAATCTTGGCAGCCTGATCCACCTGCTGGTTGTTCTGATGTTCCTCAGTGGCCCAACTCTTGGGTACGTGGGCATCTACATGACATACTTTCACAACCAGCTTCTCTAGCCAGGCAGCAATATCTTGCCACAGTGGGGCAGCCCAGATGGGTTTCCCTCTGTGCTGCCAGTTGCTCCGCTTCCACTGCTGTAACCACCCCCACAGGGCATTGGCCACCATCCATGAGTCAGTATAGAGGTACAGCGTTGGCCACTTTTCTCTTTCAGCAATATCTAAAGCCAGCTGGATGGCTTTCACCTCTGCAAACTGGCTCCATTCACCTTCTCCTTCAGCAGCTTCTGTGACTCATCGTGTAGGACTCCATACAGCAGCCTTCCACCTTCGATGCTTTCCCACAATGCGACAGGACCCATCAGTGAAGAGGGCATATGGCTTCTCATCTTCTGTTAGTTTATTATATGGTGGGGCTTCGTCAGCACGTATCACCTCCTCCTCTGGCAACATTCCGAAATCTTTCCCTTCTGGCCAGTCTGTGATCACTTCCAGAATTCCTGGACGATTGGGGTTTCCTATTTGAGCCCTCTGTGTGATCAGTGCGACCCACTTACTCCACGTAGCATCAGTTGCATGGTGTGTAGAGGGGGCCCTCTCTTTGAACATCCAGCCCAGCACTGGCAGTCGGGGTGCCAGGAGGAGCTGTGCTTCAGTGCCAATCACCTCTGAAGCAGCTTGAACCCCTTCATATGCTGCCAATATCTCCTTTTCCGTTGGAGTGTAGCGGGCCTCGGATCCTCTGTATCCCTGACTCCAAAACCCCAGGGGTCAACCTCGAGTCTCCCCTGGTGCTTTCTGCCAGAGACTCCAGGTAGGGCCATTCTCCCCGGCTGCGGTGTACAGCACATTTTTCACATCTGGTCCTGCCCGGACTGGCCCAAGAGCTACGGCATGAACTATTTCTTGTTTAATTTGTTCAAAGGCTTGTCGTTGCTCAGGGCCCCATTTGAAATCATTCTTCTTCTGGGTTACGTGGTAGAGAGGGCTTACTATCAGACTGTAATTTGGAATGTGCATTCTCCAGAAACCCACAACGCCTAAGAAGGCCTGTGTCTCCTTTTTGTTGGTTGGTGGGGACATGGCTGCTATTTTGTTGATAATATCCATAAGGATCTGACAATGTCCATCATGCCACCTTATTCCTAAAAATTGGATTTCCTGCGCAGGCCCCTTCACCTTACTTCGTTTTATGGCAAAGCCAGCCTGCAGCAGGATTTGGATTATTTTCTTCCCTTTCTCAGAAACTTCCTCTGCTGAGTTGCCCCATACAATGATGTCATCAATGTATTGCAGGTGCTCTGGGGCTTCACCCTTTTCCAGTGCACTCTGGATCAGTCCATGGCAGATGGTGGGGCTGTGTTTCCACCCCTGGGGCAGTCGATTCCAGGTGTACTGGACGCCCCTCCAAGTGAAGGCAAACTGTGGCCTGCACTCCGCTGCCAAATGGATCGAGAAAAATGCATTAGCTCTATCAATTGTGGCATACCATTTGGCTGCCTTTGACTCCAGTTCATATTGAAGTTCCAGCATGTCTGGCACGGCACCACTCATCGGCAGCGTGACTTCATTCAGGCCACGATAGTCTACCGTCAGCCTCCACTCGCCATTGGCCTTCCTCACTGGCCATATGGGACTGTTAAAGGGTGAGCAAGTTCTGCTGATCACTCCCTGACCCTCCAGTTGATGAATTAGCTTGTGGATGGGAACCAGGGAGTCTTGGTTGGTGCGGTATTGCTGCCGGTGCACAGTTGTAGTAGCAATCAGCACCTGTTGCTCTTCAACCCTCAGCAACCCCACAACAGAAGGGTCCTCCGAGAGACCAGGCAAAGTAGACAATGGTTCAATTTCCTCTGCTCCCAAGGCAGCTATTCCAAAAGCCCACCTGTAACTTTTTGGGTCTTTGAAATACCCTCTCCTGAGGTAGTCTATGCCTAGGATGCACGGAGCCTCCGGCCCAGTCACAATGGGGTGCTTTTCCCAGTCATTCCCAGTTAGATTCACTTCAGCCTCCAACAGAGTCAACTGTTGGGATCCCCCTATCACTCCAGAAATAGAGATGGGTTCCACCCCTTCATAGTTCGATGGCATTAGGGTACGCTGTGCACCAGTGTCCACTAGGGCCTTGTACTCCTGTGGGTCCCATGTGCCAGGCCATCGGATCCACACAGTCCAGTACACCCTATTGTCCCTTTCCTCCACCTGGCTGGAGGCAGGGCCCCTCTAATCCTGCTCGTCATAGTCACTAGTCACCTCTTGCAAAAAGGACTTAGAAGTCCCTTCAAGAGGGTCAGAAGTGCGATCTGGCCTTTCACTTGGTCTGGGGGGCTTCCTGCTGGAAAGTGGAGCAGCATTCTTTCTGGAAGAGTCCCTTTGTACAGCTGTCTTGCCTTGTAGCTCATGTACGCGTGCCCGCAGGGTTGAGGTGGGCTTCCCATCCCATTTCCTCATGTCTTCTCCATGGTCACGCAAATAAAACCACAGGATACCTCGTGGTGTGTATGCTCTATATCCCCTCTCTGGAGCAGAAAAACGCTTACTCCTAACAGCTGAAATGCGGGTCTGTACAGGTGGGGAGTAAGATATATCCTCTTTGAGTTGCCAGACGTCCTGGGACAGTTTCTCCACAGCTGAGATGAGGGAGGAAGAGAGACTCCCTTCATATTGCCGGAGTCGGCCAGCCACTTCGTCCACCATGGGTGCCTCTTCACTTTTCCAGTCGATTACTGCCAGTGAGTTGGCGTACGATGATGGTGCACTTCGCACAAACTTCCACCACATGGGTCAGGTACATTGGACTTCATTGGGGTCTTGTGGGCAACTGTGCATTGTCCGGATCATAATAAACCATCTCCTGCACAGCTAATTCCTTCAGATATTGGATACCTCTCTCCATGGTGGTCCACTTGCCTGGCCGACATACGACATCTTCGCTGAAAGGATACCTTTCCCTCACACTTGACAGGAGGCGCCTCCAGAGGCTGAGGGTCTGTGCCTTCTTCCCAATTGCCTTGTCAATGCCCCCTTCCCTAGACAGGGATCCCAGCTGCTTGGCCTCCCTGCCCTCCAGTTCCAGGCTACTGGCCCCGTTATCCCAGCAGCAGAGCAGCCAGGTAATGATGTGCTCCCCTGGAAGGCGGCTGAAATCTTTCCGCATATCTCGCAGCTCACTCAGGGACAGGGATCAGGTGATCGCTTCTGGTTCTGGCTCTTCTTCCTGTTCTCGTGATGGTCCCCGTTCATCATCGTCTTTCACTAAGCGAACCGATTTCCTCGTGTATTTCTTTTTGTGTATAGGGGCGACTGATACTGGTATGGGTTGATCTTTTAGCTCGGCTACACTGCCTGTTGCGCGGGTTTGGGCAGCTGCAGTGCCTGTTGCGGGGGCCTGGGCAGCTGCAGTGCCTGTGGGTCCGCTCTCTCCCTCTGGATGGTGCTGTCTACTATCCAGCAGTGTTTGATAGATTGTGGCCAGGGCCCAGCACAGCGCAGTAAGTTGTGTCTCCTTAGAATCCCCACAGCATTTTCCCTTCAAATTTTCTACCATTTTATCAGGGTCTTGCAATTGTTCAGGAGTGAAGCTCCAAACCATTGGGGGTGAGGAGGTCTCTAGATACCCGCCCATACTCTCCCACATGCCATGCCAGCCCTGACCATTCAGCCTTGGGGAAGATCCCTGGGTGGTACTCTTGAAAAGAATTTTGCTAACCCTGAACAGGACTTGAAACACATTCAGGAGACCTAGCAATAGGAATATACTGGCCTGAACATTCCAAGGGTATTCAAAATTCTCAAAAGCTGTTGTAACCATCCAAAAGGGAAAAGGGGAGGTGAAAGAGTGGGAGAAGGTATCTCCCCCCTGTCTTCCCCATAGATTGGGTGCAATTATTAATCAATTCTGAGAGATGTTGACCAAGGTACGGGCATGACAGAAATGCTACATACACATACCAGCTCAGACTCATGACCATCGATGATATCATAAGTCATTATCACACAATACAACAACATGAGAACATGAACCCCTCTCCCAGAGGTGATAAACAGCACCGCAGGGATTGCGTAGAGTAAACACGGGTTTACAAACCAGAGCCATGGGACCAAACAGAACATCATTGTGACCAGCCACTGTTTCAATAACATCATAAATGTTTATGACAACTTTGTTTTAACACACTTGGGTCAGACTTGTCGTTATCACAACCCCTCGAGCCCCACGTTGGGCGCCAAAAAGGACTGTCGTGGTTTAGCCCCAGCCGGTAGCTAAGTGCCACGCGCTGCTCGCTCACCCCTCCCCCGGCGGGACGGGGAGGAGAGCGAAAAACAACGGCAAAGCCTCAAGGGTTGGGATAAGGACAGTTTACTGGGACAGCAAGGGAGAGGGAAAACAATCAACAACAGTACTGATAACAGATATTAACAATGGGTGATAACAGAGAATGATTTACTGATCCCATGACTGACCGATGTACCGGACACTCAACCCGGACACTCAACCCCTCCCGAAGCCATGCCGAGCCCACCCCTGCCCGACTAGCCCCCTTTTATGGTGAGCATGATGTCACATGGTATGGAATAGCCCCCGGCCAGCTTGGCTCACCTGTCCTGGCTCCTTGTGAAATTAACTCTATCCTTGCCAGAACCAGGACAGAGCAGAGGATGAGGTTGCAGTGGAGAAACCCATTGAAGGTTAATAGGCAAACATTGCTTCTCCTAGGGGAGCGTTTTGAGGAACTATCGCATGTTTTTGCTCTGGTTTTATACATTTCCCAAGGTACCGGTTTGGGGGGGGCTGGCGGGACCTTTGCTCTGATCTGGGAGGGCCACTCTGATGTTACGGGGTTGTGAGACCCCCTCACCCCTGCCTCTTCCATCAGCCCCTGGCACCACTTGATAAGGACACATGGGTAGAGACCTGGGCAAAGGTCTGGGAGGTCTCCCACACCCAGTGCTGCGAGGGAGCCCTGGTCCCAGTGGGGTCTCACCATGCACTACCCACAAGCCCCCCTTCCCTGGGGACGGGGATGCCACCAAGTTGCAATGCTGAGGTGCTGTGCCACATGTTTGACTGGGATGGCACTGGGAAGAGCCTGGCATTGCCGGGAGCCAGCTCGGCCTCGTGAATTCAGCTTTCACCCCTGGGGAGCCATGCACGCACATGGGGATCAGCACCCTGGTTTCCTCCACGTGACTGAAGAGCAGCACCAGGACACCGGGCTTCCTTCTCCATCCCCTGACTCTTCCCAGAGGTGGCACCAAAGGAAGGCCCTGGGCAGGAGGGACTCAAATGTCTGGATTTTGTGCCCAGCCCTCCGGCAGCAGAGTGTTTGCTGGCAGGAGGATGTCCTCCCTGCCAGGGCCCTGACAGTGTGTTCAGGCCCATCTGGTTGCAGTTGGGGGAATCAGGACCCCCCAAGAGCTCCTTCCTCCGTGCCTGGGAGCAGCTGGGGGGAGGTCAGCCCTAGCTGGCCCTTTGGGGACTCTCGGGTGTCTGGTAGCCTCAGCGGTTAATTTGGGAATGGCTGGCTTTGCCAGCAGAGCAGCTGTTTGCCATCGTCCTTGGCCATCCCTGGCACGGCCATTCCTCTTCCCGCCATGGTGCTGTTCCTGCCCCATATGTCCCTGCTGCCAGCAGTCGCCTCTTGCACCCACCTGCCCTTTCCATGCATTTGGAGGGGGCTTGCCAGCCATGAACAGATGCACTGCTGCCTCAAAGCCTGGAGGAAAGTGTTCTGAGATGGTTGCAGCCCTCCCTGCCAAAGATGTCCCGCTCCATCGGTTCCCCTCACTGTGCCTCGGGGTCATCCCAAAGTGGAGCAGCAGGGCTGTGCGGCACTCGCCCTCCTGCCTTCATCCCCATTGCTTTCTCCTGTGGGGTTGGGGGGACGGAGGCAGCTCAGGAGGGGCACCCCAGGGGGACGGTGGTGATCTTGCTGCCCTAACCTCCCCACCTCCAGCACATCTTTAACTCAGGTGCAGGAACAACAACTGCAGGGCTCCTGGGGCTGAATTAGAGGGTTACACCGCAGCAGAGGGGAGGACACGGATGGACCTGGTGGTTATTCCTGGCTGCAGCTGCCTGGAGGCTTCTCACCGGCAAACCTGTGGGCAGATCTCTGCCACAGGGCTGGGACCACCTGCAGCAGGGAGGCAACAGCAGCAAGGGTCAATGCATTAATCCCCAGCAGCAGCAGCTCTGGAAGCTCCAGTAGCCTAGCAGTAGTGCAGGGGCACAGGATAGGAGCAGGGGGCTTCTGGGGTATGGCTGGGGGTGTGTGTGGATGGGGTATGGGAGTACACGCAGGGATGTTCTGGGCATGTGTGTGCGCATATGGACTGACATGAGTGTATGGATCCATATAAATGCCCATATAAGTGTAGGGATATGCCCATGTGTGTCTGAACCTGTGTGAGTGCTGATGCGTGTGTATGGACCCATATGTGCGTGCCCCTGAGTGTAGGGGTGTGTATGGGCCCATGTGTCTGCCCACACGTGTATGCTGTGCCAATGTGTGTCTGAACACACCTGTGTGTATGTATAGGGACACATGTAGTGTCCCATCGTGTATGGGCACTCCTGCATGTGCATGGACCCATGTCTCCATGTATGGAACCATATAAGCCCATGGGTGTTTAGGGGCTGAGCCCCCCCTCCACGACCACCCCTGTGCCCCTTGCCCCCAGCCAAGGTGCCAAGCAGTCCTGGTGGGTGCCAGCCTTCTGTCCCCCCTGCTGCCCCCCAGGGGCCTTCCCAGCCCTGCTGCAGTCTGGGGCATGCTGAGAGCTTTAACAGCCACCATGACACCATCTCCCGACTGGGGGGGGTGGTCCCAAGGGCTTGAGGTCTCTAATCAAGGGTGTGAGAATAAAGGTACTGCAGGCAGGAGAGGAGCACTGGTAGGACCCCCTCCCACCCTGCGGCTGCCCCGGCTCCCTCCCTGGCTGCCATCCCGGAATCAGATGTGAGGGGGGGGGGGTTGGGTGGGATGCACCCCCTCGATGACTTGGGCCTCCGCTAATCCACTAATTAGGTTAATAATGGAGGTAAATCCCCTGTGCCAGCAGCAGGCTGGGCAGGGCTGCAGCAGGGAGGTGGGGTCCAGCTCCAGGGAGGTGGGATCTGGCCCTGCCAGGGCACCCATGGGGGTTTGCAGCTGTGTGAGGGTGTGGGAAACAAGCTCAGGTGTGCATGGGGGGCAATGTGCATAGGGGACAGCATACACAGAGGATGTGTGAGTGTGCACTAGGGAGAGTGTGTATAGCTGATACATGAGCATGCACAGGGGTGGGGGTGTGTGTATGTGTGCATGTGCACACAGAAGGAATGCATAGGGGATGTGGTGAGCATGCACGGATGGGGTGTGTGCACAAGGGGAACGTGTAGGGGATGGGTGAGCACACACAGCGGGTGAGTATGTGTGCACAGGGAGAGTATATAGGAGGTGTGTGAATATGCACAGGGTGTGTGGGTGTACACAGGGAGAGTGTATAGGAGATGCATGAGCATGCACAGGGGGCTGCATGTGCAGAGGGGAAGAGCATGTGTAGGGGCTGTGTGAGCATGTATGGAGGGGGGCGTCTGGGGGTGAGTGTGCACAAGGAGAGCATGCACGTGACATGTGCACGTGCAGAGCAAGCTGGGGGCTGTGTGGGTGTGCAGATGGGGGTGCACTGGGTGTGTGAGCATGCACAGGGTGAGCATGCTGGGCACTGTACATGGGGGCTATGGAGACCCGTCCCCTGGGGTGCGGGGCACCCACTGGGGATGCCCATGTTGATGGGGCCACATTCCCCTACCGTGGGCTGCAGCTTAGAGATGCTCCATCCCGGATCCGTCACCCACATCCCATGTCCGATGGTGGGGCAGGAGCAAGCACCAGCCCCAGATGCCCTTTCTGCTTGGGTGCGCAGTGGGGGCCAGGATCGCTGGCGCAGGGGAGACCACCAGCCCTTCCTCCACCATTGTCACTTCAAAGCAGCCAGAGGAAGAGGATGGGGCTGGAGGTGCATGGGGGGGGGGAACTGAGCAGCCAACACACGTTCCAGGCGTGCGCACAGCCCCCCCCAAGTGTGCACTCCCATACTCACCCAGCCCTATAGTGGGTGTGTGCATGTGCAAACTCCCACATGCACACATATAGCGGATGTGTGCATGCATGTCCCTTGGGGGACACCTGGGGTGATGCCGGTGCTGGAGGGGAGTCCCCCAGCTCCAGTCACCCTGGGAGGGATGGAGGGGAAGGCAGGGATGGAGGAGGAGACAGTGGCGTGGCAAGCATCATTGGGTCAGGGAGGTTAACCCGAACAAATCCTCTCATTGACTCCCTGCCTGTTCAATCATGACCAAGTAACAAGGGGCTGAGCATGGGTTATGCACACTTGCTGAGAGCCGGGACCCACTCCCTGCACCACAGCCCCTGGATGGACGGATATAGGATGGAGGGATGGGGCTGTGGACTGTGTCCCCGGATGGCACCACACAACACATTTCCTCCATATACATGGCTCCAACCCTTGGACAAGCCATGCCAGCACCCCGTGCCTCAGTTTCCCCTCCTACGAAACCGGTTGAGGAGGAGGCTGGGGACCCTGCAAGACCCTCCTTCACCCTAGGGCCAGGCTGCAGGTGGGGGGCTGCCATCCCAAGGCCAGCACCGTCAGCAAACAGTCCCTCACCTTGCGCAAAGCCAGGTTAATGTTTGCAGCAGGCAGCTCTCCTGGGAGATGAGAGTTTTAATGACCTGCCAGATCCACTGCATTATCAGTGCTGATTAAACCTGCTGTTCTATAAAGCGCTGTTAAATATTAAGCACAATGAAAGGTCCAGGGGTGTCCAATCGCACTGGTGGGGTGACTGCTAAGGCTGGGGATGCCAGGGCGAGTGAGCCCCCCCCAGCGCCCATTGAGGCTGTGGGTTGAGGGGAGTAGTTCCCCTCCCATGAGCTGGTAGTACCTTTGAATGCATCCAGTGTCCAGGAAAAGCCATCCCATAACCATTAACTTATTAACAGCTGGTGGCAGAGGCGAGCGGTGACTCGTAAGGTTAGGGGATGGTTTGTGCCTGGCAGGGAGTGAGCTTCACCACAGCTCCAGGGGGATGGGGAGGGGGAACCCACGAGCCCTCAGCTCCTCTGTGTGTGCCCTACGGTGGGGGGGGAGTGGTGGTGGGGGCTCTGGCTGTGGCCATTCTTGGGGTCCCTGCACTCCAGGGTGTAAAGGGCTTTGCATCCACTGGGAATGGCCAGTCCCTGTGGTTGCAAGCCTGTGGGGTAAACTGAGGCACTGACAGCTTTCCCATCCCCCCATCCTATCAGGACACCAGGGGACACACCCCAGTGTCCGAGTGCCTGGCTGTGCACCATCTCCCTGGGGAAGGAGCCAGGGATCCCCAGCTTGGAGGTGGCAGTGATGATCCAGAGGGGTCAAAGGACCCCAAAAATAGTTCATCAGTGGTCGGCCACCTGCAGTGTGCAGCTGCACCCTGGGGGCTGGGGGAGGGGCACAGAGATGAGCATCGCCTGAGCTCCCTGCATGAACAGAGAGGCCAGATGGAAAAAATAGCAGTGTGGCTAATCAATGCAGTGCATATTAAGCATCTCAGGGTTGGAGGGGGTGGGGTGCAAGGCACGGGGGAGCCGAGCTGGGTCTGGGTCTGGGAGTGATACAGCTCCTATTAAGTGGATTAAATCCTGGTTGCCAATCTGAGCCCTCACTGCCGGCAGGAGGTGGCGAGTGGGGGCTGCAGGGGGTCCTATTGCAATTGCTTCCCTTGGCAGCAGGGGACCATGGAGGGATTCACCAGGGCAGGACAGCCTGGAGATGCCTGGGGGGGGTGGCTTAGCACCTTACAGCATCCCTCTTCTGTTTGGGGCATCAGCTGGGCCATGGGGTGCCAGGGACCCCAGCTCCAGCCCTACAAGCCTCCCAGAGCCAGGAGAGGTGCCTCTCCCAGGTGAGTGAGAGTTGCTAATGATGTTATTTAATCATCGTGAGGAGGCAAGGGAGGCACAAGGTCTATTTGTGTCCCTTTAATAAACCATGTTTGACCTACTGATCTTTAATCTGCCTGACAAGCCCCGTTATCCCCATCCCTTAAAGAATAAAGTCATCATCATAGCAATGGGATGACAGGAGGGAGCAGGGTCCCCGGAGCTGCACCTGGGGTGGGGATGAGGACACCCTACTCTGGCCCCCCAACAGCACCCAAGTGGCTGTGCCAGGTGGAGGCAGGGTGGCACTGGGGATGCCATGGCTTTTGGGGGGGCCAAGCCCCATGGACGAGGTCCCTGAGGTTAGCAGAGCAGAGCTGCATTGCGCACAGGCAGGATATTGATCCCCGGGCTTGACAGTTTAATACTTCTGTTTGTAGAGGAATATAGTTACATCGATGGCATTAAATTAGTTACTAATTATATCAATGCAAACATGATTAAAAGGGTCCTTGCTCATAGGTCACCGCAAGCAGGAGCCACTGCTCTTGTTGCACAACTGCCCCCGGGCAAGGCCTGCCCAGCTGTTCAGAGATGTGCAAGGGGCGGGGTGTTCTGGGGTGGTGTGTGCCCCTCTAGGGGAGGGGGTTTCCATCCGGGGGGGGTGCCCATCTGGGGCTGTGTGTTCCCATCTAGGGTTATGCATGCACATCTGGCATTGTATGTGCCCTTCTGGGATTGTGCATGCACATATGGGATTGTGCATGCACATATAGGTTTGTTTGTGCCTGTCTGGGGTTGTTCGTGCCCATGTCAGGTTGTGCGTGTCCATCTGGAGTGCGTGCCCATGTGTGCATGCACATACAGGGTTGCACATGCTCATGCAGAGTTGTGCGCATCCATGAAAGGTTGTTCATGCTCACCTGGGGTTATGCATGCCCGTAGGAAGCTGTGCACATCTGGATGCTGTTGTATGTGCCTGTCTTGGTTTGTGTGCCTGTGCGGGTTGCGTGTACAAAGTTATGCACATTCATGTGGAGTTGTGTGTGCCCGTACAGGACTGTGAGTGCCCATGCAGGGCTGTGCGCACCAACACAGGGTTGTGCATGCTTGTGCAGAGTTGTGAATGCCCATACAAGCTTGTGTGTGCCCCTGGGGGGGATGTGTGTGCATTTACAGGGTGGTGCACACTTGTGTGGAATTGTGCATGCCCATGAGGGGTTGTACATACTCACATAGAATGGTTTGGGTTGGAAGGCACCTTTAAAGGTAATCTAGTCCAACCCCCTGCAACGAGCAGGGACATCTTCAACTAGATCAGGTTGCTCAGAGCCCTGTCCAATCTGACCTTGAATGTTTCCAGGGATGGGACATCTGCCACCTCTCTGGGAAATCTGTTCCAGTGCCTCACCACCCTCACTGTAAAAAAATTCTTCCTAATATTGTCACCGAAATCCGGGAATAAACCTCGTAACACCAATGTAGTGTTAAAAGGCAGGCATTCTTGATTGCAGCGCTGGATGCACAGGGGATAGCTCCACCCAACGTGCATGCCAGGTGATCACCAACACACAGGTTATGTAGGATCAAAATATACATATTCATCATCTTTCTCAGAAAAGGCAGTCCTATGATAATCATTTCTAGGAATCCATTTCCATATTCTCCTCCCCATCACCCATGCTCAGTGATTTGAGTCGGTGGTCCTCAAGGGTCTCTGGTGGTCGTCAGTGGTCTTGCACCCATGTCCGCTGGATGACCCCCTTCATGCAGGCATGCGCAGTATCCTTGTTGTAGGTGCACCTGTCCATAGCAACTTACTTCATAAGATTAATATCTCCAAACCTATTGTTCAGTTTGGTAGGGACTGTACATGGAACAGAGCAGCACTGTACCTTGCCATGGTCAGTTAGCTTCATTACCTATTACCTTGGTTACAAACTAATTATCTCAACCTGATTCTATAGTTTCTGTTTCACGGCCCCTATCCTACGGTTACAATATCTAGTCTGAATCTACCCTCTTTTAGTTTAAAACCAGTACCTCCTGTCCTATCACCACAGGCCCTATTAAAAAGTCTGTCCCCATCTTTCTTATAAGCCCCCTTTAAGTATTGAAAGGCAGTAATAAGGTCTCCTCAAAGCCTTCTCTTCTCCAGGCTAAACAACCCAAACTCTCTCAGCCTTTCCTCATAGGAGAAGTGCTCCAGCCCTCTGATCAGCTTCGTGGCCCTCCTCTGGACCTCCAGCAGGTCCATGTCTCTCCTGTACTGGGGTCCCCAGAGCTGGACGCAGTACTCCAGGTGGGGTCTCACCAGAGCGGAGTAGAGGGGCAGGATCACCTCCCTTGACCTACTGGCCACGCTTCTTTTGATGCAGCCCAGGACACGGTTGGCTTTCTGGGCTGCAAGAGCACATTGCCAGTTCATGTGCAGCTTTTCATTCACCAGTACCCCCAAGTCTTTCTCCTCAGGGCTGCTCTCAATCCCTTCATCCCCCAGCCTGTATTGATACTGAGGGTTGCCCCAACCCAGGTACAGGACCTTGCACTTGGCCTTGTTGAACCTCATGAGGTTCTCAAGTTTGTCCAGGTCCTGCTGAATGGCATCCAGTCCCTCAGGCATGTCAACTGCACCACTCAACTTGGTGTCATCTGCAAACTTGCTGAGGGTGCACTTGATCCCATCGTCTGTCATTGATGAAGATATTAAACAGCAGTGGTCCCAATACAGACCCTTGAGGGGCACCACTCATCACCAATCTCCATCTGGACATGGAGCCGTTGACTCATCACACCAAGTTGTGTGTACACATGCAAGGTTGTGCACACTCGTGGATTTGTATGTCCCCAAATGAGGGAGGAAGGGACCATGGTGCCCACCTTGCAGAAGGAGGAGGAGGGTGAGTGGCAGGGCCAGGAGCCCTGGCTAGGGGATGGAGCTGGCTCCTTCCTCAGGGCTGGGGGTGTCTGGAGGTCCCTCCATGCCTGGAGACTGTGACAGACCACCCCTCATGCCACCCCTGTGAAGCTGTGATGCCTGGATCCCATAGCCAGCCTTTGCTGGGACCCAGCCCACCCCCCATCAGCAAGAATCCCCTAAACCCACCTCCTCTCCAGCCTGAGCATCCCCAAATCTCATTGGACATCTGGTGCATCCCCAGTGCACCCAAGGGCCCTGCAAGCATGTCCCCTGTTACTCGGCTCCACTCTTGTCTCTGCTTAAAAGCCAACCTTTGCTCCCCATTTGATGTAATGTGGTGTTGCATCTCAGTGCTCCACAGATAAAAGGTTAGAGGTTAATAAATGGTGGAAAAATAGATCCTAGCGCTTGGAGGTCACACCTGTTTTGGGGGCTGGACGCAGCTGTGGCACATGCTGGGTGGAATCCTGCCTGCCTTGGTGGGAGCGGAAATGTGAGCAGCACCTGGGGGCCTGGCAGAGGTGTGGGTGCTGCTGAGCTCAGGGTGCAGGAGCCCACCTGCTGGGTTGACCTCCCGGGAAGGTGGTGGCTTCACTCTGCCTTGGGATGGGCAGCAGTTGCTGGTTTTGGGGGGGTTCCTCCTGCTTTCCCAAGCCAGGAGATTGTACAGGGATGGAAATGGCTTGACATGGAGCAATGGAGGTGGAAGCCCTGCTGCAGGCAGGCACAGGCAGGGAAATGCAGGCAAAGCCTGGCTCATACTGTTACCAGAAAGCAGCAAAATAATTCACTCTCTAAGACTTATTTTGAAGTTTTAGAAAGCAGGCATTCTTCATTGCAGCGCTGGGCGCACGGGGGATAACTCCACCTAACGTGCACAACCAAAAGACAAAACTAGCAAGTATTTATACTATGTTAATATACATATTCAGTATATTTCCGAGTAGTGCTTATCACATTCATGGATTTTCTGGGAACTCGTTAGCATATGCTAATATCTTTTGCCCATGTTTGTTGGCACCTCCGGGTGGTCCTCGGGGGTCTTCAGACTCAGTCCTGGTATCACCTATACCTTATCCCTCAAGGCTGGTTTTGTGATCACCTTGTAACTTTCTTATCTTAGCACATCTGTTCTTCCAAGGCCGAGCTGTTTAAAATGAGATTGTTCCAGAGCTGCTTACCTTACAACTAATTATTTTCTAAGTTACAATGGTTTCCCTTTTGTTTGGTTACATCTATTGAGCAATGGCTCTAGTTGCTTGAATTAATCTTAATATTTCAATATTCACAGGTATCAATCCCTTCTTTTCTTTTTGAGGATTTGTAGCTTACATGCTACAATTTCTCACTATACAAACTTATTGTATCATGAACAGAGGTTAGTACAGCAGTGACAGCATTGAATCATTATGCAGGCAAGAATACATACCACTATAATAAAAAAATCACTAATAAAAATAGCTTTTTCAATCACAACCAGTTAGGTAGCCAAGAAGTAAGAGTATTCCAAATCTCTTCAAACCCAAAAGAGGTATTATCTTTAGTAAAATTGTTGTTTGGTCATGTATGATTTTTAAATCTTCAGATATCCTTCCACTCTCATCAATGTATGTCTCAATAGAGCTAGTGGAAGTGCTTGTATCCAGATCATTGAGGGTTGGTTTTTTTTTGGCAAATTTTACTCAATTGTAGTTTTAAGGTTTGATTCATGCACTCTACCTGTCCGCTAGATTGTGGATGATAGGGGGCATGCAGTTCCCATGTTATTTGTAATATTCTACTTACTTGTCGGACAATGTTTGCAACAAAATGTGGTCCCCTATCCAAAGAAATCCCAAAAGGAACACCAAATCGTGGTATTATTTCTTTAAGCATGATCTTAACAACTTCCCTGGCTTTGTTGGTGTGACATGGGAAAGCTTCAGGCCATCCTGTAAAAGTATCCACCAATACTAATAGATATCTCAACCCTCTTTTTCTTGGTAATTCAGTGAAATCTATCATCTGCCATGTTCTCCTGGAATATTTCCTCGTTTTGTTGATCCAAATTGAATTTTATTCTGTGTCTTTGGATTATTCCTAAGGCATGTTTCACACCTTTCAACTACGGACTTTATAATTTCTACCATATTACCACTCACCACTGATTTTTGTAGATGTTTCAATAAATGTGCAGTTCCCCAATGAATGCTATTATGTTCCTTCTTGACTATTTCATGCATCAAAATTGGGGTTAGAATTACCTGCCCCGTAGGAGTAACAGCCCATCCATTTTTCTGTATTTCAGCTCTCAGTGTTTCAATTAAATTGTTATCCTAACTATCCTAGTTAGGGAATTCTCCTAATTCTATCTTCTTTTCAGGTATTATTGCCAATATCCCTTTACCCTTTTCTGCAACCTTACGAGCGGTCACATCAGCCAGTTGATTGCCTCTTTCTTGTGGGGTTCGTCCGGTTTGGTGAGCTTTACAAAGCATGGTAGCCGCTTCTCTTGGTTTCTGTACACTTTCAAGTAATTTTAAAATCTGCTCCGCATGCTTAATTCGGGTTCCTTGAGATGACAACAGTCCCCTTTCTTTCCAAATTGCTCTGTGTGCACGTAATACTCCAAATGCATACTTGGAATCGGTCCATATATTCCTTCACTTAGTTCCAAGGCTCTTGTTAGTGCAATCAATGCTGCTTTCTGGGCTGATGTTTTTGGTTGCAGAGCTTTTGCTTCTACAACAGTATCCACTGTGGTCACAGCATACCCTGACATCCAGATCCCTTTTTTCACAAAGCTGCTCCCATCTGTATATAGCTCCCAGTCTGGGTTTTCCAGAGGAGTGTCTTTCAGGTCAGGTCGACTGGAATACACTTCCTCAGTGGTCTGTAAACAATCATGTGTGGGTTCCTCTTCTTCCAGTTGTCGGGATGACAGGAAAACTGCCGGGTTTACTACTGCAGTGGATTTCAAAACAGCATCATCTTGTTCAAGAAGTGCCACTTGATACTTCAGTATCCAGCTTGGAGACAGCCTTTCTGGTCCAGGACAGTCAGTACCGTGTGTGGTACAAAACCAGCCAATATCTTCTGTCCCAGTGTCAGTTCCTGGGCTTCTTGAATTAGCAGCACAGTAGCAGCCACAGCTCTCAGACATCCTGGCCATCCTTTGCTGGTATTGTCCAATTGCTTGGAGAAATAGGCCACAGCGTGTCTGTTGCCTCCCAACATCTGAGAGAGCACCCCCAGAGCTACAGCTTGCCGCTCATGAGCAAACAATTCAAAGGTTTTGGTTAGATCTGGGAGCCCTAAAGCTGGTGCTTTCATCAGAGTTCTTTTTAGTTGTTTGAAAGCATTTCTGGTACTGTCATCCCATTCCAAATGTTCAGGTGGTGAATTTTTCTGTAGTTCATAGAAAGGTTTCACAATGAGTCCATAATTGGCGATCCACAGCCTGCACCACCCCACTATTCCAAGGAAGGTTCGCAGTTTGTGTGCATTCTGGGGCTCTGGGAGTTGACAGATATAGCTTCTTTTCTCTCTGTGCTCAATCTTCTTTGTCCTTTTAAAAGTTCAAATCCCAAGTATTTAACAGATTCTTGTGTGACTTGAGCTTTTTCTTTTGAAACTCGGTAACCATTTAATCCCAGAAAATTCAAAAGATCAATGGTTAATTGTAAGCATTCTTCCCGGGTTACAGTTGCAATGAAAATATCATCAACATACTGCAACACAGTCCCTGTTTTATGTTTTCTTTTCCAGGTTTCCAATTCTTTGGCTAATTGATTTCCAAATAGTGTGGGACTATTTTTAAATCCCTGTGGCAACACTGTCCAAGTGTACTGCGATTTGCAACCCGTTTCTGGGTCTTCCCACTCAAAGGCAAATATATTTTGACTTTCTCGCTTGAGAGGTATGCAGAAAAAGGCATCTTTCAAATCTATAACTGTGAACCACTCTTGTTTTTAGCCTGATTCTAGCCTCTAATTTCAAAGGATATTGTTTTTGCCTTACCGACTTCATTCCTGCTTTGAGTTCAGTCTTTACCGGTTCGGCGTTCTTAGCTTTACCAGGGACTTCTCCAGCCCATACAAGGGGTGTCACTGCATTTTCCACTTCCGTTGGAATGCCAGTTTCTAAAATTTTATCTTCCTGCAATAGGAGCACAGATGCTTGTACAAGTTTAGATTCAGGAATTAACACCTTGACTTCCCCATCTTTAAAGGTGATTTGAGCTTCCACTTTACTCAATAGGTCCCGTCTCAAGAGTGGTATAGGACATTCAGGCATATATAAAAATTAGTGAGTTACTCATTGTTTTCCGAGCTTAAAATTTAAAGGATGGAAAAAGGCATACTGTTCCGCTTTCCCTGTGGCACTCACAATGTTTACTGTATCATCGCTCAATTTTCTTTGACAAGTAATAAGTTACTCCAGTATCTACAAGAAAATCTATTTTCCATTTCCCCAGCTCTACTGTAGGGTTCTGCTGGGGAGGTTTCCCCGGTCCCCTTCAGGACTTAGTTAAGGGGAACTGACGTGGAAAGGGAGCTGCTTCTTGATTGTATCGTGCCTCCTCCAGAACCTCTGGACTGATAGGCATAGGACCCCTAAAACGGTCCCTAATCTTTCCAATGTCCCAATTCTTTACGATAGGCACGCTGATGATCTCCTAAGGTATTCCTGTTTTTTTGTGCTGAAGGGGCCCTGCCTCTCCCCCATAGTATTGCCGTCCTCCCCTGAAGTTACTGTTTGCTGAGGCTCCCTGCAGTGCAGCTCTCAGGTTACCCTCTCTTTCCCTGTCTCTCCCTGCCTGTCTCCGCCCTCCTTCGTTTTTCTCGTTGCTCTTCTCTAACTTCCTTCCCTTTCTTCCTGTTATCAAAACCCATCCATGCAACCTCCAACATCTTTCATTAATTCCAAATCATCCTCCTCATCACGCCCGCACTTCAAACACTGTTGCCCTGTATTACAAGCAGAGCAACACCTTCACAGCCTCCCGCTACCTTTTCCTGCAACAACTTTTTCGTTCCCCGATTCTCTTTAGCCACTTCTCGGTTATTATACATTTTCCCAGCCCTTTCCAACAACTTGCTCAAATTCCTCCCATCTTCAAATATCCAGAGATGCCTGTTCCACAACAGATAAATGCTAACTGCAAGGCATCTCCCTCCTTTTCAGGATCTTCCCTATAAATACCCGCCAGCCTTTTTCCACAAGCATAAATCAGTCACTGAGAAGGGTACTTTAACGGTCACTGGTCCCTCTGCCCCTACTGCCTGTCGCAGCAGAGCTTGCACAACTCGACCCCCCAATCCTCCCCTCGTTCTCCCTGCAATAGCACTGAATTCCTCACTTCCAGCAAAAGATTCCCCTTCATCAGAAACATCCTCCTCATCCGGTCCTCCGTATTTGACGCACCATTTACTGATACTACACGCCGAACAACAACGCTTAGAGAGTTTCTGATTATCTTTTCCCAAGGTCAGAACCAAAGGATCTCTCGGTATTCATTTACATTCCCTGCTCCATTCAGGATGATCTCGTAAAGCAGAGAACAAATCAACATAGGGAACTTCATCCCATTTTCCTTCCTGTCCTAAGAATAACAACAACTGTAACATTAACCATTAAGAATAACAACAACTGTAACATTTCTCCATCATTCAGTCTATACAATGGCCACCACTGATTACAATATTTGATTAGATCATCTTTCTTTGCAGCTCTTCCTGGGGGGTCCTGCTATTTGCTTCCAGTTTAATAAAATGCACCCAAGAGGGGATTTCTTTAAGATCAATTCCCTTTTAGAAGTTCCAGTTTCCATTTTAAAAACAGGGCACAAAACAATTTAACCCCAGCTTTTTTAAAACAGTAATACGCACTTACAAACACTATAACCACAAAGACAAAACCACACAATTACGATCACGGCCACATTCAGCAGACAAACTTCTGAGCTTCGGTTTCAGGAAGGAGACTTATCCTTCAGTTTCAATCAAAGGGTACTTTCCCTTTGCCCCAGGGATACAGCCCAACCCTGCGCAGCTTTCGCTACGACTGACGGGCAGGCAACAGAAAATAATACTGAAAGAATGCCTTGACCTTATTGATGGTCCTTGCTCAGAACTCTTTGGTCCGGGGATCGGAGGTTCTCCCTGAGAATCCCTCAGTGCCAGCTGGAGGTCCTGCGATCCCTCGGATCCGCCGATGTTCAAGAGCGGTGTCCCATCTGGGTTGCCAAAATCTGTTACCGGAAAGCGGCAAAATAATTCACTCTCTCAGACTTATTTTGAAGTTTTAGAAAGCAGGCATTCTTTATTGCAGCGCTGGGCGCATGGGGGATAACTCCACCTAATGTGCACAACCAAAAGACAAAACTAACAAGTATTTATACTATGTTAATATACATATTCAGTATATTTCCAAGTAGTGCTTATCACATTCATGGATTTTCCGGGAACTCGTTAGCATATGCTAATATCTTTTGCCCATGTTTGTTGGCACCTCCAGGTGGTCATCGGGGGGTCTTCAGACTCAGTCCTGGTATCACCTATACCTTATCCCTCAAGGCTGGTTTTGTGATCACCTTGTAACTTTCTTATCTTAGCACATCTGTTCTTCCAAGGCCGAGCTGTTTAAAATGAGATTGTTCCAGAGCTGCTTACCTTACAACTAATTATTTTCTAAGTTACAATGGTTTCCCTTTTATTTGGTTACATCTATTGAGCAATGGCTCTAGTTGCTTGAATTGATCTTAATATTTCAATATTCACAGGTATCAAGGTAAAGGTGGTTGGCTGGGGTGGGCATCGCTGGCACCCTTGCCCCAGCTGCCTGGGAGGACTGAAAGTGGGGCCGCTTGGACACTGAGCTGCTGCAGGTCTCTGTGAGCCCCTTGTCACCGAAATCCAGGAATAAACCTCGTAACACCAATGTAGTGTTAAAAGGCAGGCATTCTTTATTGCAGCCCTGGGCTGTGACCCTGGGGTGTCTTTAATGCAAACCCTGGGCTGTGACCCTGGGGTGGCAGCAGTCCAGGGAGGATGGATGCCTCTAGGGTGAGCCCTAATGAAAGTGGCCATGCCCCCGCTCCTGCCCCCGCTGTCTGTCAGGGCGGTTTTGGTACTGGCATTTGTCAGCGGGGTGGAAAATTAGCAGGACTGAAAAATGGGTTGGGGACAGCCCCACTGGGGGTGTGTGGGATGCCGGACTTGTCCAGGCTTGTTGGTGCCAAATACAGGGCCATTATGAGCCAGCAGAAGGGGCCCTGGGGGAGTCCAGCTTGGGCGAGAGCAGGGATTGAGCAGCTTGCTTATCTTGCACTGATAAGCACTGGACCTGAACAGGGGCAGGAGATGAGCAATTTGTTCATCTTAACAAGATGCAGCGCCTGACGGGTCTGCTCCTTAATCAACTAAGTGACGCCTGGGGTGAGGGGGAGCCTTCACAGCTTGACGTTACTTTGGTAAAACTAAACAGACCACCGCTCCTCTGTACTGAATGCCTTTGTTCTCCGCCACTTCCCCCCACCAGCCCCCATCAACTGCACAACAAGCCTTGTTAAGGGCCAATCGGCACACAATACCTGACTTAGTCCCACCTCGCCAAAAGGATAAATCTGGCATTTAGAATCCTCTTTTCTGAGGACGAGAACTCCAACTATCCGGACGGGTCGACGGGCCTGGACCTCTCTCTCTCCTCCCCAAGCAGGGACGCCTCTTTGGTAAGACTTGCGCCTCCGATTATGTCGGATGTCACCCTGGGAAAACTATCATTAACAAAAGCGCTGAACTATTAACTTGAGCTCAAAATTGTCGCAGTAAGTGCATTTATCAATGGCAATTCCGAACTTTTATATCTGTCGCTTCAATAAATTACCTATTTTTCTTTTCAACTTTGCGAAACTGTTTCAGTGAAAGTCCTTTCTTTCTGGGGCTCTGACAGGCAAAGGTTGACTCTGATAAGTGGCTACACACATAACCCTTTAGACATAAACCGTTGACCAAGTCTGGGACCAAGACTGGACCTAGCTGCACCTAGGCTCCTCTCTGAGAAGGAGTTTAGAAAGCAAGGGGGTCCTTTCTGAACCTCGTGACTCAACGGGAGGGCCTCCCTCAGCCACACATCAGACTTGTACCCTTTCACGCGACAGGGTGACATTGGGGACCCCATGGCATGGTACTGGGACACCCAGCCCCAGTGGCACGTGGGGGTGACTGCTGGAAGGGATCTAGGGGAGCAGGGATGAGATGGGGGTGATGCCATCACCAGGACAGACATGAGGTTCAGGCAGTGGGGCACATCGTGCCCATGTCCCAACCTCTGTGGCACCTCCAAAAGTGGTCAGCTGGGACGTAGGGGTACTATTTCTGCATTTGCTCACCAGGGGTGTGCAGGGCCCCCTTGTCCCCTCTCCGAGTCGAGGGCCCTGCCGATAACATAGAGCCATTAATCAATCAAGGAGTTAATTGCAGTGCCACGATGGCCGCAGCGCCTCCTTGGGCTTTTGTGCCACTTGCCCTGGCCAGGGCTGGGGCCATCACTCTGCAGGGACACAGACAGGTCCCTTCTTTGTCAGCAGGATAAGCACTGTCTGCCCACCCCACGTGGCCCTGAGATTGATGGTGCGTTGCTTTCATTCACTGCTATGGCTGGGGAGGGGGGAAGAGAAAAGAAGTCCGTGGGCCATTGATCGGGGCTGAGACCCTGCAAACTTGTTGGCAGCTGCCAGGGTGATGGGTTGCCCTTGAATCTGCCCCCCCGAGGTGATGGGGCCGGTGCTGGCAGCCCCTGGGCAGGGCTGGTGAGGGACTCCTGGTGGATATTGAGTTGATATCTCTGCCTTTTCCCAATTGTGTGAACAGCAGACACACACACAAAAAGAGTTAAATGAACTCAGTAGGGAATAAAAAGAGCTCATTTTTCAGGCTTTATGTGAAGAAACCAAGCCAATATCAGGGCCATAAATTAGGGATGATAAGAGGACAGCAGTGAGTGACAGCTTCATTTGAGAGGCGAAGTGTGGCCATGACAGCCTCCCCTGGCCAAATGGATGGCTTTCTGATACCACCCACACCCTGCTGCCCTGCAGGAGGAATAAATACAGGATGGGATGGGATGGGATGGGATGGGATGGGATGGGATGGGATGGGATGGGATGGGATGCTCGTCCCTCCTCTGCCCTGCTGCAGTCCCCAGCTGCTGCCTGGACCATTGCTCAACCTCTGCTGTAGGGCAGAGCAAGGCTGTGGGGCTATTTGGGGGTGCTGAGAAAGTGTAAAAGCACCTGGTGGCTGTGAGGTCCATGCTGGGCTTGCAGAGCCCTGATGACCCCATGTCCCATTGCCCCATGGCCTCAGTGTAGGGGATGATGCTGGGGGGCCAGGTGTCAAGGTCTCTATTGGGGCACTTGAAGTGAATTTGGGGTCAGGTCTCTTGGGAGGAGGTGCCAAAGGCCTTTAAGAAGTTGGGAGGCTGCTGGGGGCACCTGTGGGGTGGGGAGCCTCTCTGGGGACTCATGGGGGAGTCCCTCTTTATGGGGCTCTGAGGGGATTTTTAAGAGAGAGAACCTCTCCATGGGGAGGTTATAGGGCAAGTCCCTCCAGAAGGGTTATGGGCGGAGTCCCTCTTCGGAGAGGCTTATAGGGTGAATCCCTCTATAAACTTTAGGGGGTGGTCTCTCTTTATGGGGCTCTGAAAGAGGGTAACAGAGAGACTCCTCCTAGGATGCTCTGAGAGATTTGGAGATTCTCTATAGGGAGCTCTAAGAGTTGCAGGGGGAGAGCCTCTCTAAGGGGTTCTGGAAGAGGCCCTTTGCCTGGCCCACTGAGCCTCCACATCCCAGCTGAGAGTGTACCTGGGCCCCCACCCCACCAATAGCTCCATCGATGGGAACCTTGTGCCAGCATGCCAGGGTCTGCCCTGCTCACAGGCATGGTGCCGCTCTCCCAGGCACCCTGGGGTCCTGCCTGCACCCTCCATGCCCATGGGTGCTCATGCAGGCATGGAGAGATGGGTTTCCCCTTGGGGGATAGCTGGTACCTGCAGTGGCAGTGGGGACATGGTGGGGGCCATGTCCCTGGGGAGCAAGGGTCCCTGTGGACTCACCCTGCACCCTTTTTTCTCTTCTGTGCATGGCTGGAAGGGACGCCTGTGAACTGCATCCCCATCATGGCCAAGCAAGTGTTGGACCTGTACATGCTCTACCAGCTGGTGACAGACAAGGGTGGCCTGGTTGAAGTCATCAACAAGAAGATCTGGCGGGAGATCACTAAGGGCCTCAACCTACCTACCTCCATCACCAGTGCTGCCTTCATCCTCCGCACGCAGTGAGAGCCTGATGGTGGTGGCGGATGGAGGGCACCCATCCTGGGGCACCTGCTGGCTCAGATGTCCCAGAGCCCCCACTGGGGTGCAGCATGGGTTGCCCCAAAGGAGGATGGAGGGCTCTGCCCCTTCCTAGATGCCATCCCCACCCCGGTCCCTGCTCAGCACGGGGCTGGCTGGGAGGCACATGATGCTGGGTCTCATCCTGGCTCGCTCTCTGTGCAGATACATGAAGTACCTGTACCCCTACGAATGTGAGAAGCAGGCACTCAGCTCTCCCAGGTAGCTCCAAGCTGCCATCAACAGCAACTGGTGGGAGGGACAGAGGCAGATGTTCAGCACGGCGCTCTTCAACTACTTGCCTGCCAGCACCCCATCCCTGCTGGAGTCCCCCAAAATGCCTTTGCCAGCTCTCAGCATCTCCACACACAGCTGCAGCCAGTTTGGCCAAGTATATGCCATTAAGAAAGGTGGGTGAGGACCACAGCTGCCCCGCAGGGCTGGGTACCACTGTGGCAGTAGGGATGTTCCCCAGCTGCTCTTGCCCTTTTTGCTTGGGGAAAAAAGAAACGATTTTGTACATTTAGTCCCTCTCTGGTACTAAGAAAGCTTTATTTCTCCTGACTTTGGAGAAGGACCAAGCCCAGATGCTGGGGGTGATGGCTCACCCTTGCTACTGGGATGGAGGTGGCACTGGCTGGGGATGGCAAGATGGGGTGGTGATGGGGGGACCCACTGAGCTCTCCCAGTTGTTGCAGAGGACAACATGCTGGCGGCACCGGTGCCGGGGAGCATTGCTATCCCAGTGGGACTGGCCAGCAACCATCTCGCAGCAGCCCAAGAGGCAGCCGCCTTGCAGGCAGCAGTACTGGAGCAGCTGCAGGAGAAGCTGGAGGCGGGAGAACCCCCAGAGAAGAAGGTGGCCCTGATGATGGAGGAGCAGCAGCGACTGGTGCAACAAGTGCTGCAGCACAACCTCCTGGCCATGGCCTCCCAGTTCCCCATGAATGTCAAGGTCTCCAACCAAGGTAGCGGGATGCAACTCCCCAGCTTGGGTCATCCCATCCCTTGGCATGCCAGGAGGAAGCTGCCATAGCCAGAGAGGAGCAGGGCTGCCAAGAGAGGCCAGGGCCCCCCTTCTCTCTCTTGGGCAGGTTCTTGTTTCTGTTTCTCTTAACACTCATATTGGTATTTCCTTTCCCCAGATGACAGACAAGAGACTGCATTGAACCTGTCTACCAATGGCATTAGCAGTATCAACACATCAATAGAAATAAATGGAGTTGTCTACACAGGCAAATAGAAGGGCCCATTGGCCTGTGTAATTGTGGATGGGAAATCCAATAACTTATAGCCACTGCCTGGCCAGCAAGTCCTTCCTTCAATCTGATGTCTTTACTATAAAATCCATCATAATGAAGTAGCAGGGCCTGGGGAGAGGGAACAGGTGAAGGAGGGGATCAGCAAGGCTGGAAATTGGCCCCCAGGAGGGTCAAAGTGGGGGAGGGAGGGATGAACTCAGGCTGAGGTGCAAAAAGGCACCTGGGGTCAATCCCCTTCCACAGGGTCCTGCAGGCAGGGCTTGAATTTGGGGTCACCCAAATGCACGTGTGCCCAGAGGGTCTCTGGATGGGTGTAGGGGTTGGCTGGGTACAGAGCGGGACATTGGGAGCAGGGGAAGATGTTGGAGCGCTTTGCTGGAGCAGAGGCTCCTTCAGGGTGCTGGCATGCACCTACCTGGATAAGCAGCTCACCCCATGCCCCCCAGCTCCCTGCCTGCCTCGCTGAGATACCCCCAATTAAAATCAATGGGTCTTCCTTCAGGATGTAAATATTGAACGAGCTGGAAAGGTCAGGGCTAATCAGCACGTGGGGCTGCCAGCCAAACAGTCCCAGGCCACCCCCCTGGCTGCCCCACATGAGTGAGAGCAGCTGGGCTGAGGGAGGCACCAAGGGTGGTGGGGAGGGTGGACCAGGGGAGGGGTGGAGCCCCTAGGGGTGCTGGTCCCACCCTCTCCAGCTTGGGTGCTGGGGGCCAAGTGAGCAGAGCTGCCAACCCTGGGTTTGCCCTAACCCCCTTGCTCTTGCTCCCCAGGCATCCTGTTTGCCCACTGGCCCACAGCCTCCCTGGCACCTGGTGGAAAGAGCACCTAGAGCTGGCCAAACCCCATGCCTGCCCCAAACCCACTGCTCCCAGCCCCCTCACACAGCCACGCTCCTGCCAGTGCCTCGCCATAGGGGAGATGCTCCCCCCTCAAAAGCAGCTGAAGGTCCCCAGGGCCTGGGAGGCTGAGCCGTGGGACCCAGCTGGGCCACCAAGGCAGGATGGGGAACCCAAAGGTGCCTCTTGCTGCAATACTGAGCTGTGTCCGTGCAAGGCTGTGAGCACCCACGTGGGCCCTTTTGTCCCTTACCCCTGCGCATGGGGCCCCTTCCCCATGTGTGCCCTCTGACACATGCACCATCCTTCTCAGGCACTGCCCCAGGTGACTCCCCCGTACAGCTCCTGCCTGCCCTGCTGCCTGGGGCACCCCCAGGCACTGCATGCTGCATCCCCTACACGCTGAAGCCCCTATACTCACCTTGATGCACATACTGCATCTTCCGCATTGCCACACTCTCTATGCACACTGCATTCCCTATACAAACTCTCAGTGCATATGCTGCATCCCCTACACACTGCACCTCTATACACACCCCCAATGCACACACTGCATTCCCTATACACACCCTTGGTGCCCATATATATATCCCCTTGCACACCCTCAGTGCAAATACCGTGGCCCCTACACAGTACAGCCCCTATAGACTGTAGCCCCTATAGACTGCAGACCCCTCTATGCAGCCCTTCTGCGCTGCCTGGGCTCACTGCCCCACCCTGAGACACCCCAAGGGTCCTCAGTGACCCCAGCCACCCTGTGCTGGGGGCACCTCAGTCCCCCAGGTTCCCAGCTCAGGGGGGTCACCCTGAGGGGCAAATACTAGGGAAACTGGTGGAACTGGTGACAGGTTATTAGGTGGAGGTGGAGCTTATTGGGGTGGGGCTTGAGAGTGGGGCTTAATGCCAATGGGTGGGGTTTGTGCACCGGGAGGAGCTTGCTGGTGGGGGCGGGGCAGGGCAGGGAGGCCCAGCAGTGTCCCCTACCACCAAAGACCACCTGGATTCTGGGGTCTCCAAGGAGACGGGGGGCACCATGCCAGGCACTCCAAACTACCTCGCTGGGGCCGGGTGGGCACCTCCCCAACCTGCTCACACCCCTGGGTGACAAAGCAGGTGAGCTCACCTCTACCTCAGCACAGGAGGGCCGGGGCTCAGTGCCACCAGGCTCCCCCTGGCACTCCCACCACAGCTGCATGACTCTGTGTATCTATTAAAGGAAATGAACTGCTGAACCAAACCAGTGCTGAGGGTGGTATGCGTGACATAGTGCTACCTGTCAAGCTCCAGTTCCCAGATTGGGGACAGTTTGGGGATGCAGGACAACCCCACAGCCTGTGAAACCCTGGGGTAGCAGCTATAGTGCCTGAGGTTTCACAGCCTGCCTCACCTTTGCCTCCAGCACAGGGTCACCCCAGTTTCTGGGGGCTCTGAGGTGCAAACAGGTGCCCTGCACCCACCAAAACCCTCAAGCATGGACTGGAGCAGATTGGGCACCAAATCCAGCTGTACCAGCCAGACCGTGGGGCTGCTTGGCCCCACAAGCTGCCCAGCAGCAGCTCAGCCATGAGTGTGGCAAGGGGCTGTGGGGCCACTAAGACCATGGTCATGAGGCTGTGAGGTTGCACCAGGTGAGATGCAAGAGGTGCTGAGCCAGCCTGGCACCCAGGCAGCACCCGCAGAGGGCACGGATGACCCAGCTGGAGCTGGAAGGGAGACACAGGCACACACATGGGTGCTCATGGGTGCACATGGGAAAGCATGGAGACATGCAAGCAGCTAAGTCACCACACATACACACAGATCACTTGTGCTCCCTTACACAAACTCAGTGGCATGCACTCATGCATGCACACTCACACACAGTCATACTCACACATATATGTGTGAGCACACACATACCATCATTCACACATGCACATGCACTTGCACACACATGCAGCCACCCATATATATGAGGAGGCACAGGGGGCTCTGTCCTGGTTTGGGCTGGGATAAACTTAATTTTCTTTCTGGCAGCTGGTATAGTGCTGTGTTTTGGATTTAGGATGAGAATAATGTTGATAACACACTGATGTTTTTAGTTGTTGCTAGGTAGTTGTAGTGTTTACACTAAGTCAAGGACTTTTCAGCTTCCAACACCCCACCAGGTGCACAAGAATCTGGGAGAGCACAGCCAGGACAGCTGATCCAGACTGGCCAAAGGGATATTCCCTACTATATAATGTCATGCTCAATATATAAACTGTGAAAGCTAGCTGGAAGGCACGATCAAGGCTTGGAAACAGACTGGGCATCACGGGCTTTTTTGCAGGTAGTGAGCAATTGCATTTGTGCATCACTTGGTTTATATATATATAAAAAATATTATCATCATCATCATCTTCCTTTGCTATCCCATTAAACTGTCTTTATCTCAACTCACGAGGTTTTTTTTCCATTCTCCTCCCCATCCCACTGGGGTGAGCAAGTGGCTGTGTGGTGCTTAGTTGCCGGCTGGGGTTAAATCACGACAGGCTCCCATGGGGACAGACACCCTCGCTAATGGCAACCATGAGGAGAGGTCCCTGGCACCCAAGGAGACAGAACCTCCTGTTTCAGGGGTCGTCCATGTGGACACCCCCGGCCTTCCGGGGACAGCCCCAGTCCGGACCCCGGGCGCTGTCCAGGGTGCTGCAGCGCGGTGCTGCCCGCCCCGGTACCCGGACTCGGGGCAGGGACACGGGGGGACACGGGGGCCGTGCAGAGAAGCGGGGCCGCCCGCCCTAGGGCTGCCTCGGGCCAGGTCCGTCCAGAGGGGCCCTGTAGGTGAGTATGAAGGTGAGGGGGATGTGAACGTGGGAATGGGGTGTGTATGTGTGTGCATGTGATTAAGTGTGTGCACCAGGTGGCAGTGGGGTTCCCTCTGTGTATGAGTGTGAAGGCGTGTGTGTGCCAGGCTGCAGTGGGGTTCCATGTGTGTCTGTGTGTGCCCCAGGCTGCAAGGGGGCCCCGGGGTGTTTGCACCAGGCCCTGGGGTAGGGGTGCCTGGGCTGTATGTGTGCGAGACAGCTAAGCCCTGGTGCAGAGCTCCTGCAGCCCTGGCACAGCCCATCAAGTGGATCTGGAATGGGATCAATGCAGCCTTAACTGGGGTCTTGTGTCCCGTCACTACCAGGCAGCACAGGCCACAGCTCATCGAGTGCCAGGGAGCTGGGAGGGTACACACAGATCTGCAGATCTGCATCCCCACTTGTTATGCAGCTCAGGGGGTGATGTGTGTTGCCACACTCTCCAGGGGGCTCGGAGACACAGCTGCTGTCACCTGAGTAACCAGCCCTGATCGATGTCCGTCGTGTCCTGCAGGGACTGTAACTGAGTGGGAGGGAGGAGACAGAGGGATGCGGGGACGATCCAGCCTAGCAAGAGGAGCACTGGATCTGGCCTCAGCACTAGGCTGAGGGCAGGTGTCCATGGCATAAGTGTGCCACCGCAGGCTCCAGGGATGGGGACAAGGTTGGAGCCCTCTTCAGAGCCCCAAGGAGCAGGGGGCAGATTCATCGTGTACCATGCTGGGCTGTAGGCAGCCAGTGCTGTGGCTTCAGCCCTGCTCCAAGGCTCACGGGCTGGATGGGACCCTAACGGGTGGATGTTCTCCAACCCTAAAGCCCCCCCCAAGTGCCTGAGTCCCAGGACTGCCTGAATTTCTCACCTGGGGGGGGAATCCATGACCCTCTAGCACAGGGATTTGCATATTCATGGGCATTGCCCACTACTCTGGGCACAGGCCACAGTAGAGCTAGTACCCTCTAAACACAGAGCAGCACTGCGTGTGCAGCCCACAGCCCCTGCAGCAGCCCACAGCCACTTCTGCTAACAAGGCTGTTTCTAATTGTCACCTTTGTGGAATAAAGTGCAGCTCTTCCCCACTGAAGATGCCTCTCCCGTAGCTATTGATTCCTGGGAAGAAAGGCAGAGCGCACAGGGCCTGAGCCTGCTTCTCCCACTCGAATGCTCTGCACAGTTCCTCCAGGGAGATTTGGGGGTCATAGGGGTTGATGGAGCCCTGGGCCACCCCACAGGTCCCTCCTACAGCCTGGCAGCCCCATACAACTCCCTGCAGGAACGTATCTAGAAGGACAACGCTTTTCCAGGGCACAGTGGATTTTGCTCTTGGCAATGGGTGCTGGGAGGGTCCCCAAAGCCATGCAGCTGACATCACCAGCCATGGTAATGAAGCACTTGCTCTTAGTAGGTGGTTTTGACCTAAGAGCCTGACCTGGGACCCCTACCAGGGGTTCCCTGGTGCCTGAGTGACGTGGTTTAGCCCCAGCAGGCAGCTGAGCACCACGCCACCACTTGCTCACCCCTCCCCCAGCAAAGCCTCGAGGGTTGGGATAAGGGCAGTTTACTGGGACAGCAAAGGGAGAGGGAAACAATCAACAACAGTGCTGATAACTGAACGTTCACAATGGGTGATAACAGAAAGCAATTTACAGATCCTGTCATTGCTCAGGGCCCCATTTGAATTCGTTCTTCTTCCAGGTTACGTGGTAGAGAGGGCTTACTATCAGACTGTTAATTTGGAATGTGCATTCGCCAGAAACCCACAACACCTAAGAAAGCCTGTGCCTCCTTTTTGTTGGTTGGTGGGGACATGGCTGCTATTTTGTTGATAATATCCATAGGGATCTGACAACGCCCATCATGACATCTTATTCCTAAAAATTGGATTTCCTGTGCAGGCCCCTTCACCTTACTTGGTTTTATGGCAAAGCCAGCCTGCAGCAGGATTTGGATTATTTTCTTCCCTTTCTCAGAAACTTCCTCTGCTGAGTTGCCCCATACAATGATGTCATCAATGTATTGCAGGTGCTCTGGGGCTTCACCCTTTTCCAGGGCAGTCTGGATCAGTCCATGGGAAATGGTGGGGCTGTGTTTCCACCCCTGGGGCAGTCAATTCCAGGTGTACTGGACGCCCCTCCAAGTGAAGGCAAACTGTGACCTGCACTCCGCTGCCAAAGGGATCGAGAAAAATGCATTAGCTCTATCAATTGTGGCATACCATTTGGCTGCCTTTGACTCCAGTTCATATTGAAGTTCCAGCATGTCTGGCACGGCAGCACTCATGGGCGGTGTGACTTCATTCAGGCCACGATAGTCTACTGTCAGCCTCCACTCTCCATTGGACTTCCTCACTGGCCATATGGGACTGTTAAAGGGTGAGCAGGTTCTGCTGATCACTCCCTGACCCTCCAGTTGATGAATTAGCTTGTGGATGGGAACCAGGGAGTCTTGGTTGGTGCAGTATTGCCGCTAGTGCATGGTTGTGGTAGCAATTGGCACCTGCTCTTCTTCGACCCTCAGCAACCCCACAACAGAAGGGTCCTCCGAGAGACCAGGCAAACTAGACAATGGTTCAGTTTCCTCCGCTTCCAAGACAGCTATTCCAAAAGCCCACTGGTAGCCTTTTGGGTCCTTGAAATACCCTTTCCGGAGGTAGTCCATGCCAAGGATGCATGGAGCCTCTGGCCCAGTCTCAATGGGGTGCTTTTGCCACTCATTCCCAGTTAGACTCACTTCAGCCTCCAGCAGAGGAGTCAACTGTTGGGATCCCCCCGTCACACCAGAAATACACATGGGTTCCACCCATCCCTTCATAGCTTGATGGCATTAAAGTACACTGTGCACCAGTGTCCACTAGGGCCTTATATTCTTGTGGATCTGACATGCCAGGCCATTGGATCCACGCAGTCCAATAAACCCGATTGTCCCTTTCCTCCACCTGGCTGGAGGCAGGGCCCCTCTAATCCTGCTCATCATAGTCACTACTCACTTCTTGCAAAAAGGACTTAGAAGTCCCTTCAAGAGGATCAGAAGTGTGATCAGGCCTTTCACTCAATCTGGGGGGCTGCCTGGTGGAAACTGGAGTGGCATTTTTCCTGGAAGAATCCCTTTTTATGACCGTTTTGCCTTGCAACTCATGTACTCGTGCCCATAGGGTTGAGGTAGGTTTTCCATCCCATTTCCTCATGTCCTCTCCGTGGTTGTGCAGGAAAAACCACAGGATGCCCCATGGTGTGTATGCTCTATATCCCCTCTCCGGAGCAGAGGAACGCTTACTCCTAATAGCTGAGATACTGGTCTGTACAGGTGGGGAGTAGGACATATCCTCTTTGAGTTGCCGGATGTCCTGGGACAGTTTCTCCACAGCTGAGATGAGGGAGGAAAAAAGGCTCTCTTCATATTGCCGGAGTCAACCAGCCACTTCACCCACCGTGGGTGCCTCTTCACTTTTCCAGTCGATTACTGCCAGTGAGTTGGCGTACGATGATAGTGCACTTCATACAAACTTTTGCCACATGGATCGGGTACACTGGACTTCATTGGGGTCTGTGGGCAACTGTGCATTGTCCGGATCATAATAAACCATCTCCCGCACAGCTAATTCCCTCAGATATTGGATACCTCTCTCCATGGGGGTCCACTTGCCTGGCCGATATACAACATCTTCACTGAAGGGATACCTTTTCCCCTCACACTTGACAAAGTCACCTCCAGAGGCTAAGGGCCTGTGCCTTCTTCCCAATTGCCTTGTCAATGCCCCCTTCCCTAGACAGGGATCCCAGCTGCTTGGCCTCCCTGCCCTCTAATTCCAGGCTACTGGCCCCGTTATCCCAGCAGCGGAGCAGCCAGGTAATGATGTGCTCCCCTGGAAGGCGGCTGAAATCTTTTCTCATATCTTGCAGCTCACTCAGGGACAGGGATCGAGTGATCACTTCTGGTTCTGGCTCTTCTTCCTGTTCTTGTGATGGTCCCGGTTCATCATCATCCCTCACTAAGTGAACTGATTTCCTTGTGTATTTCTTTTTGTGTATAGGGGCGACCGATACTGGTACGGGTTGGTCTTTTGGCTCAGCTACAGTGCCTGTTGCAGGGGTTTGAGTAGCCACAGTGCCTGTTGTGGGGGTTGGGGTAGCCACAGTGCCTGGGGGTCTGTTCTCCCTCTCTTTCCCCTGATGGCGCTGCCTACTATCGAGCAGTATTTGATAGACTGTGGCCAGGGCCCAGCAGAGCAAAGTAAGTTGTGCCTCCTTGGAATAGCCACAGCATTTTCCTTTCAAATATTCTGCCACTTTATCAGGGTCCTGTAGTTGTTCGGGAGTGAAGTTCCAAACCATTGGGGGTGAGGAGGTCTCTAGATACTCGCCCATACTCTCCCACATGGCATGCCAGCCCTGACCATTCAGTCTTGGGGAAGATCCCTGGGTGGTATTCTTAAAACAGTTTTTGCTAACCCTGAACAGGACTTGAAACACATTCAGGAGACCTAGCAATAGGAATATACTGGCATGAACATTCCAAGGGTATTCAAAATTCTCAAAAGCTGTTGTAACCATCCAAAAGGGAAAAGGGGAGGTGAAAGAGTGGGAGAAGGTATCCCCCCCTGTCTTCCCCATAGATTGGGTGCAATTATTAATCAATTCTGAGAGATGTTGTACAGGGTATGGGCATGACCGCAATACTACATACAAATACCAGCTTAGGCTCATGACCATTGATGTTATCTTATCATAAGTTGATATCACACAGTACAACAAAATGAGAATCCAAACCCTTCTCCCAGAGGTGATAAACAGTGCCGCAGGGATTACATAGAGTTAAACACGGGTTTACAAACCAGAGCCATGGGACCAAACAGAACATCATTGTGACCAGTGACTGTTTCAATAACATTATAAATGCTTATAATAATTTTGTTTTAACACACTTGGGTCAGATCTGTCGTTATTACAACCCTTCATGCCCCACGTTGGGCGCCAAAAAGGACTGACCTGGTTTAGCCCCAGCCAGCAGCTGAGCACCATTCGGCTGCTCACTCACCCCTCCCCCGGCAGGATGGGGAGGAGAACGGAAAAACAAAGGCAAAGCCTTGTGGGTTGGGATAAAGATAGTTTACTTGGACAGCAAAGGGAGAGGGAAATAACAACAGTACTGATAACGGAATGTTCACAATGGGTGATAACACAAGGCAATTTACCAATGCAACACACTTAGCCCACACTCACACTGTCCTGGAGCCAAGCCCAGATGCCCCTCCCCGAGTAGCCCCATTATGGTGAGCATGAGGCCACAGGGTATAGAATAGCCCCCTGGCCAGCTTGGCTCACCTGTCCTGGCTCCTTGTGAAAATTAACTCAATCCTAGACAAAACCAGGACACAATAATAGAAATAAAAAGGTCCATGAGTACTCATATTTTATGGATGTATCTTCCATATATGGAAGATAAAAATAAACCCAAATGTTTTATTAAATATCTGGCCATTTGCCACAGTGATGTGGTTGGATTTCCCTTCTCCAGTGATTATTTCAAGAAGTTTCCATATGTATCCCCTGGGCCCCCTTTTCATGTGGGTTTTAACATACCCGAGAACAGGAGTTAGCACAGGAACTGGACAGTTTAATAAAGTCTCTGATCTTAACATTCAGTGCTGCATAGAAAGTGATCACGTCCTTTCAGACATTACTCTTCAGAAGGTTGACTGGAATTCGGCAGTGTTCTTGAATATATTGGAGTTTGTGAGAGCCAACCAGAAACCATGTTTATGATTACACAGCCACAGCATACATGTGCAAACAGACACTTTGTATTAGCATTGCATTTACACCTTGGAGAAGATAGAGGGAGGCAGTATTGGTATTTTTTCATCTATGAAATAAACTTTTTCTCCCTTTTCTTAAATCAAAACAGGTATGTCTTTTGTATACTGCAAAACAGCAACACACTTAAGTTCTGTTATCTCTCTAGCAAACTCAGTGCAATACATTACCAAGCACCTTATTTCAAATCATGACATTCCTGACGCACAAATTAACCACTGACCAGATTATAAAAGGATAACTAAGGTAGGTTTCTGTGGATTTTAGAAAGATCTTAAAGACTATTCTCATTACACAGCTCAAGGGCAAGAAATGCTACCACGTGGGCAATTCTAATGAAGTAGCAAGGCCAAGGTACCTTAAGAGGAGGTTTCCCCCTCTTTACCTCAGTCTTATATGTCTAGCTTGATATCAAGTTTCTCTATCAGTTTGGCTGCCTCTTCCTTCTTAAAATTCATAATGGCATCTGTGGTGGGTTGACCCTGGCTGAGGGCCAGGTGCCCACCAGAGCCACTCTATCACTCCCCTCTTTCATTAGACAGGGGAGAAAAGGTACAACGGAAAAAAACTTACGAGTCGAGATAAGGACAGGGAGAGATCATTCTCTAATTATCATCACGAGCAAAACAGACCGAACTTAGAGAGGGAATTCATCTTATTTATTACTAAGCAAAACAGAGTAGAGGAGTGAGAAATAAAACCAAATCTTAAAAACACCTCCCCCCACCCCTCCCATCTTCCCGGGCTCAACTTCACTCCCGGCTTCAACCTCCGCCCCCCCCAGCGGCACAGGGGGACGGGGAGTGGGGGTTACGGTCAGTTCATCACGCGGTGTTTTCTGCCGCTTCTTCATCCTCAGGGGGAGGACTCATTGTTCCCCCGCTCCAGCGTGGGGTCCCTCTCACGGGAGACAGTCCTTCACGGCCTTCTCCAACGTGAGTCTCCTCCACGGGGTGCAGACCTTCAGGAGCAAACTGCTCCAGCGTGGGTCCCCCACGGGGTCACAAGTCCTGTCAGCAAACCTGCTCTGGCGTGGGCTCCTCTCTCCACAGATCCACAGGTCCTGCCAGGAGCTTGCTCCAGCGCGGGCTTCCCACGGGGTCACAGCCTCCTTCAGGTGCCTCCACCTGCTCCGGCGTGGGGTCCTCCACGGGCTGCAGGTGGAATCGCTACACCCCCTCATCCTCCCTCCATGGGCTGCAGGGGGACAGCCTGCTTCACCATGGTCTTCACCACAGGCTGCAGGGGGATCTTGCTCCGGCGCCTGGAGCACCTCCTCCCCCTCCTTCTTCACTGACCTTGGTGTCTGCAGATGTTCTTACATCTTCTCACTCCTCTCTCTGGCTGCAAAAGCGCTCTCTAACTGTTTTTGTCTTTCTTAAATATGTTATCACAGAGGCACTGATTGGCTTGGCCTTGGCCAGCGGCGGGTCCGTCTTGGAGCCGGCTGGCATTGGCTCTATCAGACACAGGGGAAGCTTCTAGCAGCTTCTCACAGAAGCCACCCCTGTAGCCCCCCCGCTACCAAAACCTTGCCACGCAAAACCAACACAGCATCAAAGATCTGAAACAAGTTTATACTGACCAAAGTAATATAACAGAGACAGGTTTTGCTTACCCTTTATCTTAAACATGTTGTACATCTGAAACCCCTCTGTTTTCTCTGTTCTGGGCTTTTGTTTGAAAAACTATTTACCAGGATCATACAACTCAAGATTCACAAATTATATAAAGTGTTTCTAATTCCAAAGGAAATTCCAAATTCCTATCAGAAGAGGTTCACACACGAATCTTTAATCCAAGGATATGCAGAATATCATGAACAGACCATTCAGATTTGCGCATTGTTCTTATACTGTAGACTTTTTCTAATCTCTACAGAAAGTATGGACCTACTTTATAAGAGGGATGGCTTTCCTAAGAGCTAACCTGCTAAACTAAAAAAATCTCCCTTTACGCCCCCGCAATCAAATCAAGTCAAAATATTGCTTTACCTTAAATATAGGATCCAGAACCAGCTGGCAAAATGTTCCTAGCAATTTCTTTCCATGTGGACTAGCAGCTGATTTGCTGAATTTTCCAGTTGCTGGATCAAAGTATCTAAAGAAGATGTTTATCTTTACTCATGCAGTTTGAACTTGAGGAGTATCCACTTTTCCTGCAAATTTCCATTTAGTTATTTTTAAAAGACAACTTTGTGAAGTTTCACATTTAAGCAGAGATTAAAATAGAAGAGTGGCTAATCCTTACTTGAATGTCACAATAACCATTAAGATGCTTGGGGAGGCACAGGATGGCTTTTTGTTTAGGTTTTTGAGGGGTTTTTTACTACATTTAAATACACTGACTTCAACGTTCATTTTTAGGCTTTTACAGGGAACCAAACACTGTAAGCAAACCTGTTGCCAAGAATTCTCTTCCTCTACCCTGTTATCTCTGTCTTTTGAAGCCTTGCTCAAATAATTTAAATACCATACAAGATAAATCTTTGTGTTGGGTTTGCGTGGCAAGGTTTTGGTAGCGGGGGGGCTACAGGGGTGGCTTCTGTGAGAAGCTGCTAGAAGCTTCCCCTGTGTCTGACAGAGCCAATGCCAGCCAGCTCCAAGACAGATCCGCCGCTGGCCAAGGCCAAGCCAATCAGCGCCTCTGTGATAATACATTTAAGAAAGAGAAAAACAGTTAGAGAGAGCTTTTGCAGCTGGAGGAAGAGGAGTGAGAAGATGTAAGAAACTCTGCAGACACCAAGGTCAGTGCAGGAGGGGCAGGAGGTGCTCCAGGCGCCGGAGCAAGATTCCCCTGCAGCCTGTGGTGAAGACCATGGTGAATCAGGCTGTCCCCCTGCAGCCCATGGAGGAAGGATGAGGGGGTGTAGAGATTCCACCTGCAGCCCATGGAGGACCCCATGCCGGAGCAGGTGGAGGCACCTGAAGGAGGCTGTGGCCCCGTGGGAAGCCCGCGCTGGAGCAAACTCCTGGCAGGACCTGTGGATCCATGGAGAGAGGAGCCCACGCCAGAGCAGGTTTGCTGGCAGGACTTGTAACCCCGTGGGGGACCCCACGCTGGAGCAGTCTGTTCCTGAAGGTCTGCACCCCATGGAAGAGACCACGCTGGAGCAGTTCGTGAAGAACTGCAGCCCATGGGAGAGACTCACATTGGAGAAGGTCATGAAGGCCTGTCTCCCGTGAGAGGGACTCCATGCTGCAGCAGGGGAACGATGAGAGGAGTCCTCCCCCTGAGGATGAAGAAGCGGCAGAAACACCGCGTGATGAACTGACCGAAACCCCCATTCCCTGTCCCCCTGTGCCGCTGAGGGAGACGGAGGTTGAAGCTGGAAGTGAAGTTGAGCCCGGGAAGATGGGAGGGGTGGGGGGAGGTGTTTTAAGAGTTGATTTTATTTCTCATTCCTCTACTCTGTTTTGCTTAGTAATAAATTAGATGAATTTCCTCTCTAAGTTCAGTCTGTTTTGCTTGTGATGATAATTAGTGAATGATCTTTCCCTGTCCTTATCTCGACCCATAAGCTTTTTGTTATACTTTTTCTCCCCGTCCAGTGAACGAGGGGAGTGATAGAGTGGCTCTGGTGTGCACCTGGCCCCCAGCCAGGGTCAACCCACCACAGTCTTTTTGAGGACAGGGAGAGGTCAGCAGAACCCACTCACCCTTTAACAGTCCCATATGGCCAGTGAGGAAGGCCAATGGAGAGTGGAGGCTGACGGTAGACTATCGTGGCCTGAATGAAGTCACACCGCCAATGAATGCTGCTGTGTCAGACATGCTGGAACTTCAATATGAACTGGAGTCAAAGGCAGCCAAATGGTATGCCACAATTGATATAGCTAATGCATTTTTCTCGATCCATTTGGCAGCAGAGTGCAGGCCACAGTTTGCCTTCACTTGGAGGGGCGTCCAGTACACCTGGAATCGACTGCCCCAGGGGTGGCAACACAGCCCCACTATTTGCCATGGACTGATCCAGACTGCACTGGAAAAGGGTGAAGCCCCAGAGCACCTGCAATACATTGATGGCATCATTGTATGCGGCAACTCAGCAGGGGAAGTTTCTGAGAAAAGGAAGAAAATAATCCAAATCCTGCTGCAGGCTGGCTTTGCCATAACATGAAGTAAGGTCAAGGGGCCTGCGCAGGAAATCCAGTTTTTTAGGAATAAGGTGGCATGATGGGCGTTGTCAGATCCCTATGGATATTATCAACAAAATAGCAGCCATGTCCCCACCAACCAACAAAAAGGAGACACAGGCTTTCTTAGGTGTTGTGGGTTTCTGGAGAATGCACATTCCAAATTACAGTCTGATAGTAAGCCCTCTCTACCACGTAACCCAGAAGAAGAATGATTTCAAATGGGGCCCTGAGCAACGACAAGCCTTTGAACAAATTAAACAAGAAATAGTTCATGCCGTAGCTCTTGGGCCAGTCCGGGCAGGACCAGATGTGAAAAATGTGCTGTACACCGCAGCCGGGGAGAATGGCCCTACCTGGAGTCTCTGGCAGAAAGCACCAGGGGAGACTCGAGGTTGACCCCTGGGGTTTTGGAGTCGGGGATACAGAGGATCCGAGGCCCGCTACACTCCAACGGAAAAGAAGATATTGGCAGCATATGAAGGGGTTCAAGCTGCTTCAGAGGTGATTGGTACTGAAGCACAGCTCCTCCTGGTACCCCGACTGCCAGTGCTGGGCTGGATGTTCAAAGAGAGGGCCCCCTCTACACACCATGCAACTGATGCTACGTGGAGCAAGTGGGTCGCACTGATTACACAGTGGGCTCAAAGAGGAAGCCCCAATCGTCCAGGAATTCTGGAAGTGATCACAGACTGGCCAGAAGGGAAAGATTTCGGAATGTCGCCAGAGGAGGAGGTGAGACGTGCTGAAGAAGCCCCACCATATAATAAACTGTCAGAGAATGAGAAGCCATATGCCCTCTTCACTGATGGGTCCTGTCGCATCGTGGGAAAGCATCAGAGGTGGAAGGCTGCTGTATGGAGTCCTACACGGCCCATTGCAGAAACTTCTGAAGGAGAAGGTGAATGGAGCCAGTTTGCAGAGGTGAAAGCCATCCAGCTGGCTTTAGATATTGCTGAAAGAGAAAAGTGGCCAACGCTGTACCTCTATACTGACTCATGGATGGCGGCCAACGCCCTGTGGGGGTGGTTACAGCAGTGGAAGCAGAGCAACTGGCAGTGCAGAGGCAAACCCATCTGGGCTGCCCCACTGTGGCAAGATATTGCTGCCCGGCTGGAGAAGCTGGTTGTAAAGGTACGTCATGTAGATGCCCACGTACCCAAGAGTTGGGCCACTGCTGAGGAACATCAGAACAACCAGCAGGTGGATCAGGCTGCCAAGATTGAAGTGGCTCAGGTGGATTTGGACTGGCAATGTAAGGGTGAATTATTTATAGCTCGGTGGGCCCATGACACCTCAGGCCATCAAGGAAGAGATGCGACATATAGATGGGCCCGTGATCGAGGGGTGGACTTGAGCATGGATGCCATCTCACAGGTCATCCATCAATGTGAAACGTGCGCTGCAATCAAGCAAGCCAAGCGGGTAAAGCCTCTGTGGTATGGAGGACAATGGCTGAAATATAAATACAGGGAAGCATGGCACATCGACTACATCACGCTCCCACAAACCCACCAAGGCAAGCGTTATGTACTTACAATGGTGGAAGCAACCACCGGATGACTGGAAACATATCCTGTGCCCCATGCCACTGCCCGGAACACTATCCTGGGCCTTGAAAAGCAAGTCCTGTGGCAACATGGCACCCCAGAGAGAATTGAGTCAGACAACAGGACTCATTTTCGGAACAACCTCATAGACACCTGGGCCAAAGAGCATGGCATTGAGTGGGTGTATCACATCCCCTACCATGCACCAGCCTCTGGGGAAATTGAAAGGTACAATGGACTGCTAAAGACTACCCTGAGAGCAATGGGTGGTGGGACCCTCAAACATTGGGACACACATTTAGCAAAGGCCACCTGGTTAGTTAACACTAGGGGATCTGCCAATCGAGCTGGCCCTGCCGAATTGAATTTTCCAAACCCAGTAGAAGGGGATAAAGTTCCCGTAGTGCGCATGAAGAATATGTCGGGGAAAACAGTCTGGGTTATCCCTGCTTCAGGCAAAGGCAAGCCCATCTGCGGGATTGCTTTTGCTCAGGGACCAGGGTGCACTTGGTGGGTGATGAGAAAAGATGGGGAAGTCCGGTGTGTACCCCAAGGGCATTTGATTTTGGGTGAGAATAGCCAATAAATTAAATTGCATGATAGTAATAGCGATATACAGTATCAATAGTATGACCATAAGAATCACCCACAACTAATGAAGGATGGTCTTTGAAACTGAACAAAGTGCCACGATGATGGAACTAGAACTGACTTCAGCAACTGGTGCCCAGAAACTTTATTGAAAAATCACATCTTTGACATCCAGACTGTGAGCATGGACCATACCAGATACACCAGCCGTGAAAAACTCCAGATGCAGCGTGCAACAATCCAGCAGCACGCACCATTGCTCCTGCCCTGAGAGACTGTAATGGCAGATGGAACCCAAAGCCATGGACTAAATGAACTCAACAGACATTTTAGAGCAATGGCCCATAGAGTAAGGGAATGATATCGCTGTATATGATCTGGGCATGATGTAGATGGTATAGAATAAGGGGTGGATAATGTCCTGGTTCTGGCAAGGATAGAGTTAATTTTCACAAGGAGCCAGGACAGGTGAGCCAAGCTGGCTGGGGGCTATTCCATACCATGTGATGTCATGCTCACCCTAAAAGGGGGCTAGTCAGGCAGGGGCAGGCTCGGTGCGGCTCCAGGACTCCATGACAGGCTCAGCGTCTGGTCGGTTGGTCGGTCGTGGGATCAGTAAATTGTTTTCTGTTATCATCCATTGTGAATATTCTGTTATCAGTACTGCTGTTGATTGTTTTCCCTCTCCCTTGCTGTCCCAGTAAACTGTCCTTATCCCAACCCTTGAGGCTTTGCCTTTTTTTTTCCGGTTCTCCCCCCCATCCTGCCGGGGGAGGGGTGAGTGAGCGGCGGGTGGTGCTCAGCTGCCAGCTGGGGCTAAACCACATCAATCTTGGAGAACCCTGTGAGCTAAATGAGTCAAGGTAGGTTAATTTATTATAAGGCATCCCAAGACAAGCAAATGTATTGAGCTTTCACACATGTGTAAAGCATTCCGTTAACAGCAAGTTGTATACACATCTCCTATGAAGTTAACTCCATCGTTTGTGAGATACAGTTTAAGGTTCATTAAATTCACAGAAATACTCATTGGTATCAAAAGACTGGATTTGGTCCATAATCTTGTGTTATGTATTAATTTTACTTATGCAGTTCAATAAAAGCATTTATGTTCTGAATTTGAGAGCAAATCTCTCTCTGCTCTTATGTAGCAGGTTATCAGAACTCTCCATAGAAGGTACATACAGCATATCTGCATTACAAACAATTGCCTTTCTCAGATACATAAATATTTTTGTTTTAAGAGTTACAAACTCATGTCTCTAGCTCTCTAAGCTGCCTCTGAAACCTTAGTTTTATAGCAGCACAAACTCAACATGCACTGGTATGCACCACTGATATCCTTAGTGTCACTGTGGTATCTAAGCATGTATCAATGCATACTGTGTTACTTATCACTCCAGAGTTTTTCCATCATATCTTCCACTTTCTTTGAATGCTCAACTGGAGGGAGTTGTGCTTTTTCACCTTTGGCAGCAAATTTGGTTACATACATCTCAGCAAACTGCTTCAGAGTAAATGCCCAGCCATGCAGACCAGAGCCAAACCCAACAGTACCGATAACTGGATCGGTCTTTAAAAAGGGAAAAAAGTGAATGCATTTCACAAAACACTGATTTGAAATGTATCAGTTACTTTCAGTGACAGGTAGGATCAGTAAAGATGCCAACTATTTTCTGGAACATAGAACAAGGAAATATTTCCCCTAAAATGGATCTATTCAATATTACTTTGAAGCAAGAGCCTTACTATGTCCCACACAGTGGAAATATTTATAACAAAAGATAAAATAAACACTTTAAAAATATATTTCTAAAGTGCTAAGTAGAATTTAGCAGATTATGACTTTGTAAGGAATAAGAACTGAATTGTTAGTGAAATTTCTCTGGAAATTAAAATATAGGTGGTCTAGCGGACTGCATCCCTACCCATGGCAGGGGGGTTGGAACTAGATGATCTTTAAGGTCCCTTCCAACTCAAACCATTCTATGATTCTGTGATTCCAGCCACACAGATAAAACTGGTCTAACTTAAGAATGGCTGAAATTCATGGAATATAAGAATCAGAATACAATCCTAGCCGAGATTCCTTTGGTCCAGTAACTAGATTAAGCTGCAGTCAATTTTAACCATAAAACAAGCTAGTACAGGATGATCACATTTAAACAAAGGGAACCAGGTTTGAAAACTCGTGAGAAGGTCTGTCTTGTAGCTATTTGGTGGAAAAAACAGTATCTGAAGCAGCCTGATTCTGACAATTCCTCACTCTAACAGCCGGACCACCAGAGAATACTTGCAGTTGACTTTGTTTTTTTTTATTTTACAATTCTCAGCTGCAATATAGGAAATACTATTTGTCTTTCTAGTTTCAAACCATCCTTCCAGAGATAGCCAGCATATTGTGATATAATTACTGGTAGAATAACAGACACCTACATCTTCAGATCAGAAGAGAGCAAATTAAATATCTTATTAGTCAGGAATACTAGAAAGGCCATGTTTCTTGTCATGTAAGTGACATAAGCAGCAAAGTCAGGCACAGAAAGCTAATCTTCTAGCTTCTGGTCCTTTGCCTTAAATTTTAAACCATAGCTTCCCTTCAGCAGTTTGTCCCAGGAAAATATCTGACATTTGATGTTTGAATGACACTGAGCAACTGGCTTGAGGTTACACATTTTGTTAGCGAGAAAGTATCACTAGAAGATGATCTGCTTTGTGAATTCTCTCCTGTCTCCTAGTTGCTTTCACTCCCCAGTTGGTTGTTCTGAAATAATATCCCCAAAAGAAAAAGCATGAAACAGTGGGTGCAGAAGGGGACTGAAGAACGGCTCCTTCAGGTTGGCCGGAGATCTGAACCGCCATAAATGTATGCAATTGTTTCACATCAAGGCTGGTATTCTCCAAAATAGGATTTCAACCACAGTGAATTTTTAAAGCTTTCTTTACCATAATATTACCCATTGGTCCAGTTTCACCCTCTCCGTAGGTGGAAATGATGACATCGACATTTTCCACAATACGCTGAAATGTCTGGTAAAGTTCCTCAGGCTCCAGCTGCAATTCCAGCAAAGCACAATCCATTTTGTTCATCATCAGTACTGGTTTGATATGTTCTGTAATAACCTGCTGCAGAACAGTCTCTGTCTGTACACAAACCCCTTAAAATATAAGCACAATTAAAACATGCATTATTGTGACAATTGCACATAAGTTAAAAACACCGGTGTCTGCTTATCTCTTATACAAACATTGTGGATGGAGATCCGCAAGGTTGATATGAGAAGCAGCCAAAGGAGGGAGTCTTATGGCAGCAAGACGGCCCTGTTTTGGCTAGAGAATGTGGAATAAACAGATAGACGGTTTCTACGCAGAATCTTGAAGGCCATGGTGCCTGGAGTGAGACCTTTTGCTTCATTATCCGTGAAATGGACAGAGTCCAGAGGAGGGCCACGAAGATGATCAGAGGGCTGGAGCACCTCTCCTATGAGGACAGGCTGAGAGAGTTGGGGTTGTTCAGCCTGGAGAAAAGAAGGCTCCGGGGAGATCTAATTGCAGCCTTCCAGTACCTGAAGGGGGCCTACAGGAAAGATGGTGAGGGACTGTTTATCAGGGAGTGTAGTGACAGGACAAGGGGTAATGGGTTCAATCTCAAGGAGGGTCGATTTAGATTAGATGTGAGGAAGAAATTCTTCACTGTGAGGGTGGTGAGGCACTGGAAGAGGTTGCCCAGAGAGGTTGTGGAGGCCCCATCCCTGGAAGCATTTAAGGCCAGGTTGGATGAGGCTTTGGACTACCTGGTCTATTGGAGGGTGTCCCTGCCCGCAGCAGGGGGGTTGGAACTTGATGATCTTTGAGGTCCCTTCCAACCCAAACGATTCTGTGAAATGAATATTAAAAGTTGACACCCCTAAATATGATAATGAGCTAAAAGGAGTACATGCTAAACATGTATGACTATAGTACTCTACTCTCCATCCAAATCATGTTAAATGTCACCCCACAGAGGGGACAGCTAAGACTGGGGTATAAAGGACATTGAGGAAGTTACCCCCGGGGCAGGAGAAAAGAAATTGAAGACCCCAAAGAGGCAATCAACAGACTGTGCTCCTTCTCCTCCACCCAAGATAAGGATGTCTTCTTGGTAAGCAACTGTGATTTTGCCCTTTCGGTGAGAATACCCGGGATAGTATTTTGCTAGCATTATAATTATAATCATATATTAGTGCTATTGCAGTGAGTGCATTTATCAACGGCAATTCTGAACTCTTTATATCTGTTGCTTTAATAAACTTTCTATCTGTTTCAACTTTGCAAAACTGTCTCAGTGAAAGTCCTTTAGGGGGCTCTGACAGGCAAACGTTGACTCTGATATGTGGCTATACATAATCCTTTCAACATAAGCCTAGACTAAGATTGGACCTAGCTGCACCCAGGCTCCTCTCTGAGGAGGAGTTTAGAAAGCAAGGGGGTCCTTTCTGAACCTCGTGACTCAACGGGAGGGCCTCCCTCAGCCACACATCAGACTCACACCCTTTACGCAACAGAAAATTGACATAGGTGGCAGGATTGCCATGGATAAACTGCTGTGAAAATAAAGTGTGCACCATCCCAAGTGGGAACAGAATGGGCTCAAAAATTTTGAGAGCAAAAGATTAAAGAAGGTAAAGGCAAAGGAATTGTTTGTGCAGTATTGGGGGCTTGCTTATCTCATGCGCAAAAGGAAGTTAAAACGTTCCCTTCCCCTGAACAAATTGCAGATGTAGAATATGCCTCTTTAAAGTAAAAAAATGAAATATTGAAAACATTGACTTTAGAAAAGGAAAACAATGAGAAATCAGGAAAACAAGTAGATGCCCTCATGACAGACAACCAAAACTTAAATACAGAAATTAGGGAACTTAAATTGCTATTAGCCTCAGTTAAAAGGTGAGAAAAACAACTGCAGGAAAAGTTAAATCTCTTACTAAATCAAATGCCGTCCTCAGTATCAGCTAAACAACTCCGCAAATTAATACACTGTGCAGACCCCGAGACGTGAGATGGAGACATCTGGAACGATAATGATGATGATGAATTGGTGGCAGATTCCGATCCTACCCCAGAATCTATGCCTATATGGCCATTGATCAAAACCAAAACCACAGATGAGGAGGATGACAATGTTCATACTACTGTATGCACCATTCCCTGATCTCCTGCTTAATTGGCCAAGTTGCAGGAAAAGGATTCCAGGAACCTGGAGGAGTCTGAGACAGAATACGTGTGGCGAGTCTCCCTTATGGGGGGGGAAAATCAAATCTTACTGAGCGAGGAAGAAGCTGAAGGCTATTGGGGTCCTGGAGTGTTTTTAACCACTACACCAGGCAATCATAATTATTCATTAACAATGTGGGCTGCTAATTGGGCTGGCAGCCTAGACCCGCAAGAAAGAGGAGAACCCCTTGTTATCAAAACCTCAGGATTCTCTGACTTGGCTGCATCCGTACAAAAGGCAGCCTGCATACAAGCAATGTACGAGAGGGATGTGTTAAGGAGATCCCCAATGCTAGCCCCTATTGATCTGGCACAATTAACTCCCCTTATCCGTGGCCTCCCAGATAGCCTAAAGACATATGTAGCCAGTGTCCAGGACAGGATTAGAGCCACTCAGGAGGCTAATGCTGGACCTTACTGTGCATCCCAAGCAGGGAGACCCAACTATAGGGATCAGCCAATTCCCAGCTGGAATGAGTTTGTACAAGTTAGTGAATTATAGGTGCCACATGGGTTGGATCAGATCAACCACTGGGAAACCACCACAATCACCCCACCGATGAGTTCGTCAGGTCCACAGCACTAAGCCTAAACCAGAGTTCAAACCTAAGTTTGATAAGGAACGTAATGTTCTGTGGCGTAGAGCCCTGGTGATGGGAGCGCCACAACAGTTACTATATGGCACATCCACTGCCAACCTCCAAGCTCTGGTACAATCACTAAGCTAAAGAACTGATTCAGCAGGGAGCAGCCAGACGGCAGGAAATAAATCAATTCCTGTTAGATCCTTGCCCTCAGCAGGACCTAATTGATTTATCAGATACCCCGATAAAAAACTTGCATCCCTGGGGATGGCAGTGAGCCACCCTGCCCAGCGAGTGCTAGCTATGCAATGGCTCTCTGATAAGCATCACAAACCTGTCACTGCTATTCCAGTAGGACCAAGGAGAATTTTTACAAATTTCCTCATTGATATGGGTGCTCAAATATCAGTAATCACCAGGGATACAGCAGAATGCCTAAATATAAAACCCGGTCGTCTTAAGGTAAAATTTACAGGGATTGATGGGATCATAAAGGAATGCCCTACAGCAAAAATAATTGCCCTGTGGCTCCCAGGCAAAAAGAAATTGACCTGCACGGAAGCACTGGTTGGTGCTGCTAATACTAACATATTGGGATTCAATGTGTTGTATGGCAGAGTGTGGAAACTCCCCGATGGGTCAGTCTGGAGTTATGTCAGATGAGGTGATGGAGAAATAGCATGGCTTGAAGAGGATGAGCCTAAAGCTGTAAATTTATTAGAAGTGTCTATACCTTTACCCCCATCAAGAATTACTAATGTAAAGCAGTACCCCCTGCCAGCAGCCGCACATTCGGGCATTGACGGGGTGGTAACAGATTTAGAAAAAAGAGGTATTATCACTCGCACACACTCCCCCTATAATTCTCCCGTCTGGCCAGTAAAAAAGCCAAATGGACAGTGGCAGCTTACAATTGATTATAGGCGATTGAATGCCAATACTGCACCTTTAACAGCAGCCGTACCAAACATTGCAGAATTAGTAACCCAAACTTGGGAAGCAAAAGACAGTTCTGGAAAACTCCATCGAATCAGTACTAGGTGGACAGTGCCCACCTTCTAACCTAATATCTGCTGGTCAAATCAAGACTGAGCACTACTTTTGTGTTCACAGGTACTCCGAATGCCAGGAAATTGCACCAGGGATCACAGACTCCCCTATACCAATCTACCATGGCACACTGAGGAAGGGAAATATGTCCTACAATGGACCCCTAAGGGAAATGGAACCATAGATAACTACAGTATTACTAAACCACCACTGAAGTTTGAGACTGGTGGTGAAACAACTGGGACAATCTATCATCCTTCTGGGGACCAATGCACCAACACACCATGGGGAATGCATATACCCAGGGTGTGGGGAGCACCCCAACATGGTGATTGGGATTATATGCAAACTACTGACTGGTGCATTGATTGGAATGGGACCATTGGATTACCAGACAATCCCATACAGGTCGATGTCCAACATGCAAACTTTAATATTTCTCGCTTAGATAGTCCAAAACGCTATAATTGGAATTGTACTAAAGTTTATAATTGCAGTAGTCGAGAAGTCAAAATTCAGAGACTGGGACCAATTAGATCTGTTATCTACTTTATACAACAGTGACTGGGTGTAAGGCCCTGATAACAAGTGAATGTCGCAAACATCTGTCTTGACCCAAGCAGGGATAAACTGATAACGAGGGAATGTCAAGGGAATGGCACAGACATCTGTCTCGGCCAAGGACAGAAACTGCAGAGGCAGGATACCATCTTGTGAGCCACTTCCCCTATTCCTGAAACATGCAGACAAAAGACCATCTGTGTCCTGTGCATACATGCCTGTGAAAGGCCATCACTCAGTCGACCCCGAAGGGGGAAGGGACAGTGAGACCCCCAAGACCCCCACAACCTACTGACTCATTTCTGGAACATTCCTGAGCACATACTGCGCCTGCTCAGTGATGACAGACCCCCGCCTACGTGGAGCATTTGGGGTTATAAAAAGGGGAAACACAAGCTCTCGGCACGTGCTCACCACCTGAGGACTACAACTACAAGCAGAGAACATCACTGGATCCAAGCGTGGTGATATCTTTTCTCTCTTTTCCTCTCCATCACTCTCTTTGTCTCTAACTTCATTTTTGGCACATTAAGATAAGATTGTCACAAGTTTTGCTAAGCCATTACCTTTCGTAGTTCTGCTAAGTTTTAAGTATTGTTATGACTTTTGCTAAGCCACTATCTTTTGTAGTTCTGCTGAGTTTTAAGTAAATTTGTGAATTGTTTGAACCTCTAGAGTAATTGTTGTTACTCCTGATTACCGCGCAGAGAATTAAAAAGGTAACCTCACCCTAACCCATTGAGTGGGACGGGACACTGGGAAATTCAAACTGGGAATTTGGTGGTACTCTCAGTGCTCCCTGAAACTGTCATTACTCAGTTGCATGTATCACTCCATTTTCTAACTGAAGGAGAAGAATGACAGGCAGCTCCGCTCCCTAGGATTTTACTGAAAGATTGACTTCATTTCCTCAGTTACTCTACATTCAACCCATGAGCTGGATACAATCCTGGATATAATTCAAAATCAGCACCTCAAGATAGTAGTCACAGCATAATATCACTGTCAGACACTTGTAGAGTCATGCTCCAAATCACTTTACAACTTGTTAACTTTGCAGTTGTAGATATCAAAGACAGAGGTAATAATAACAAGACAGCCCACTACAGTGGCTTGGAGGAACAGGGTATTAGTCTGTAAGTAATCCAATAAAAATGAAGGTTACTACTAAGAATCTTTCTGAAGGCATCTTTCTCCATAGTGAGAAGCTGGTAAGAATGGTCATGAGATATCACTTAAAAGCTCTACTCCAATACTGCCCAGATTGCATTCTGAAGACTGTGAACTTCTGTTCTGCAATGCACAGCTTGATTCACATTTAAAAAAAAGATTTGACAAGATACAAGGCTTTGAGCAAACCATTTTCCTGTCTTCAGATTAAAAAGAAAGATACAAACAAATTCTTACGTAGACTTGATTGTGATACATCTTTCTTGCTCATCTTTCTGTGTGTCTGTGAATCACATTTCTTCAGCTCTGGTTGAAGCAAGGATGTCCGCTTTACACACCAAGGAGTCTGTCAAGGTTGATTTGCCATGACCAACATGAGCAATCACAGACACATTCCTAACATTGGACTTCTTGACCATGATTGCTCGGATCTGGTCTACTGTGAAATTCACCTGGATAGGGGAGAAAAAAACCCAACCAAACAAACCAGCTATTGTTTCCTTTTAAAGTACACAAATGTCCATGTGAAATTTTAAACTTTTACTATTTGTTATTAAATTCACATTCTAGAAAAGAAATTAAGTTGTTCATACTTTTAAGCTTAGTATTACAAATAGTTATTCACATTTTTGGCATGATTTTATGAGAACGAAGAGTAAAGGCATAACTTAAAATACAGCTCAGATTTCTTATCGCAAAATGTCAACTATCACAAAAATGAAGAATCCACCTGCGGAGACAGAACAGCTCATCCCTGACGAATGTTACAGGGGGATTAGTGCATACAACAACTGCAAGCTGTAGCTCTTATCAGAGCTTCCACACACATCCTCTCCTCTCCTCTCCTCCTCTCACTTTGCCTAGTCTTCCTCCCGCACCTACTCTCCCATCTCCCAGGGCTTTTCAGGTGAGCCACTCTTCCTGGTTTTGAGAAGAAGCTGAGTCTTCTCCTTTTGTAGCCAATATACCAGCTCTAGAAACTGGTGGTCCAGCTCAGTCAAAAAACTCTTTAAAGATTTAACTACCAAAAAGCAATGTTTTTAGAGCCCCTCTCACAAATAATATCCCAGAATTTTTTCTCATTTCCATAACTCTTCTGTCTCTTGCTAAGAACAATTCCCTCCCTCCTTCAATTTGCAGAAAAAAAAATCTTGACCCTCAGAAGCCCTGGTAATTAGCTATTAAACACATGACAACTTAGCAAAGGAAGATGAGATCTTACTAATCTTGGCCTGTCTCATTCTGTAATGGGAGTCACCTGTAGGTCACAGGAGTGCAGTTAACCTGGTTATTCTTGCAAATCCCTTTAATGCATGAAGTGCTTAATAGGGACATGGAAAAAGACAGAATTGGGAGGAAAAAAATGATGGGGAATATTAAACAAACAAACACACACAAAAATCACATCCCACATCAGTAGTTTATACTAGTTGCTCAAGTGAAGAAAAATATACCATGAGAAACACTTAAATACGTTCCTTATCTGTGTTTGAGTTGGAAATGACACAGAAATAATGAAACTTGCTTTTCTATCGCTACACCAAAGGTTGTACTCGCTACACCCACAGTCTGGGTCTTAATGAGTACATCTGAACACAGGGAACCTGTCATCTTGCAAGGATAAGATATTAATTAAAAAAAAAAACAAAAAACCAAACAACCCAGCCCAGTTCAAAATATAATTATATGTAAGAGACAAAACAGGGGTTTTTTACATGAACAGATACACTTCTATGTATCTTATTACTGCATATTCTCATACTAACTTTGGATCTTCAGTTGAACTTTTTCATTATACATTTTCTCAAGAAAATGGTTCTTAATTAAAAAAGGAATACTTCTAATTAAAATAGCCAAGTTCTTTTGAGAGATGAGAAATATTCAAACTAAGCAGCAGCCTGGCCTCTTCCCCCAAAATATATTATTTTCCCACTCTCCTCTACATTTATAGTTTCTTTCCTACCTCAAAGTCTACAATGGAGAAAACAACCCACCCCCCCCCTTTTTTTTCTGCTAAAGAAAATTTAGTACAAACAAGAAAATTTTTAGAGTATGTTTACAGTTTTGTCAGTGATCCACCTCAAATGAAGGCACTTCATTTCTGAATTTGTTTTTAGTTTATTCTTCAGTTTAATAAAAACCAATATTTCTTTTCTAGAATGTTCTAGGTTGACCTAGCATCCAAAGTTTCACTCAAGCAAAATTTACACACTTCTGAGACCTTGACATATTTCTTTCTCCTTTCTTCTCTATTTAAAGAAAACAGCACCACTGCTTTTCTTTTCTACTTTTATCATTTTCCCCATTTTTAAATTGTACTGTGCTAAAAAAAAAAATCACTACTCCTAGCAAGAATTAAGTATAGTGCTAGAGCTGTGCTATGTACACTTATTTCATAAGGTAAATAAATACTTAAGTGTTGAGAATTATAACTACCAGCTCTTTGTATTTGCTAATTATACACTTTCTTAATGGAACAAGTGAAATTTACTTCTGATAAATATTTAACTAGCACAGATATCACATTTTGAACTGAAACCTGTATTTTTTCCATTGTCTCCAAGTTTCCAATACATTTAGATACACAGGCTAGACTGTAGTTTTCTTTTTGGGCAAGGAGCAGAGATGACCATAACAGCTTATTTCTTTCTCATATTTTAAGCATACAGGCCTCCTACACATGTCCATTTACGTTAATTCTAAATGTAAACTTCATGCACATTTTCCTCTGACAGGGCTGGATGTTCTCCTATGGAGTGTTGAAGCTATTCATAAAATCTGAGAAAGGATGGTACTGGAGTTGTAAAAACCTTGATTTGTGCCTAAAACCAATGGAGCCTTAATCTCCAGCTGGGATAATTAGGTCCCACTGTTAAAAGGGTAGAATGAAAACAGATACACAGAGTGACCATTATAGCACATGGATGTAAAAATGTTAGGTTTATGGGTTTAGTTGGTTGGTGTTTCAAGAAGTCATTAATATATTACTATTAGTTTGCAGTGGAGCTGGAGCAACTTGGGTTTGAGATGGAAGAGAATCACTAAGTCACAGTGAAGGAAACGAGAGCCAAGAAGCACCATGAGAGAAGAGCAGGGTCAGACAGTACTGGGGTGGAGGGGGTAAGGCAAAGGACAAGGGAAATCTACAATCAAGTTTAAGGGATTAGATGGACTGTGGGGCCCAAAGCTCTACAATATTATACCTCAAAAGAAGTCATCACAGTCAAGGAAGTAAAGAGGCAGGCCTCCATAAGTGACCTCAAAGCTTCTTCTGGCAAGCCAATGACAACAACAATAACAAGTTTTTATTTCAAACTTTCCATCCTTTTGCTCAAATACAAGACTGCATCCCTGTCCAAAAACTGAAGGTCCAATCTCTTAGATATTACTGCATTAGTACTTTTGTCAGGCCTACAACAATATAATACGTCTGGGCATGAAGCTTTCAGCCTGTAAGAAGTTAATACTGAGCCAAGTTGAGGTAAGTGGCACTCCTTTATTATTGCTTGGTTCATCCCTTGGCCTAAATGACTATTTTTAAGAGCTTAATGCTGCTAGCTCACTTTTAATTCTCTTTGTTATATCACAGCAGCTGTTCTTGTTAATATAACTGGGTCAACCATTCTTAAGTTTTTGCCAATTAGCTTGTTAATAAAATATAGTATATTAGAAGAGACAGAGCTCAATTCAAGCATTAATATTAATGCCTTATCAGGCCTTCTGGCAGGAACTTCAGGATTATGTATTAATAAATGCTACCCACTTCCAAACATTTTATTTACCACTTCATTTACATAAATGCCAAAAGAAGGTTTACTGTTATGTGCTGTTCTATAACAGAGAAGCACTAGCACCACAATTTTTTTATAAATACAACTGAAAACACAAAGTCAGATTAAAAATTAATAGTAATTTTGATTTTAAATGTTTTTCAATTAAGAACTATTACAGAATTTCTCTTCTGCTGTGATAGACAGCAACCAGATCAAAGTTATCTTGCTATGAAATGCTTGCTACAGAGGAGTTAAGGTCTTCTGCATGCAACAGCAAGCAAAAAACAAAGGAGACGAAAGCAGTATTTGTAGAAGGGAGAAGCATCACCGCTTTATTACAAGCGGAGCATCACTTTTGCCAAAACCCTCACGTTTCATGGCCACTACAGCCAACGACCTTGCTCCTTTTAACTACTGCATCACATCATTTGGGTAGCCCATACTGCAGTGTTGCTTATCCCTGGCTATCAGTAACACCTCTAGAGTAGGCTGCCTTCCTCTTCTGCAGGGCATCTCTTTCTCTTAAAGATGTTCAAATTCTTATTGTAACGAACCATTACATAGCTTCAATTCAGAAATACATATTCTAAAACCAAATAAAAATGAAAACACTTATTGAAGCTCACATAGGTAACTAGAATGTCCATTTCAGTAAATAATACTTATATAATGAAAGATTACAAGAATTAAAAAAAGAAAAAAGAAAGAGTTCCAATAGCATTAATTATCAAGAAATGCAAAGATGTACAAGCATCTGTTTATCACAGAAACAGGCTGGTAAATTCTTATTCACTAGAATAAAGAGACTCAAAACAGGCAAAACACATTAGCAGAACTGCAGCAATTTAAGATAACAGGGCAGGCTTGCTAAGGGGAAAAATAAATTAAAAACAAAACAAAACAATCCACCCTGCAGTGTTTTTAACAGATTGCTTTCCCTGAGAAAATACTGATCTGATTTAGGTCAGACCATTCTTCCTCAAGATTAGTGCAGTGTAGCACTGTATAACACATATATTCACACATATGCATAACCTTTTCCCAGTCTCATTAGAAGCAATGCTTTTATCTCCCATCCTTATAAATACTGATGATCAGGATTTGAACCCAAAGCTTACACTTAAATTCACTACACATGTTGGTGGGTAAAATGTACAGAAACGTTCAAATCTGTGGCCTACACTGACATGGTGCACTCCCCATACCTGCAAAAGGAGAAGAACGAGAAAAGCAACAACACCCTCCCTACCCATATACCTGGCATCCTCTAATAAAAGAGCATGGGGGTGATAAAAACAAATAAATAAGCTCAGAGGTGCCCAAGTCCTACAGCTGGACAAAAGGGACGCCATCAGGTCCACCTCAGTGCTACCTCCTCCCTGGGTTCCTGTCAGCACCGGGAGGGCGGGAACCACCTTCTCCTCCTCCTCGGCCAGAGAGAATAAGGAAAAACTCCTGAAAAGTATCAGGCTCCAGCGAGGGCCAGCTAGGCCGCTCTGACCCGCCACCCCCTTTCTCAGCCCGCAGCGCCTGGCAGGCAGCGCTACGATAGGCATGGCGAGAAAGATGGCTGCCGCGCCCCCTGTCCCCAGCAGCTGTCCTCTGTTAAGGCGCGGGCAGAGCCCAGATGCCTCAGAGCACCGCTGTAGGTCGGTGGCTTGGCCGCCCCCTGAGGGGCGCCGTGCCTGGTCTGGCCTCCTCCCCGCGGGAACACTCACCATCGTGGCGGATGGCTCTGGATCCCACCTGCCGCCTCAGCCGGGAGGCAGGAACGAGCCGAGATCAGCTGTTGCCGGGTTCGCCGCCTCAGCCGGGAGGCAGGAACGAGCCGAGATCAGCTGTTGCCGGGTTCGTCGCCTCGCCGAGCGCTCCTCAACTTGGCTGACGCTCGTGGTGTGCTGAGGGGCGGGCGGCCTCCCCTTACGGCGGCGGCGCCAGAGGGGGTGCCGTGCCCTGCCTCACTTGGCCGCTGCCCACTGCGATCCTCCCGGCTGCTCCTCCCCGGAGCTCTTTCCCAACGGTGACCCGGGCTCCTAACGCCGCCGTGACCCCTAGCCATCGCCCATCCCTCAGAGGGGCGGCGGCTCCTGGGGCACCGGGAGGGGACGGGAGCAGGGCGGCGGTGGCAGGCTGGGCGCGAGCACCCCCACTACCTGTCCTGGTTTCGGCAGGGATAGAGTTAATTTTCTTTCTGGCAGCTGGTGTAGTGCTGTGTTTTGGATTTAGGATGAGAATAATGTTGATAACACACTGATGTTTTTAGTTGTTGCCAAGCAGTCGAGGACTTTTCAGCTTCTCATACTGCCCTGCCAACGAGAAGGCAGGGGGCGCCCAAGAAGCTGGGAGGGGACACGGTCAGGGCAGCTGACCCAAACTGACCAAAGGGATGTTCCATACCATGCAACGTCATGTCCCGTTTATAGCTGGGGGTCTTGCGCGGCATCGACTTCGGGTGGTGAGAAATTGTGCTGTTCATCACTTGTTTTGTATATGTTGTTATCTTCCTTTTTTTGTTTGTTTGTTCTATTAAACTGTCTTTATCTCAACCCAGGAGTTTTCTCACTTTCACTCTACCAATTCTCTCCCCCATCCCGCCGGGGGGAGTGAGCGAGTGGCTGCGTGGTGCTTAGCTGCCAGCTGGGGTAAACCACGACACTACCACAGAGGCTTATGGTGTCCCTGGGTAACAGGCTGTGAACTCCAGGTTACTGCGTGCTGTGTGGAGATGGAACAGAATTCCGACTATGGCCATCATGCTAATTCTCCGTGGGTCGTTCAGGCTCTGTCAGCTTGCAGGGAAACATTAGCTGCAGCTTCGTCCCTTCCCCTCAGTGAGACCTGCGGGGGGGATGCCAAGCCGGCCATGGTGTTCTACCGCTCTGCTTCTGCGAGAACAGCCCCGGTAGGTTTTTTTCTCTTAGGATATTTAGTGGCAGATTTGATTGCTTGCTTTGAACAGGTAGTCAGGCTTGGTGCCATAACCTCTTATTAGTTACTTTTAAAAATAGGTTAAATGACTGATTGGTTCCTTGTTGAAACATGAAGATGATATCGCGTCCCTTTAAAAATAACTTGGTGTTATGAAAGACACTAAAGTAATAACAGCACTTCACACTTCTAATATAGACTTTCACCCAAAAATGTCTTTTAGAAATATTAGGTAATTAAATTGTCAAGCACAGTGAATAAGGGAAACTAATTAGCGTATAACAATTTTAAAACAGAATATATAACTTGGCAACACTTGAGTCAGGCCCCACAAACTCAGGCTTTGCCTGTCTCATGCTCCAGTACAAAAGAAAACAATTAGTAAAATAGTTGGAATGCAGAAACAGGATAAGAGAAGCCGTAAATTAGGGAATAGTCCTTGGGTATGAACTAGAAAAAAGACACAAAGTTTGAGGCAACCTGATAAAGGGAGGCCCAATATGCCAACAAGCCTGGGACCATCTGGGCAGGACGGATAACAAGGTTGCTGAGCTTGCAAAACGGAGATAATGAAGAAGAGGTCACCCAACTCTGTACACTGAAGAAGAGGAGAAAGAGGAAGATTTGAGGAGGACGACCCCTGACGACCACCTGAAAAAGGAACTGCGCAGGCGTATCAGGACATTAGCATATATTCATGAGTTCCTGGAATAATAATGAATATGTATTAAATTTATCGGAAACCTAATGAATATGTAACTCTTTTGTAATATAAATCACATACAATTTGTTTCTCGTTGAGACGCACATTCGTGGAAATATCCCGGTGCGACTCCCAGCGCTGCAATAAAGGATACCTGCTTAATAGTCACATTGGCTATTGAGTGAATTTTTTTGATTCAACAGAGTGAGCGCATGAGTGTCTTCACTGAAAGCACCAACTTCGGGGATCAAACTAAGGGAAAATTTATACAGTAATACTTCCTAAGAATTGATGATCAGAAAAGAAGAATATCAAATCAAACTATGATGCAAGCATATTATTATATGTATAAAGCACTATGGATGTAATAAATGGCTGCATCAGCCATACGGAATGAATGATTCCTCTCAGAAACCACTTCCAGCCTCAGATGTGGAAAAATATTGTCCTGTTACTTTCAACAGAGCTTCTGCCCAAGGAGAACTTGCAAGATTTTACTCATTTAGGTAAAGTTTAATACAATCAAATACATTTAAGATATCAAAATAGCGACAGCAAGCACTCAGGGAGGAGCAGAATGTGGGAATGTGATGATGAAATTCTGGCCTGCAGGGTTTGTTTTTATAAAACAGCAATTTCAGTGGTCATAAATGGCCAGCAGGAGTGCAGAATTACACCTTGCCTCAAAGGCATTACTCATTTTATTAAAGATCAGGTATTAGTTGCACCATACTCCTCAAAGTGATACTTTAACAGAGGAAAAGCTAGATGTGAGAGCTCCAGACCTCCTTCGGCCAGATGCTTAGCAACTTCATGTTGAATAGCCTGTAAGCCCAATGCGTTTGCTGCCTTGTCAGTACCTGTATTCAAAACAAAATAATCTATTTGACCAAAGCTCTTTACTTGGCCAGGAAAGAAAAAGGCTGAGAGCTTCTTGCCATTCTGCCCCTATGACTTTACATGTGCTGTTTTATTCATCTCTTTTCCCTGAACAAGAGGAAATACTTGCCAGATACTTTGCTGGCAAGCTTTTTCTACCCAAAGGCTCATTTTCCTTTTAGCATATCTTCCAGGGGTTGTGAAGCAGACATCAAATACCTTCCTTTAATCAACCTGGTTGTGTTACAACAGAGGAAAAGCACTGTTTTGTTCTAAAGAGCTGGGCAGCACTTGTATGGACTTCCTTATGCAGACTGAACTTCAGCTCTGTGCACAGTTCTCTGTCAACACGGACAGTTCTTTCTGAAGATGGCTGATTACAAAATGAGCTTTTCCTTGTGCCTGCATGCATGCACACACACAATTTTAGGCCTGTTTTGCACAGCTGGTGCTCAGCCATGATCCTATAAATATAATTGAAATGAACTTTATTTTCCTCTGTCTTTTATTGCATTCCATTTTATGCCAGTCTGTGCAGGAAAACAACCCTTACAGAACTGTTGAAAAGTTTCAAATTAACAGGCTCCCTGAACCTCCCCCAGTATTTACTGGCTTGCCATCTTCACGGGTATTTTATTCTTTATATGACCTTCTTTCCATTTAAAAATGACAACTCTTACACAAAGTATCTTTCAGCCTGTACACTACCTACAAAAATCTTCTTACAGGTGCTAACCATTTATCTTCCCACTTTTTTTTTTTTTTTTTTTTTAACTAAGACCACAGCCTTCTTTTGTATTTCTGGAGCAATTACTGTCTTTATTCTCTCCTCCACAGCATTGCCTTCAGCCATGGGTATGGAGACTGCTGTACTAAACCCCTTCTGGTTGTATCTTCAGTAAAACCAATCAATAGAGTCAACTAAACTGTCCCTGCAGAATGAAAGTTGTGCCTATAGAAATAGCTCAGCCTGAGGGCTGTGTGCCATTCAGCACACGTTTTAAGGGCTTAAGTGAAATTGAAGTAATACATTATTTTTGTACCTCTTGTCTTCACTGACATGAATTTTTTTTTATCCTGTGATATGCCTAGGAGAATTTAAAATGATTTCATGCAAGTGATTAATTGTTCTGTGTTTAGAGCAGTGTAAATAAGAGTAGACTGTAGCAAATTTTGGAAGTTTGGAAAACTTTGAGAAGATTGTAAAAGCGTAGCTGAGGCTTCATGAAAAGAAGTTGATCCAAACTGTACCCAGTATTGCTTCACCGTTGTATTGAGGGTGTAAAGAGCCAGAGTCCTTATTCAGTAAGATGTATTGGAACAGGGAAAAGATTGCTTTGCTAGTTAAAACCTGTGCAGCAGGAGAAGCCGTGATGGAACAGGAGGAGCCATTTCCTCCTTCCAGTGTTTCTCAGACTTTTTAATCCATTTTCACTTGCCCTGTTTTGTTCTGGATCCACTCTTTTTCATACACATGCATAGTTTTTTCCGATGTAGTGCCTGATGCACTTTGGTCTAGATTCTGCTTTCTATTCGATTCGTATAGATTTGGCTTGCTCTGTAGTGCATGGAGTACTTGATTTTCCATGACTTTAACTGAACTGAACGGTCCCATTGTCTATATAAATTAATTTTGATAACATTCAGTGGTTTAGAGGATGGGTGTTATCAAAGGTTATTTGTGCTATCATCCAGGTTAGCCAAGCAGAAGGCAGCTCTGACCTGAAAGCCAGATAGCCCATTTGGTCTGGTTTTGAGCTAATAATGTCTGTCTTTTCTCAGGGGAGTGTGTTAATTCAGGGGTGGCACTCCATTATCATTACTGTATAGCTTCCACGCCAGTGTTGCCTGAAGAGCTCAAGTCTGCCTTCTGCCTGTATATAGGATTTTCCCCAGAACAGTTCAAATTTGAACCCTGCCTGGGTAAGAATGGCACTACCCTAGCCAACAACTTAGCTTATTCTGTAAATCCAGGGTCTTATTTGTGTGTTGTTCAAATGTATGGACTAAAATATTTTCTCATTTGCAGTATTAGTATTGTTAAGACACCACAGTTAACTGAGATTGATCTGTAGCCTATTTGTTTTATTTACCAGTCACACTTCTCTAAACCTAGCATTAACACCTCTGAGGGGATCCTTTGAAGACAGCAGGTTTATCCATGTTTCAGTAGATTAACTATTTGGATCTGATTTCTAGTAATGATGCATGAGAAGAAAAAAATGCAACTTTATTACTAAGCCACTCTACAACAAAAGCTTTTACTGGTGTAAGATGCCTGGTGGGGCAACTGTTTCTTTACAACTGATGATTCACATAATGTTTGGACCACTAACAGGGACCAGTCCTGCAAGTTTTTCATCAAGGAAGCAGTGGACCATTTACCTCAAAATACCACTGTGAATCTTCTGCTTTACAATATTTCTATATGACTAAAAGCTTATGATGCATGCGCTTATGGCAGCAAAAAGGTACCTGACTAATACAGTGTTAGAAAATCTGTGAAACTGATGCCAGTAAACCTTGTAAAGAGCAGAAAAAGTCTAAAATTTTTTATTTTCAGGACTGTGAAAAGAAAATCCTATTAGTTGTAAGTTGAAGCTGTATCATATAATAATCTTTGAAAGGTAGTGAATAATTTTCCTACAGGCTTTTGGGATTTTCCAGGGTAGCACTGCTTTTAAAGCTGAAAGTTTCCTTAATCTGTTGCCACAGGTTTTTTTTTAACTTTGTAACCTCTCATCTCAAGCAGCCTGTGGGTTTGAACCCTTGACTATGCCACTAAACTTAATTTAATCTTGTAATTCAGATAATCAAGGGTATATAGTTATATATAAAGTGTGACTAACTTTTCTTTCCCTCATGGGCTTTTTCCTAACAGCACACAATTCCTTTAAAACTATTAATCAGAAAGCTGATGAGTTCTTTTGCTATTTTTTTTTTTTAATTATGCATTGGCTATAGTCGAGCAATCTCTTCAGATTTTGCCTGCACTTCAGAAATGCCTGGGTCCATCTCACAAAATATTAGGCATTTAACAGAGATATCTACATTGGAAGCCTTACTTAGCAATGAAGAGAGACATGCACTTCAGGACCGCATTTCAGCTTTTTGTTCGCCTGTGATTTGTTGTGACTGAATGACTAGTAGAATATGCCACATGATATTATTTCTGCTCCTTCACTGGATGGTTTGCAAGAATATCTGGTATTGATACTAACACATAAAAGCAGTGCATGTGATTTTCAAAAGTACTGTCTCTGTGTTGCCTTTATTCTGTTCTTAAATCAGTGAGATTGCTGTTGTCATTGGTTTGAAATAGTTTGGCCCAAAATGACTGTTTTTGAAAACCCAAGCTGTAAAAATGAGTGTTCTGCAAAGACCAGTATGTGTAAATTTGAAATGGATTGTGTGTGTGATCATTTGTGCTAGTGAAACATGCTTGCTTGTCAACATCAAATGAACAAGAACATAACTGAACCAAGTTCATTTAGAGTTGAGGGTTGGTCTCATAAATAAGGCATCTGACTTAGTTTGGGAAATGAATGAAAGACATTGCTGAAAAATTACATAATCTCTTTGCCATGAGGTCCCTGCTTGTGAATGAAATTAATAATGCTTCCCAACCTTATAATAATTTATTATTTTGATATATCAAAGATTCAAGAAATTTTAGTTGTAGTGTTCATTCAATTCTGGTTGTAAAACAGAATGAAAAGGAAGGGAAAGTACAAGGAATGAAGTGTTTTTCTGCTTCAGGAAGCATGTAGGCAGATTTTCTACAGTGAATTAATTAAGGGCTACCACTCAGCTTTCTGGTAACTTTGCTAAATTGAGAACATCTGCCAAATTGCACTGAAAAGGTCACATCTCTTTATCTGGGAGCAGGATATGTTTTGTAATTGAAAAGAATGGCATGGGCCAAGTGGCAATGCAATAAGGCTGCCCTGAGCAAAGCCAATGTGGAAGTAAACACGCTTTGAAGAGGCTCTATCAGGAACAAGCAGTCTCGTTGAACCCACGTGTACAGAATTTGAAGTCTCTAAGGAATCTCTGGATCTTTATTACTCAGTGTGGTGGGTTGACCAGGTGCCCACCAAAGCCACTCTATCACTTCCCCTCCTTAATGGGACAGGGGAGAGAAAATATATCAAGAGGCTCGTGGGTTGAGATAAGGACAAGGAGAGATTGTTCACCAATTACTGTCATGGGCAAACCAGACTCAACTTAGAAAAAAAAAAAATTCATCTAATTTATTACCAAGAAAACAGAGTAGAGCAATGAGAAATAAACCCAAATCTTAAAACACCTCCCCCCACCCCTCCCTTCCTCCCTGGCTCAACTTCACTCCCAAATTTGCTACCTCCTCCCCCCGAGCGGCACAGGGGGATGGGGAATGGCGGTTGCAGTCAGTTCATCACACCTTGTCTCTGCCGCTCCTTCCTCCTCAGGGGAGGACTCCTCACACTCTTCCCCTGCTCCAGCGTGGGGTCCTTCTCATGGGAGACGGTCCTCTACAAACTTCTCCAATGTGAGTCCTTCCCATGGGCTACAGTCCTTCATGAACTGCTCCAGCATGGGTCTCTTCCATGGGGTCACAAGTCCTGCCAGCAAACCTGCTCTGGTGTGGGCTCCTCTCTCCACGGGTCCACAGGTCCTGCCAGGAGCCTGTTCCAGTGCAGGCTTCCCATGGGGTCACAGCCTCCTTCAGGTGTCTCCACCTGCTCCAGCGTGGGGTCCTCCACGGGCTGCAGGTGGAATCTCTACACCCCCTCATCCTTCCTCCATGGGCTGCAGGGGGACAGCCTGCTTCACCATGGTCTTCACCATGGGCTGCACAGTAAAAGCATCTGTTGTGGTGCTGAACATTTGTTGATGGTCAGTTCTTTACAAAGCAGTATTTTTCATTTTACAAGCAGAAGGATGATTTCTATAATGTCTCTCTCCCCCAGTGCTCCCTGAGAGCTGAAAAATAAAATTTGTACTCTTTAGTGTCCCTGAGATAACTGTGAGGCATCAGGTTTCTGCAGAACAGAAAATTTTGTCAGTGATGCATGAGACAAAGTAGCATCCAAGCCATTCTTTCAAGTTTTTATTTGGTCGTAATGCCAACTGTTCAATGAACCTGTTTTTGTCATTATTGGGAACAGATAGGAACTTTTTTTTTTACCCTTGGCCAGAGCATGTTTCATAATCAAATGTTCCTTTAAAGCTGGGAAGTTACATTAAAATCAGAAAAAAAGAAAAAGGAAGAATTTTGCTCTTAGGCACTGCCATATGTCTTTCCAGGTGGAAATACAACAGGTTGCAGTAAGGCAAAGATTGTGGAGGGACCCTGTTGTACTTGGCTGTTGGAAAGCATATGGTGCAATATTATTCCAGCTCTGACTGTGAATTTTCCTTCTCTCGTCTTCTCTGGCAAATATGATCATTCTAATATATATTCTGTTTGCGCCTAGGAACAGAGTGCTCCTCCATCTTCAAAACTGCCTGTTAGATCAGGTCCCACTTCAGAGAGAACCCCAGAGGAAACAGAGAAGAGGTATGAAAAATTTCCACACTAATTGTCTGAACTATCTTTATAATGCAGAAGAGGTAATGGAGGCTTGGATTTCAATGGCCTTAATGGAGATTTTAGGATGTTGGAATTCCAGGAGAAGGAATCTCTCCCCATCTTGAAGCGGTAGCTGATCCAAAGGAAAGCAGTGCTGGTCCTCAGCCAATTTTTGTGCCCCTGCAGTAATGCTGAGCTGCAGTTGGCTTGGTCTCAGGGCTTCTTTCCTAGCCTTGGAGGTGACTGCATGGGAAGTATTGCATTTCAGAATTTCTTATTTATTGTTTAACTTTCTCCGTGCATTCTTCAGGGCATGATGCTGCAGAAGTGTTAGCAAAACCCAAGTTCCTATCATCCTGCTTTCCTGGGCTTGGCCAGGCACGTCTAGGACTACACAGAGAGCTTCATGTCTCCAGGGCCTTCATTTGTGTGGAGTTCAGTGAAATGCTTCAGATGCATGTGTAATCAGAGATTATAGGACAAAGTAGAAGTAGTTATATTTGCTTCAGTATCATCTTTCAGTATCAGGTCAGCGTACAGTACAGTTTCTGAGTGAGGCTGTTGCTTGCGACTTCTGAGGAAAAAGGCATAAATCTCAGGCACTTGGCAGTTTTGAAATAAGAAGCCCATGCAGGGACATTTGTCTGTCATCATGAGCAGTTTAATGGCTGGCTTGTATTCTGAAGCTGGAGGGGGTTTTATGTCTCCTAAAACATATCATTATTATCTCTAGAGCTATTATCTCTAATGTAACTGTGAGTATTTGCATTGTCCAATCCTTTTTAAAAAATCCTATTAGGCTTTTGACCTCTATGGTTTCTATCTGCACAAAATCCCTTAGAGCAAAATTAACCCCTTACAAAGTTCCCTGTGCATATACCACTGAGGGTATTTCTGCACCACAGGCTTTCTGCATTGTGGTGTCCAAACAGTTAGCAACCTGAAGCTGTGTTTGCCAGTGTGGCTGAAAGGAAGTTGTGGATGCATATTTGGGCAAGGCTGTAATCTGCCAGCTTTGCAGTGTGGTTGTAGTACAGCTGTAAGTACTGTAAGCTGAAATACCGAGTTGTGGTGGGTTGACCCTGGCTGGGGGCCAGGTGCCCACCAGAGCCGCTCTATCACTCCCCTCGTTCACCAGACAGGGGAGAAAAAGTATAACAAAAAGCTTGTGGGTCGAGATAAGGACAGGGAGAGATCACTCACGAATTATGGTCATGAGCAAAACAGACTGAACTTAGAGAGGGAATTCATCTAATTTATTGCCAAGCAAAACAGAGCAGAGGAATGAGAAATAAAATCAACTCTTAAAACACCTCCCCCCACCCCTCCCGTCTTCCCGGGCTCAACTTCACTTCCAGCTTCAACCTCCGCCCCCCTCAGCGGCACAGGGGGACGGGAAATGGGGGTTACGGTCAGTTCATCACACGTTGTTTCTGCCGCTTCTTCATCCTCAGGGGGAGGACTCCTCTCATGGTTCCCCTGCTGCAGCATGGAGTCCCTCTCACGGGAGACAGGCCTTCACCAACTTCTCCAACGCGAGTCTCTCCCACGGGGTGCAGACCTTCAAGAGCAGACTGCTCCAGCGTGGGTCCCCCACGGGGTCACAAGTCCTGCCAGCAAACCTGCTCTGGCATGGGCTCCTCTCTCCACGGGTCCACAGGTCCTGCCAGGAGCTTGCTCCAGCACGGGCTTCCCACGGGGTCACAGCCTCCTTCAGGTGTCTCCACCTGCTCCGGCGTGGGGTCCTCCACGGGCTGCAGGTGGAATCTCTACACCCCCTCATCCTTCCTCCTTGGGCTGCAGGGGGACAGCCTGCTTCACCATGGTCTTCACCATGGGCTGCAGGGGGATCTTTGCTCTGGTGCCTGGAGCACCTCCTCGCCCTCCTTCTGCACTGACCTTGGTGTCTGCAGAGTTTCTTACATCTTCTCACTCCTCTCTCCAGCTGCAAAAGCTCCCTCTAACTGTTTTTTTCTTTCTTAAATATGTTATCACAGAGGCGCTGATTGGCTCGGCCTTGGCCAGCGGCAGGTCTGTCTTGGAGCCAGCTGGCATTGGCTCTATCAGACACAAGGGAAGCTTCTAGCAGCTTCTCACAGAAGCCACCCCTGTAGACACACACCCCCCCACTACCAAAACCTTGCCATGCAAACCCAACACACGAGTTGTTCACTATGTTCCTAAACCTAGCTGTGCCTCTATCTCTCTTCCTTGCCTTGCCTTATCTCCTTCTGGCCCGTTGCCCCCAAAAGCTGCAAATGCGAAGTAATGCAAACTAACTCAAACTCACGCACAGTAGACACAAAATAAATATTGCAGATCTGTTATAAAGTGGAGTCTGATTTGCACTTCCAGGCAGTAACTTGTGAGCATCACCCAACATGACTTGGTAGTAGCATGCAGAGCATTCATCAGATTGTTTATTTGCCCTGCTGCAGTGCCGTTGTTGACACCTGTATATACTGGTTGAATGAACTGGGCATCATCATCATCACTGCTGTGTTCTAGACAAAATACTTCAGAAATGTTGAGCAGAGCAGAGTTGGAAACATTTATGGGATTGTCATTTGTGATATTAATAGCAAAATGGTAGCATTGTCACCGAAATTCGGGAAAAAAGAAAACTCCTTAACACCAATTTAGCATGAAGAAGCAGGCATTTCCTTTATTGCAGCGCTGGGTGTCAGGAGGATAGTTCCTCAAATCAGGCACACCTAATGCTGGTTCTCTTGTCATATTTATACACAAATGTTACAAAGATTACAAAGTGGTACACTCCCCGTTCCAATAATTGGTTCATATTTCTTCGCCTAGTATGCAAACTAGAACGCATGCTCGGTTCCTTTCTCCGCCTCTATCTTTTGAGTAGGTGGTATAATTTGGGTAGGGGGCTTATGGGTCGGTGGTCGTGGGGACCCTGGCCCAAATTACCTTTCCCCTAGTTTCTCAGTATTTCGGTGTTGGTAATTGTTTGCTATACGCCTCAGAAAGATAAGGATGTTGCTGGAGGCAATTAGTGTCCTCCCTTTCTGCAAAGTATGTACATAAGGACCTTGAAGTGTCTTGTAGCTCCTCCTTTTTCTCATGATGTGTAGCAGGTGCTCATTCTAAGAATCGTTAGCCTTCTACCTAAAGTAACAATGAAGAGTTTCTTATCACATATAAGTAGGCCTTCGTTACAGGCCTATCTTTTTTGCTACAGCATCATCTTGCTTTCCCAGCAAGTGCATGCTCTATTAGCACGCTCCATCTTCTGAGTGTATAATTCTGTTGTGTTTGGTATTTTAATGTTTTTCTCTGTGGTCAGGGTACTCCTCCACAACCAGAACAAAAGAAGGTAGCAAGGTTTTCTAACGGTAACAGTAGACATTGGTATGTTGATAACAGTATCCCTTGGAAGCAGTAGGGCCTCATCTTGTCCCTGCTCATAAGCACCAGATCTCTTCAGTAGCCTGTGCATGCACCTTTACAGCCATTTTAACATTGATGTCTTTTAATATGCTTTGCTTCTTTGAGGAATATCTGTGAATAATCACTCTTGAGATACTTAGTCCGAACTTGCCATTTATCCTTGATCCTCAGGATCTGATTAAAACATTGCTCTCCCTTTCCTTTTTACTGCCTTTTCTGTGGGAGGAAACAAAATTCTGAAAAATTGGGAAATGTCACCTTAAGGAGTTTATAATCCTTTCTGTCCACTTCCTGCTGGCCCACTGTTATCTGGTGGTGGTGATGGTGGTAAATAAAGGATGAAGTCACATTTCTATCAGTGTAAACACAGTAAGGAGTAAAAGCACAGGGAGAAACATATATAGCAAACCTTCACAATTCTGATAAAAACCAACTCTTTCATGAGAAGTTTTGAGAAACATTCCCATAAACTGTAGGGCTCTGAGGTCAGTTTATTGTGGGGCCTTGGGTGCTGGGAGCTCCTTATCACCACTGACTCTTCTCCATCAAGTGCATACTTGGGTGGCAGAGAAAGATTTTATCCCTCCTATTCCCTTTTCTCCCAGGGAATCCTGCAAATGTATCTGGCTTGGCAGTTCTAGTCTGCCAATGGGAAAGTTGGAGTATGGTGGGGTCATTGCGTTAGACTCCAGATTTAGTGGTGGTGTGTTTTAAACAGAATGAGTTGCCCAGAGCTTGGGGAAAGCACTTTCTAAGTGGGAATGTCACGTAAACTGATAAATCATGACAGAATTACAGAGATGGCAAATTGTACCAGAAATGGAGAAGTCCTGCAATGTAACTTCTTGCCCATTATCTTACCTATTTGAGTGTATCTAACCAAGCTTGCACATTTATCCAGCTTTAAAACTTCAAAACTGATTTGAGGTGTAAAACATGATGGAGAGTTGATAAGGCAGGGACGTTGCTCCAGATGTCATCAGCAATCTGTTGTTACTGTTCAGTTGTACTGGAGATCTACCTGGAGGCTTTTAGCAGGCGCAGAAAGCTGCTTTGTGCTGTGTGTCAAACAGTAGCAGGCAGTCCTAGCCTCAATTAGCTATTACTCTAATAGCCCAGATTCTGCAAATTTTAACCTATTTTGTGTTACCACTATACTCATGTGAGTGGCCCCAAACAGGTCAATGTTTGAGTCAAGTTAGTCATGAGACAGTTTGCAGGATTAACCTGTAGATTCAGTGTTTAACTCAAAATTATGCAGGAAAAAAGTCTTCTGTCCCTTTTTTGCTTTTTAGGAGTCATACCTATAAAAAGTTGCATTGATTTAGAATTTTAGATTTAGAATCTTTTTCACATTTTAAGAGAAATAAACCTCTTCAAAGACAGTCTAAATAATTTAAATATCTTAGGGACATGGTTTAGTGGTGGGTTTGGCAGTGTTAGGTTTACGGTTGGACTCGGTGATCTTAAAGGTCTTTTCCAACCTAAATGATTCTATGTTTCTATGATTCTAAATGCTTCTTTTACATACAAAAATAAAGCTTGATAGTAGAAATGCTCCTCAGAAAAGTTTTATTGATTCCAGGGAATTTCAGTGCCACTGGAGCAACTGAAAGAGCTCTTTCTAGCAAAGGCAAGGATTTAGCTCAAGAAAGAGGCTTCCTCCAATGCAAAAAGCTGCTTTTTGTCACTGTCATGGTTTAGCCCCAGCCAGCAGCTGAGCACCATGCAGCCACTCACTCACTCCCCCCCCCCTCCTCCTTCCCCCCCCCCAGTGGGATGGGGAGGAGAATGGGAAGGAAAAGGCAAGACCTGGTGGGTTGGTATAAGGACAGTTTACTGGGATAGCAAAGGGAGAGGGGAAGACAAAACAAAACAAAACAAAACAAAACAGTACCTAACAGAGTATACGAAACTGGTGATACAGAATGCAGTTTCTCACCCAAGGACCGTACAAGTCAGACCGCACGCTCAGACCTGTCCCGAAACTGGACTGTTCCCGAGCTACGCGTCCTGGAGCTGCTGCCGCCCCTCCCCGGCTAGCCCCCCTTTTATGCTGAGCATGATGTCACATGGTATGGAATACCCCCTTTGGCTAGTTTGGGTCACCTGTCCTGTCTATGTCCCCTCCCACCTCCTTGTGCACCCCCAGCCGTCCCACTGGCAAGGCGGTGCGAGAAGCAGAAAAAGCCTTGGCTCTGTGTAAGTACTGTTCAACAACAACAGGTCCACATAATGAAAACATCTCTGTATTATCAACGTTGTTTCCAGCACAAATCCAAAACATAGCCCCATACTAGCTACTGTGAAGAAAATGAACCCTCTCAGCTGAAACCAAGACAGTCACCAAAAAAAAAAAAAAAAAAGAGAGAGAGAGAGAAGAAAAGCTGCAAAAGAAACAGGACATAAAGTGCAAAGTGAATAAAACTGCTGCTTCCCTATAAACAGCCCTTACAAATTCTGGAGCACAGGAGGGCTTTCCAGCTCATGATGCAAGAGCCAAGGCAGGGGGTGGGTACAAAACCTGGTAGGAGTCAGACTCTACTTATCTTGTGCAGGGAACAAGCACATCTCAAAGGACAATATGCAGCCCTTATTTCTAAGGTACAGTTTATTTTTTAATGCAAATGAAACAGAGAAATTAACTTCTGCTGGGCAGGTTTGACTGGGAATTTCCTTAAGTACCTTTCACTGAATCTGTCATTTGAATCAGCATTTGACTGATTATGCATTCTAATTTCAGTTGAAAGCAAGGGCATTTGGTGTCTCAGATAGCAGGATCTGTCTGTTGGTTGTTTAAATCACGGTATACATAAATGAACATGTTAAACTCACAGTATTGTACAGGTTCAGAGTAAAACATGTTTCACGTTCTCCTTCATGATTTTTTTCTCTCCCTGCCTGCTCAGCCACTCTCCTCTTCATGACTGTTATGCAGATTAAAAAAATTCACACACAGCACAGCAAAATACTATGGGCTGTAAAAGGTTTTAGTAGAACACTTTTTACATCTCATTCTAGTACCTCTTTTTCCTCCAAAATTAAAATTAAATCAAGTCTCTCTACATTTTCTATGATGCCTGTGTCAACTGCTAGATCCCTGATTTTGCAAAGCACTGGCACATTAGGTATATGCCTGGAAGGTTCTGCATAAGAAACTCATAAACATATGCTTATTAATATTAATTCTTCTGCAGATATAAAACATGAATTTATTAGTATAATCTAGTGGTTAACACAATGTCTAGTCCCCCATCACTGCCACAAATCCATACGTCTTAAACTGGGATATTGAAGGAAGCTGATAGGATACAGCTAAGGGTTTTGTGGGCGGGGCTGAAATTTGACATCAGAAGGAAACTGAAACCCAGCATTGGTGGAAGCTGTGTGTGATGCAGAGGTGAAGGCTGGATCTGGCCTGACGCTTAGGGGAGGTGAACGAGAGGGACATCTCGCGATTCAAAGAGCAAAAGAAGCAGGAGGCCATGAGTGGCAGTGGAGGAGAAAGAGAGAAAAGGGCAATCTGGCATAATAGGAGGGCAGCCACAGCACATGTAGAAGGTAAATAAATAATCACAGTAAAATAAGGGGCAATTTGATTGGAAAACATCTGGTTGCTGCTGCTCTCCTGGTCTGGCTGGATTTCTTGCAGATGGTTGTGATGGGTTGACCCTGGCTGGGGGCCAGGTGCCCACCAGAGCCGCTCTATCACTCCCCTCCTCAGCAAGGCAGGGAGGGGAGAAAATAAGATGGAAAAACAACCCCAAACTCATGGGTCGAGATAAAGGCAGTTTAATGTAGCTAAAGCAAAAAGCCGCGCGCGGAAGCAAAGCAAAAAGCAAAAGATTATTCTCCACTTCCCATCAGCAGGCAATGTCCAGCCACTTCCTGGGAAGTAGGGCTTCAGTATGCGTACCCCTTACTCCGGAAGACAAACATTGTAAAAAAAACCCAACAACGAATGCCCCCGCCCTGTTCCTCCCCCTATTCTCAGTTTCTTATTGCTGAGCAGACGTCATATGGTATGGAATATCCCTTTGGTCAGTTCGGGTCAGCTGTCCTGGCTGTGTCCCCTCCCAAGATCTTGCCCACCCCCAGCCTGCTGCTGAGGGGGGAAAAAGAAATGTTGGAAAGACAGCCTTGAGGTGTGCTGGCACTGCTCAGTAGTAGCCAAAACACTGGTGTGTTATCAACACCTTGCTAGCTACCAAGACACAGCACAGCACTATGAGGGCTGCTGTGGGGAGAATTAACTCCATCTCAGCCAGACCCAATACAATGGTATGTGCTGTTTTCTCTACAGCACATTTCCGATGCATTCGTGCAAATCTTTACAGGAAATCTAGCTCCACAGTGATCTGCATTAATCTAAAGGCTTTGTTAAAAATTCTGAATCAACTCCAAACACGAAAGAATTAGTTTTCAAATGGTGATTTTTATTTTTTTTTTTTAAGTAAAATATATTTGTATGGAAGAAAATGAGAGTTCAGAGACAGGCATGGCGCATCTGTAAGATGCATGCATGTTATGGGAGGGGGGATTGCAAGCTAAAGATCACTTGCAATTAGCTGCTGAACTTCATATGTGCTTTAGATTGCTTCCTTTAGATGTGTTAGCAAACTGTTAACACCTGCACTGAACATAGTTGCCAGAAATCTTGGAGTATTTAACTCTAATTGATGTGTGGAAAATCGGACTCCACAACTGGGAAAGTTGTAAAGTAGGTATGTTTATTCAGCGCTGGGCAGCACGGGGGGTCATCCCACCAAAATCGTGCGCACCTTGCGGCAATTCCCTTTGAATTTTATACAACAGAATGTTACATATTCAAAAAGCGCCTATACATATTCATGATCTTTCCGTGGAAAGGCGGTCTTATTACAATGAGTTCATTTCCATTGTCTCTGCCTTTAACTCCTCTCAGCTGCGCACGCGCAGTGCCTCTTGGTGGTCGTGGGCCGGGGTCTTAGGGATGAAGGCCGTATGTCTTCCTCACTGTGCACTTTTCACCTTCACCACAAAACTTACTCAGACCAGTTCCTAATTAGCAGAGAATCCTCCGTGTTCATTCCATTCTGATTTACTACCTCCTTATCTTGTGATTGGTTACAAAAATGCAAGCAGAGCGAAGGGTCATCTTGACCCTTCCTTACGCTAGTTCTTGTTAAAACATCTTACGTAAGGGTTAAGATTACTAGATATGTGGCTTAAGCTAGTTAATGGTCCTGCCATTTCCCTTAAGTGTTAGTTCTCTCTATCATAATAATAGTTTCATATCTTAAGAGAATGGTGTGGAATTACAGAAGTAGGAAATAAAGAGGGATCATAATGGAAATCAACTGTGTGATGGAGCGTAAACAAATCAGAAGTCAAATTAAGTCCCATTAAATCTGACTCAGATATGATTTGCCTCAACTTGACTTCTCTGGGGGTTGCAGGGTGTTTTTTCTTGTGCTACTGTATTGGGCCTGGCTGAGATGGAGTTAATTCTCCCCACAGCAGCCCTCATAGTGCTGTGCTGTGTCTTGGTAGCTAGCAAGGTGTTGATAACACACCAGTGTTTTGGCTACTACTGAGCAGTGCCAGCACACCTCAAGGCTGTCTTTCCAACATTTCTTTTTCCCCCCTCAGCAGCAGGCTGGGGGTGGGCAAGATCTTGGGAGGGGACACAGCCAGGACAGCTGACCCAAACTGACCAAAGGGGTATTCCATACCATATGACATCTGCTCAGCAATAAGAAGCTGAGAGACAGGGGGAGGAACTGGAGGGGCATTAGGTTTTTTTACAATGTTTGTCTTCCGGAGTAACCACTACACGTACTGAAGCCCTGCTTCCCAGGAAGTGGCTGGACATTGCCTGCTGATGGGAAGTGGAGAATAATCTTTTGCTTTTGATTTGCTTCCACATGTGGCCTTTTGCTGTATTAAACTGCCTTTATCTTGACCCACGAATTTGGGGTTGGTTTATTTTCCATCTTATTTTCTCCCCTTCCTGCCCTGCTGAGGAGGGGAGACATAGAGCGGCTTGGTAGACACCTGGCATTTAGCCAAGGTTAAACCACCACAGCTACCTAAATAGTATTTGAGCATTGTGCAGATGCTGCCAAGTTAATCAAATGAACAGTCATTTGAGCACAAGCATGAGTTTTAGGGATGAGTGATCAGGGCATTTGCTGAGGCTGCAGGTCATATGGGACCCCAATAAACTAAACAGCAGTGCAGATCATCCAGTGTGTGGGTGGGAATGAGAGAAGAAAGGAACCTGTATCTTAGCATCTGACCCTACAAAAGTGGCAGTGGCTCTGCCCTTGAAGAAAGAGATTTAAGATCTTATTTCCTGTTTCCAAGTAAATATCTTCTCTAGAATCTAGTATCCACTATCCACCAATATGTTGAGAGATTGCAATAATGAATCTTTCCATCACATCCAAGGGAGGCTGCTAGCAGCACCGCGCCTCTCTGACATTACGCACTCCAATTACATGCAAGGTTTTTAAGAATGCTGAACCATTACAGAAAAGAGAAAAAGATAAAAGCCAAGATTTCAAAAAGTGACAGACCAGGACTTCTGAGAGAAACTCCAATAGAGAAAATACAGCTTGTTTCATTTTGTGCTTGTTTCATGGGCAAAAAAGAATGCTTAGGTATTCCTGCAGGGATGCAGAAACCACAAATGCAGGCTGCAGTAGTTGCAATGAATTGCTCTACAGAGGCATGATGCATCACTCATGTCTTACCACAGCTTTGCTTTGAAGGACTAAATGACTCTCCAGCCACCCATTCAGCCCTGTGCTCAGCACTGTTTTGCACCCTGTCTCTGGGCAGAAGGCCAGGATGCTTATGCACATAACTACCTTCTCGAAAGACTTTTTCACAGATATATCAGAATGAGGTATTTGATGGAGTAATTAGGTGTAGTATTTTAAATTAACAGTAACCAAACAACTTGATTTTTGCTCAAAAATGATCCAAATTTTGTAATGGACAGGGCCAAAATAAGCTTGGTTTAGGATCAATGTACAGAAGCACCTACACCTATTGCTAGAATAATTCTAAGCTTTCTAAAGCACGTGAATATATGAATGCATCGTGGTTTTGAAAGACTGCAACTATTTTTGACTGAGGTATTTAAAGACTACAGGTATTTTTGACCACCAGTGTTGGTTTCCTCCTGTGTTGGGTTTGCATGGCAAGGTTTTGGTAGTGTCACCGAAATTCGGGAATGAAAGAAAACTCCTTAACACTAATTTAGCATGAAGAAGCAGGCATTTCCTTTTATTGCAGCGCTGGGTGTCAGGAGGATAGTTCCTCAAATCAGGCACACCTAATGCTGGTTCTCTTGTCATATTTATACACAAATGTTACAAAGATTACAAAGTGGTACACTCCCCGTTCCAATAATTGGTTCATATTTCTTCGCCTAGTATGCAAACTAGAACGCATGCTCGGTTCCTTTCTCCGCCTCTATCTTTTGAGTAGGTGGTATAATTTGGGTAGGGGGCTTATGGGTCGGTGGTCGTGGGGACCCTGGCCCAAATTACCTTTCCCCTAGTTTCTCAATACTTCGGTGTTGGTAATTGTTTGCTATACGCCTCAGAAAGATAAGGATGTTGCTGGAGGCAATTAGTGTCCTCCCTTTCTGCAAAGTATGTACATAAGGACCTTGAAGTGTCTTGTAGCTCCTCCTTTTTCTCATGATGTGTAGCAGGTGCTCATTCTAAGAATCGTTAGCCTTCTACCTAAAGTAATAATGAATAGTTTCTTATCACATATAATACAAGTAGGCCTTCATTACAGGCCTTTCTTCTTGGCTACATTTTCTTATTATGTATAATATAAGCAGGCCTTCGTTACAGGCCTTTCTTTTTGGCTACAGTAGCGGGGGGGTCTACAGGGGTGGCTTCTGTGAGGAGCTGCTAGAAGCTTCCCCTGTGTCTGATAGAGCCAATGCCAGTCGGCTCCAAGACGGACCCGCCGCTGGCCAAGGCCGAGCCAATCAGCGCTTCTGTGATAACATATTTAAGAAGGAAAAAAAACAAGTTAGAGGGAGCTTTTGCAGCTGGAGAGAGGAGTGAGAAGATGTAAGAAACTCTGCAGACACCAAGGTCAGTGCAGAAGGAGGGGGAGGAGGTGCTCCAGGCGCTGGAGCAGAGATCCCCCTGCAGCCCATGGTGAAGACCATGGTGAAGCAGGCTGTCCCCCTGCAGCCCAAGGAGGAAGGATGAGGGGGTGTAGAGATTCCACCTGCAGCCCGTGGAGGACCCCACATTGGAGCAGGTGGAGGCACCTGAAGGAGGCTGTGGCCCCGTGGGAAGCCCACGCTGGAGCAAGCTCCTGGCAGGACCTGTGGACCCGTGGAGAGAGGAGCCCACGCCAGAGCAGGTTTGCTGGCAGGACTTGTGACCCCGTGGGGGACCCACGCTGGAGCAGTCTGCTCTTGAAGGTCTGCACCCCGTGGGAGAGACTCGCGTTGGAGAAGTTGGTGAAGGCCTGTCTCCCGTGAGAGGGACTCCATGCTGCAGCAGGGGAACCATGAGAGGAGTCCTCCCCCTGAGGATGAAGAAGCGGCAGAAACAACATGTGATCAACTGACCGTAACCCCCATTTCCCGTCCCCCTGTGCCGCTGAGGGGGGCGGAGGTTGAAGCTGGGAGTGAAGTTGAGCCCGGGAAGACGGGAGGGGTGGGGGGAGGTGTTTTAAGAGTTGATTTTATTTCTCATTCCTCTGCTCTGTTTTGCTTGGCAATAAATTAGATGAATTCCCTCTCTAAGTTCAGTCTGTTTTGCTCATGACCATAATTCGTGAGTGATCTCTCCCTGTCCTTATCTCGACCCACAAGCTTTTTGTTATACTTTTTCTCCCCTGTCTGGTGAACGAGGGGAGTGATAGAGCGGCTCTGGTGGGCACCTGGCCTCCAGCCAGGGTCAACCCACCACACCTCCAGACCTAAATTCTTATAGGTTGTGCAAAGAAAACATCTGCTTTTGCAGAGTGATTTTATTCTTGGCTGTTATTCTGTTTACTGTAATATTAACTTATTTTTTAGAAGTCCACTTCATTTTTCAGGCACAAGTGTGTATTTCTAAAGTATTGAAAACCAGCAGTGTTTTCCTGTCAGGGAAAGTGAGAAAATGGGAGTAGTCAGTATTTGTATTTATATAGCATCTTCTCTCAAAGGATATAGAAGCACTTTGAAAATACTAAGTTGCCCAAGATCCAAGGAATTTTCAGTAAAATGTTGTGTGATATTTGCAGATCTATCACTGACTACACTGAATGTGATGGAGATGCAGCCAGGAAACTCTGAACTCCAGAATTTCCACGGGAAAGGAAACTTGGAAAAATGGAAAACAGTCCATGTCATTGAATAGTTCAGCTGTTCATTCTCTGACCCATAGACATGATATACTCCTGGATGATACCTGAGGAGTTATGCATGAGGAAAGGACAACCTTAAGTTGTTGTAAAGTTGCCAGATGACTTTTAGAGCTCAAATCTAACTGTCTAGAGCTTTGACAATTGGATCAGAACAGCTTTGGTACTATAGACAGTATTGGTATAGGATTTAATTAGAATAACCCCTTTTTATTGAATTCTGGGAATGTCAGTTTGCTAATTTTACCTCTAGCTCCTTTTCAGACCAGCTTTTACTTGGAAAATACTTTTTAAATTGGGATATGTGAGGCTTATTAGGTCACTAAAAGTGACAGACTAGAGATGTAATCAATAGTTCATAGTTGGGAAAGAGGGTGCCAGAGGAGGTGTTGCAGGTCAGGTGAATTGCTCTAATGGGACTCAGAGTCACAGACCAAGAAAATTACTTTTTATTCATTTGCTCATCATCATCAGTTATAACCCTTAGTGTTCATTTATCAACTTTCCAATGATTCCCCAAAGAATTAGGATGCATTTGCCTTACAAAACTCTCAAGAGTGTAATTCTTACTATTTGGGTATTAAGATGTGAAAAGGATTGTTGTAAAATATTTAAATTTACTGCTTATAACTGTCATTACAGTATCTGTTAGGAAAATTAGCTTTAATTAGTACAAGAAAAACAGCTTACTAAAAATCTCACTGGGTGTCTCTAGGTCTTACCAGCAAGGATGTAGACCCACTGAGGAGCTTTTAGCTCTCTTTTTCAAGAACAGAAAGAGAAGTACAATTCCTGAAGTGAAATCTCACCCTACCGTCTTTGCCCTTTAATGCTAAGTTAGAAGAGCATCTTTCTGTGTGACAAGTTTAAACACTGACAGTATTTCTGCATTCTTAGCTACTTTTGTGGTTTTAGCAAAATGCCTCTTTTTGGACCTCTAATACTGGGCAAATCAGTAGTCCCAATTTGTGAACTCAGTTATATATATCCTGACTCAAGATCTGAGAAAGAAATAGCTGTTGGCCTGTTTTTACTGGCAACATGAGAACTATGTGCTCAGTTATCTGTTCTGTTTTGCTGCTGCTCCTGTCAATATCCCGTAAGTGATTTTACATGTAAAAATTGTGCGTGATCATCTTTGTTGGAGGGACTGTATGTTCCATGTGATCCTGGCAAGCATTCAGTGTTTTGTAGTTCCCAAACTGTTAACTGCTATCTCCTCTTTTGAAGCAATTTATTATTTTTCAATCATATTTATTTTACAGTTAATTTAAAAATTCTATTACTTTTAATATTTCAATTCTGATATATTTTTCAGTATCCTAGTAAGGGGCTTTTATCTGTCAATATTCTTTCCTTGCTTAAGTCGTGTAGTTTATGACATTTCTGGAGTGCAGCATTCTGTTCTGAAAAGAAAAGCAAGTATCATTCAGTTTTAGTGGATGTCTATGTTTGTACTTATTGATATAAAGATAACCATATACACATTAAGAACCTTCAGGTCAATGGATATCTAATTTTTGGAAATAGGACTACAACCAGTGGCATTTTCTTAGCATGGGTGGCTTCCTAGACCTGCAGCTGAAATTGATACACTTCCCAGTTAGACAGCTAATAATAAAAAAACCCCAGTTTCAAAGAGCAGATTCAAAGTACTGTAGTTATCTATCCCCTTCGTACCTCAGTAGATCTATTTTGCAAGAAGTTTGTATTCTTTATGACGAAACCCAAAAATATTGCTATGTTATATGTTGGATTAATCCACAGCTTTTAGTGGCCTATGCTCTGAAATTAAAATCACCAGAAAACCAGGAATGTTGTTTCTTGCAAAACAGTTTGAGCTCAGCAAAAGTGGCATGGCTCCTATTGCTTTTCATCTAAGCTTTTGACATCTCTTAAGGCTTAGAACAGAATGAGAGGTATTATTAGTTAGGTAAATGAAACCCACCTGCAGTGTTTTTCATTATCTGACCCAAAAAATGGTTTCAGTTAGGAGTGAAAGCAAATTGCTTGTGGTCCTAGACCTTCAAACTCATCAGATTTTCTGGGCCACGAAGCAAATTATTTCTTAAATCATTTTTTTCACTGTTGATTAATTTTTGACAGCACTACATAGATAGAGAGGAAAGAAAATCTGTGCTGAGACAAATTACTAAAGTTTTTTAGAATTTCAAAGCAAATTTATTAAGTGGACTCCTGGGAGCATTCATTCAAACATTACAAGAGGCTGCTAGGAGAGACTGTGGAATCTCCATCCTTGGAGATACTCAAAACTTCACTGGAGAAGGCCCTGAGCAACCTGTCACAGTTTCAGAGTAGGCCTTGCTCTGAGTGGCGGGTTGGACTAGAGGACCTCCAGAAGTTCCTTCCATCATAAATTAATCTGTGATTGTATGAGTTTTGGACTCTATGAATGAGAGTTTAAAACCCAGTTTAGCCAAGGAATCTCATAGTTTGAGCTGAGTAGATGTGTCACCCTGATCTTAGTTGCCATTACATATTTAGAGAGTATTTGGCCAGTATTGATGCTCCCAGTCTGTCCTTCTGTGTTCACCATTCATTCCATAAAGCTTCTCCAGCTTGATACCTCTCCTTTCTCAAGGAATTTTTGGGTGATGCTGAAATTTTAAATGACATTTAAATTCAATGATGACATTTAGGTGAAAACATCCTGTTTTCTTGATTTCTCTCCCTACCAATAACAACTAGAATGTTTTTTAAAAGAGGAAAGAAATGAAAACAAAGATATAAGAAGGAAGGTGGTTTGGATGGGTGTCATCTGTACATTGGGTTTAATCCATGTTAGGTATTGTAGTCTTGGCTCTGTCACTTCCACCTTACAGGGTCTTGAGCAAGTCACTCTATCTCTAGATGCCTTAACCTGCCCATGGCTTGAGGACGAAGCTTTCTACAGATAAATCTGTTCTGTGGGCATCTGTCATGGTTTATCCTTGGCTGGCAACTAAGCACCATGCAGCTGCTCACTCCCCCCCCCCCCGAACGGGATGAGGGAGAGACTTGGAAGAATGAAAGTGAGAGAACTTGTGGGTTGAGATAAAGACAGTTTAATAGGACAAACACAAAAAGGAAAATAATAATAATAATAATAATAAAAAAAATAATACAAAACAAGTGATGAACAGCACAATGTCTTATCACCTGAAGTCGATGCTACACATGACCCCAGCCGCCCAGCCTCCCAGCCCACACACGCAAGCAAAACAAGACAAGGAATTCATTCACCACTTCCCATCGGCAGGCAGGTATTCAGCCATCTCCAGGAAAACAGAGCTCCATCACACGTAACAGTTACTTGGGAAGACAACTGCCATCATGTCACCGAAATTTGGGAATAAAAGAAAACTCCTTAACACCAATTTAGCATGAAGAAGCAGGCATTTCCTTTTATTGCAGCGCTGGGTGTCAGGAGGATAGTTCCTCAAATCAGGCACACCTAATGCTGGTTCTCTTGTCATATTTATACACAAATGTTACAAAGATTACAAAGTGGTACACTCCCCATTCCAATAATTGGTTCATATTTCTTCGCCTAGTATGCAAACTAGAACGCATGCTCGGTTCCTTTCTCCGCCTCTATCTTTTGAGTAGGTGGTATAATTTGGGTAGGGGGCTTATGGGTCGGTGGTCGTGGGGACCCTGGCCCAAATTACCTTTCCCCTAGTTTCTCAATACTTCGGTGTTGGTAATTGTTTGCTATATGCCTCAGAAAGATAAGGATGCTCCTGGAGGCAATTAGTGTCCTCCCTTTCTGCAAAGTATGTACATAAGGACCTTGAAGTGTCTTGTAGCTCCTCCTTTTTCTCATGATGTGTAGCAGGTGCTCATTCTAAGAATCGTTAGCCTTCTACCTAAAGTAACAATGAAGAGTTTCTTATCACATATAATACAAGTAGGCCTTTGTTACAGGCTTATCTTTTTGGCTACATTCACACCAAAGTTGATGCTGTGCAAGACCCCCAGCTACCACGCCAGGCCCCCAGCTGCCCAATTCAAAAATGGGACATGACGTTGTATGGTATGGAATATCTCTTTGGTCAGTTTGGGTCAGCTGCCCTGGCTGTGTCCCCTCCCAGCTTCTTGGGCGACCCCCACCTTCTCATTGGCAGGGCAGTATGAGAAGCTGAAAAGTCCTTGACTACTTGGCAACAACTAAAAACATCAATGTGTTATCAACATTATTCTCATCCTAAATCCAAAACACAGCACTACACCAGCTGCCAGAAAGAAAATTAACTCTATCCCTGCCAAAACCAGGACAGCATCAAGCCACCTTGTAGCCTGGCTCAAATTACCTTTCCCCTAGTTTCTCAATATTTCTGGCACTTCCAAATGGTTCTTCAGGGTCTGTTGATCAGACTAACGATTTCGTCTACCTCTTGACAATCATGTCTTAATTGATACATTGTTTGGGTGAATATTAACTAACATAATGGTAGGACTGTACAATAGCCATCCTTAGCAGTACCTAGCAACTATTTGCAAAATTATCATCTGTGACATTCTTAACTATGGAACTACGAAGAACTATCTGTAACTTCTTAGCTACAGAATCATGACTAACTCTTAACTTCGATGCTGGATATGAATTCCCCCCTTTGAGACTTATATAGCTTAAAGCATTTTTAAGTCTCACTGTAATCCATTATACTTCCCTAGCCTACAGAGAGGTATGCACTGGATAAGGCAACAAGTAATGGTAATCACAATTACAAACAACAAAATGAATACAAATAATTGTTTCAACCAACTTAAATTCAGAAGCCATGAAGTCAACCAAGACAGGTCCAATCCTTCTTGTTCTGTAAATTTAGAAGCCAACTCTTTCAACTGTTGGATTTTCTTTTCTATCAGTAATGAATTGTCAGAAATATTGAAACAACACATCCCTTAGTTTATATCCTTTACCAAGGCACAAGTAATTCTCTTTATCCATGACTGTGCATCAGTAATAAATAGTTAAGGACCTCCAGTTATATTAGCCGGCACATAGGTATAAGCAATTCGTCCACAAAGTAAAAAAAACACCCTAAAGGTAATTTGATATGGGCCCAAGCATAGCTCAAACCTGTGTTGTACAATTTACAAAGGTAACACAATGTTTAGCTGGAAGAGTTCTTCGTATTTTAACTTTCAGCATTCCTTTTTCCTTGATTCTAGTTGTCCTTCCCATACTATATAATTGGTGATAAGTCAGACAGATTAGCATCAAAACTCTTAAACACTGCATAGTTCTTTAATAACCCCAAAGGGGTTGGAACTCCTATTAAACAGGAACTATACATTTCTCCTACCGAATTCCCTGCATCCAAACAGAAGGAGGACATGTTGGTTACTTCTTTGGCTAATGGCTCCCAAATGTTTCTATTTCGATCCCATTTTGGTCAACACAATAGATACTATTCCTAATCTAACTGAATAAATGATTCAGCATAATTCATCAAATGCAACTCAGTCTCAATGTCAAAGGTCCCTTTTGTATGGATGTCCACAGATGAGAAGGTGTCTTCTTTATCCTAGCATAGTGGATCCACGATTCGACACCCTTGAGCTTCACTGCAGTATTTGTGGTTAGCAGCACCTGGTAGGGTCCTCTCCACCTTTCTGCGAGTGGTTCGTCTTTCCACGTCCGTAGGTATACTGAGTCTGCAGGCCTGAAGGTATGTACTGGTGAATCCAAAGGCACAGGAGCTTTAATCTGGATGTATTTGTGGAGAGAGTTAATAACCTTGCCCAAAGATATTAAATAATTACTCAAAATTTGTTCTCCTTTCAGGTGCATCTGAATAACTTTCCCCGTCAAATTTGCAACATAAGGTTTTCCATATAATATTTCAAATGGACTAATTTTCTCTTTTGTTCTAGGTGTTATTCTAATTCTAAGTAGTGCCAATGGCAAAACCTCAGCCCATTTCATTTGTGTTTCCTGACATAATTTCCTAATGTGCTGTTTGATTGTTTGGTTCATTCTCTCTACCTTTCCACTAGACTGTGGTCTCCATGGAGTATGCAAATCCCATTTAATTTGCAAAAATTTAGAAACTTCCTGAATGATTTCTGCTATAAAATGGGGTCCTCTATCTGATGAAAATCCTTCAGATACTCCAAATCTAGGTATTATTTCTTTTAGAAGTACTTTTACTACTTCCCTGGCTTTGTTGGTGCAACACAGGAAAGCTTCTGGCCAGCCTGAAAAGATATCAACAATTACTAATAAATACTTATACCCCTTGCATTTTGGTAACTCTGGAAAATCAATTTGCCAGTGATTCCCAGGCGTAGAGCCTCTTTTTACCTCTCCTGGTAAGGGTCTTTTTTAACTTTAGGATTATTTCTCAAACAAATCTCACATCCTTGTGTAATACCTTTAGCAATCTTCAGCATATTGATGCCTATTGCATATGTTCTCACCATTTCTACTAAGGCTTCAGCTCCCATATGAGTAGTATCATAAGTTTGTTTCATGAGTTCCCTCATTATTTGAGGGGTAACTATACATTGTCCATCTGGAGTTTTCCACCATCCTTTGAGGGTCTTTTTACACTTTAGAAATTTGGCCAGTTTATCTTCTATCCCTGTATATTCAGGAACATTAATGTTAAAAGTTCTTTCAGGGATTAATGCTGTTATGTTTGTGAATAGAGCAGTTCTTTTCACAGTCTCATCAGCCTTTTGATTTCCTTTGATTATATCCGTCTGTCCAGATTGATGCACTCTGCAATGTATCACTGCCTTTGGTCTGTTGACTGCTTCGAGCAATCTTCCTTGTTGTATTTTACAGGGTTTCCTTGTGATGCTCTCCTTCCAGATTGCACCATGTGCATGTATTATTCCAAAGGCATATTTTGGATTGGCTCGCTTTCCTTCTGACATCTCTAAGGCTCGGGTTAATGCAGTTAACTTGGCCTTCTGAGCAGAAGTGTTCACTGGCAGTGGTTGTGCCTCTATCTCTTTTTCCAGAGTAATGACAGCATATTCAGCTTTCCACTCCCCCTTGACGACAAAACTGCTCCCGTCAGTGAACAGTTCCCAATCAGGATGTCGTAAGGGGACGTCTTTCAGGTCTGCATGGCTGGAATATACCTGTTCAATAGTTTATAAAAAATCATGTGCCAGTTCTTCTCCTTCATGTAGTACGGGTAACAGAGAGGTTGGATTTAAGGCACTAGACACCTTCATTATGATCTCTTCCTGTTCAAGCAGTATCGCTTGGTATTGTACCATCCTGCTTGGGGACAGTCAATGATGTCCTTTCTGTTCTAACACTGCTGCAACAGCATGCGGTGCATAGACAGTGATTTTCTGTCCCAAAGTCCTGAATGACTTGCGCCTCTTTTCGTGACATTCTATATCCTGCTAGCCCCAAAAAGTTCAATAGACTTATGGTTGCTTTTTACATTCTTCAGCCATGTCCACCCCCAGCAGTATATCATCTACGTACTGTAACAGGGTAACATTAGCTTCCTTACCTTGCCACTGTTCCAGTTCCTTCACAAGTACATTACCAAAAATCATGGGGCTATTCTTGAATCCTTGGGGAAGCATTGTCCAGCATAACTGCATTTTCCGTCCTGTCGTGGGACTTTCCCATTTAAAGGCAAACAACTTCTGGCTTTGTTCTTCTAAGAGAATGCAGAAGAAAGCATCCTTTAAATCTAATACTGTAAAAATAAAGATTGGAGTCAATTATGGTCCACTACTATTTGATTGATAGTTCTCAAATTTTGTACCAATCTGTATTCCTGTGCTTAACTAGTCTATGTTTGGATAGGTTCCAGTCCAACACGGGCTTCTAATTTCATAGGATACTGTTTTCATCTTACCGGTTTAGCTCCTGGCTTCAATTCTATTTTTACCAGTTCAGTCGATTTAGCATTTCCAGGTTGCTCGGTTGCCCATACAAAAGGGATCACAGCATCCTCTAATTCAGAAGGAGAGTTGTCTGGCATCTCTTCTTCTCCAGTTTCTGTTGCCTTCATTGACTTCTGTAACACATATATTTGTGCTTCCCAAGCGTTATTTTGTGGAATATGAAGTCTAATTTTGTTTCTATTGAAGGTTATTTATGCCCCTAGTTTGTTTAACAAATCCCTTCCCACTAGAGGCATAGGACATTCTGGCATATATATAAAAATTCATGTACCAACATTTTATTACCAATCTTGCATTTAATTGGTTAAAAGAAAGGTCTAACCTCTCGTTTTCCTGTTGCGCCAACTACAGCCATGGAATATTTACCCATAGGTCCCTTACAGCTATTTAATACAGAATAGGTTGTCCCCGTGTCAACTAAAAATTTAACTATATCGTTCCCCAGCTTAACAGCAACCAGGTGTTTGGCTGGGGATTCCACTTTCTCAACCCCCGGTCCTCATCAATCCAAGTCCTCATTGACAAAATTAGCTGTTGGTATTGCTTAATCATTAATCTCCCTGTACCTGAATTCGGGTTCCAATCTGGCTCCTGAGTTGGCATAAACCGATCAGGGTCATCCCTATCATTTTGCTTTTCATTTTCTTCCGTTGCCTTTTCTATAACCATTCTTTTTCTTCTGATGTAAATAAGTTATTCAACAATCAACAATCATTTTAAAAGACATATTATCACATCTTATCAGGGTTATCTCGATATGACCCCGCAGATTCTTTCCAATTCATCAGATCCAACATTGTAAATGGTACTTTTACATACACTAGTAAACTGTCCGGACCTACTGCCTGGCGAAGGGGGGGACTTGAATTACAGGATGTCCTTGCGCCCTAGTTCTCCCTGCTATTGGGCTAAAAGCTTCACTACCTCTTTCACTGCCTCCCTCTCCATTATTAACACTTTCTTTACCTGGAGCTACTAACATCTGAATATCTTCCTCCTCCTCTCCCAGCTTCAGGCACCTTTTTCCAATACTGTAAGCAGAACAACACCTTGGTGCCTTCTTTATATCTTTCATCATCATCATTACATTTAAATCAGCATGATAATTTATCAATGAGAAAAATAAATCAACACACAGTACTTCATCCCATTTATCCAACCTCCTACAAAGTAACATCAACTGCAAAATTGTTTATCCAACCTTCTACATAATAATATCAATTGCAAATTTGTATTATAATTTAAGGATCCTTTTTCCAGCCACTTTTCCTCATCCTCCAATTTATACTTTGGCCACCACTGAGTACAATATTCTCTAAGTTTCTTTTTGTTAGGGAATCCCCTCCAAATTTGCCCCAATGTTTTAAAATACAGCCTAGTGGGGAACAAGGAGCTATTACAGACTGTTGGGCGCCCATATTTTTCTTTCCCAAAAAGAACGTTCTAAACCATGATGCCATATACTCCAGTCATCACTGTCCAAACGTATATGACCATTTCCCTTATGCATGCATTTAATAACCCATCGAGCAATATCTCTTACAGCAAGCATTGCACCGTTGTATTGCTTACCCGCTCTGGCTGGGGAGAATACTCGCGGAGTCCCCGATCAAAGGGTCGGTGTGAGCTGGAGTACAGAGAGCATCTCCCCACTGGCAGCCGGCAAGTCGATCTGGGCAAGGCATCACGGTAGTCCCACCTAGGGTGCCAAAAACTGTTGTCCGAAAAGCGGATTCATTGCCCGGCGTGCAATAAGCCAATTCTCACACACACAGGAGAGATATTGCTTTTTATTTCAGGCCTGGGGGCTCGGTGGATTTCCACAAATCAAGCACACCTAACCCAGGTTCTCTTGTCATATTTATACACAAAAGTTACAAATTAGTACACTCCCCGTTACAATGATTGGTTCATAGTTCACACAGTCGCCAAAGAGTGCAGCTCCGGTGCCGGCCCGACCTGCAGCGGAGTGGAGCGGCAGATCTAGGCGCACAGGGGGTTTTTCCTGACTTTCCAGAGGGAGGGAAACGCCAGGGACGCGGAAGAGACCCGCCACGAGCTGGCTGCTCTCGCGGGAACCGCTGACGAGATCTGATCTGCATCAAGTGTGACCAGTAGGTGGAGGGAGGTGATCCTGCCCCTCTACTCTGCTCTGGTGAGACCCCACCTGGAGTACTGTGTCCAGCTCTGGGGGCCCCAGTACAAGAGAGAGACATGGAGCTGTTGGAGGGAGTCCAGAGGAGGGCCATGAAGCTGATCAGAGGGCTGGAGCACCTCTGCTATGAGGACAGGCTGAGAGAGTTGGGATTGTTCAGCCTGGAGAAGAGAAGGCTCCGGGGAGATCTAATTGCGGCCTTCCGGTACCTGAAGGGGGCCTACAGGAAAGATGGTGAGGGACTGTTTATCAGGGAGTGTAGTGACAGGACAAGGGGGAATGGGTTCAATCTCAAGGAGGGTCGATTTAGATGAGATGTGAGGAAGAAATTCTTTACTGTGAGGGTGGTGAGGCACTGGAACAGGTTGCCCAGAGAGGTTGTGGAGGCCCCCTCCCTGGAAGTGTTTAAGACCAGGTTGGATGAGGCTTTGGGCAATGTGGTCTAGTGGAGGGTGTCCCTGCCCATGGCAGGGGTGTTGGAACTAGATGATCTTTGAGGTCCCTTCCAACCCAAACCATTCTATGATTCTATGATCCTATGATTCTATTTTGTAGCCACTGGGAAGAAAGCTCCAGATTTGGCATACTGAAGAATTCAGTGTACAAACTGACAGGCCCAAAATATAAAGCTCACGACTCCTCTCGCCCGTCAAAGGCTTATGTGGTCTCACCAGCTAAGTCCTACATTGAACCTTATCTTCAGCTCAGATAGACTGAAGGTGGCAGAGAACACCATAACCCAACTAATATGGCAGATAGATCATTACATCGTTAAGGCAGCTTCTTGGCAACAAAAAATGCTTTAAGCATGAAGACTCACAATCCCAGTCAGTTGCAAAACATATTAAAAGGAGTACAGAGGAATCAAGGTGTTAGGAAGTAGTTTCGTATATTACTTCTCATAACCAGCATCAGATAGAATCCTTTACCTGATTCCCCATGTCCTGGTTTCATCCCCACAAGGATGTTGTAAGATTTACAACATTTAGCACAAGATAAAAAGCAAAAGGTAGAAATCTGAGCAATGGCTGATATGTAAGAACCAAAAATAAGCCAGTCTTTGACAATTGGTTGACATCATTGCATCTGAGTGGGTGTTTCAAAGAGCCTGCAGCCCATCTAATCCTCCTTTGGTTGAAAGCACACATCCCTATGGTTTTGGGGAGTTGTTCAGCATTTTGCTTTTATTCCTTGCAAGTATTCACAACTTCTTCACTACCTAGAAGACCTGCGGCAATGCAATATGCATCAGCAATATTACATGCTACAAACACGATCCGCACTCTCAGTTGCACCACATACTGAGCTGAGCTCATGATATTAGCTTTTATCTCCATGGACTGGTTCTACACAATCTGAAGAAGTGTCTAATGCACTGGGATGAAAAGCCTTGGTTAGCTTAGTTACTTTGGCACAGTGGAGCTGTCTGCAATCAGAGTTGGGCTCATTTTCCAAAACTGTGTGATGAACTCACCTGGATGGTAAAATACATTCTAATTTCAAGCCACACTTCAGCTTTGTACATTAGTTAAGATCTGAATCAGTTTCTACTGAAATCAGATAACATGACATTCTTCGTTTCTGTCCTACTTGAACCTTTTCATGCAATGTTTAATCTTCACTATTCATTGGTTTTGATATGGCCACTACTCTTGTGAAGCCTGTCTTGCAATTCTAATGCACTAATTCTTTCAGCGTGCCTTTGCTTTGGAAGTCCTTCATTTTCATCTAATAAATAATACCTCCTACAGAACGAGTTGTCAATGTCTCTACACCATCTATTAAATTACATGATTAAAAGATAAAGAGTAGTTATAGAATATACATGGGTTGATAACACATATGTATGAATAAACATGTAATATTATAATTCATTAGGTCAAGTCTATCAGCATGAGTTCTCATGTCCTTTTTCTTAACACAAAAATGTGACTATGACACATTCATCAAAAACAATAAAAAGATACCAAGAACCACAAGACATCATCTTACTAGTGGAAACAATTAATTTTCACTTCCCATAGACTCTTCAGCTCCTTGGCTGAAAACACCAGACTCCCCAACCAAATTGGAAGGCCATAAACAACATACATATGTTCTCATAAACAACATACATATGTTCTCATAAACAACATATATATGTGTGGAGCAAGGTGGAAATTTCATTGCCAGAGATGCAAGTACAAAAAGTTGGAGACTTATGTGGAAAACTGCAAGGCCAAAGAAGTAAACCCTCCAAACTTCAATTTTACATCTACAATAGTTGTTAAATGCGGTGGGCATTGGATCCTTCCTCTAATTTGTTGGCCACACTAGCAAAGGATTTGTCATTTGATGACTTAGAGAAGTCACACTATATTGCTTCTTTTCCCTGTTTGGGAAGATGACATTTTTTAAGCCAATGCATATCACAACCATCACAACTCCCTGTTTTCCAAACTTTCACAAATTCATTCCAAGACCCATGATGCCTATAGTCTTTTGGAAACTCTACCTATAGTTGTGTAGAAATCTCACATGTATTTAAAAAAGCTGGGTCTGAAGAAACATTTGACAACACAAGTCAAATCCTTCCCTTAGCTCAGAAGTCAACGAAAAAGAATCTTGCAGAGCATTATTTTTAATCTTCTCCATTTTAACCCAATTTCATGACTTCAGAAACCTGGCAGCTGAGTTGTGAACATTTGGTGCTGCCAATACTGAAAGTTAACTTCCCAGCTGGGCTGCGTGGGGAAAGCCAGGAAGCAATCTGCCAGCCCACTTTTCCTGAAAGAAAGGGCATCCCGGACCCTGCTAGTTTTCATGGTCAACAGGCTTATTACAAGGACTGGAGAATCTCTCAGACCACATTCATCCTCTAGTCTAATTGGCAGCAGTTATAAGCATAGGAAATTAAGAAGGAACAACACGGGGCATTAAAATAAGGCCTCTTTGCTTCCTGCAGCAGAAAAGGGGAGTAGTTCTAAACAGCTCCAAAAACATATAGTAGGAGTTTATTTGTTCTGTATCATGGAAATGTGTGCATATAACTTCTTGTTGTCATAGCTGTTTTAAGACAACCTTGTCTAACTTCAAGTATCTGCAGTGCAGGCATTTCCACATGAGCTAATTGTCTTCGTTCATAAAATCAGTAGAGATTGGCTCAGTACAGTTAGTTTAGGGAAAGATTCACCCGATCAAAGGCTGGCCTTCACCCTAGGGTGAACTGATCCATCCCCCAAACTCTTCCTCCATCAGCAGTACAGGGAGCCCAGGGTTGGTTGTAGTGTGGGCATGCATGACAGAAGGATCCCACCACCCAAGTGAAGTGCAGTGTATGTCACCACAAATGTTTTTTCTGACATAAATCCAAGATATTTTGAAAGAATTTAAGAAGATTATTCTTGTACATTTTGTGCCTTTTAATCTTTGTGGGGTTTTTTATTTATTTTATTGAAAACAGACTATTTGGTAAAGGCATTTTGAGGGAGAAGGAATTCTGAAGGTAGGGAGCCATTTCAACACTGAATTCAGGAAAGAGCTGGTCTCCTAAACTGCCCCCTCCCCTCCCAAGCTGCCTCCCACCACAAAAGGTGGGAGAAAAGCACTATGAAAATACTGAAAAAGCTTCCTCTGATTTTTTCAAATGTATTTTCATTGTTTGCATGTTCTCCAGTGGTCAAATTTTGCTTTTTCCAAGAAAAACTTTTTAAGTATAAAAATGGGAACATTTCAAATATACAAGTCAAATTTTTGCTCATAGGAGACTCATTCTGATTACTTCTTAGTTAAATACATCGATGCAATTCTCCTGTTTTCCAAAACAACAGAACAAGTGGAAGAGACTATTCTGATTGCCATAAGCAAAATGAGATGATATCACACACTTACATCTTATGTTCAGCTTGGATAGAGCTACTTTGGTGATGAATTTGGAGAATCACATCAAAGGGTGTGTAGGTTATGCTATAATGACTATAGGGTAATGCAGTGCTATGGCTTGTCAGGGAGTCCCATATGTTGTATGTTGCTCTGACAGTTTTCAGTCAGCTGAGGCTGCCCAAGGTACGACTTCTGAGTAGAATATTGGTGTGAAGAAAATATGAGAAAATTCTCACTTTTACTAAGACACCTTCACTTTTAGGCTTGTTGAAATAAACACTTGTGATCCTCTACCATGTACCACAGTCTAACACATTTTTTTTGCCACACTGTAACTGGTATGGAAACATGTTTCTTTTGAATGTGTATGTCTTTGTAAAAGGCATCTAAATATATGGCCTTAAAAATATGTTTTAATTGCTAAGGGCAGCACTGAATGATACATGGGGAAAGAGAGTAGAAGTGTGGGAAAATCAAGCTGGAATTGTACTTTTTAATTGGTTTTAAATTAGATATTTTGTGCTTAGAAATTTACTTGCAAACTGAAATAGAGAGCATTAATCTAGATAAATAGCTGGTGTCGGCGTGTTCTTCAGAGGTGAACTCTCCTAAAGCATAGCCAATATTCAGGCAGATGAAATGAAGAATTAAAACATTCAGTAAAGTCCTTTCCCTTTGTATGTCTTCACTCCACATGTAACAGCTGGAAGGAAAGCTAAGTAAATACTCAAAGGCAGAGGGGGGTGAATCTGTCCATAAAGCAAAAGAAATGATAAAACCATTCTTTAATGCCCTCCTCTCATCAAGCCTTTTTGGGGAATAGTGTGTACTGCAGCTGAGGCACCAAGTTTAAAGGAGGACATGTACATTTTGGGTAAGATCCAAGAGAAGATCAGGAAGACCAACACTGAGGAATAGTAGATATGTCTTATGATGAACAGCTTAAAATACTTAGCTTTGAAATGGCAGAATGGGGGATCTAATTGAGGTACAAAAATATCTAACGAGGGCAAGCAAGGGTCTGGGTATGACACTTCTACATGGTAAGGACAAAGTACAAAGTTGTGAGCTGAGCTTAGGGTCAGGAGCAAGCTAAGTGTCCGATCCTGACCCGGAGAGGAAAAGGGGACCACACAGTGCTCTTCTTCCAACAAACAGGTACTCAAGAGGTTAACACCACATAGACTTACATATACACAAAACACACCACTGAAGAAACATTACACAGCTCACAGGACTGTGTGTCTCACTGTGAGTCTGCAAGACTGAGACCAAGCTGTTGTTCTGCGTTTTCTGGAGTGATGGTTCAATAAGCCTCTTCCTCCTAGTAAGAACAACTCCCATAAATAATGGTTTGTAGTATTAGGACTGAGTAGAAATCAAGGATGAGACTTTTAAAAACACTGACCTGAAATAATTTTGTTCCTAACAAGATTACTGAGAGTTTTACCATTTATTTCAATTAGCCTTGAGTTGGGAGATTTCCATTTTAAAAATAAAAAAATTTCTAATCCTCTCCGTTGTGAGTCTTAAGTGTTCATAAAAGCTGTCTGGCCAAATTTGCAAACAGCCTGAGAAAATAGAAAAGAGACTTAACCTGCTCCATCAGTATATTTCTTTGGCATATTATGGTAGTTAAATTCTACCACATTCACTCTCAGCACTAACTACATTTTAATAGGTAAACAAAGAAGACGTAAATTAAGCTTCTGTGAATCAGAATTGCAATAGAAAGCACATGCAGAATGGAAACACAGAAAAAGAAGAGAAAAAGAAAGATTAAAAGAAGGGAAGGAAAGCAGAGGAAATGACTTAGACATAGAGGTCTCCTATATAATTTAGACAGTTCATGTCAAAGAGTTTAAAAAAAAAAGAAAAGCTCATTTTAAGCCTGGGATCATTACCAATGATTACCAATGGTGGAACTTTGCCATTTGCTCAATTTGCCCTAATGTTACTTCCTTATAAAATTAGTACATCTCCCCAATGTGTGATGCTCCTGATGACAAGGGAAGACTTTATAAAAGATGTAATAACAAGAAACACTCATAGTGCAGAGATGCTATGTTTTGCCCATTCACTGTAAGCAAATTTCTCATCAAGGTTTATGGACATCATTAATCACAGGACTTACCCCTAATAAATAAGAGTATGAGCAATGTTGTGCCTTGCGTTAAAGAAACTCTGTTAAGTTGGATGTCTTGGCAATAAAGACCTTGAGTTTCAGGTAAATGCCAAAGCAATATTTTGACCCTAATTGGTAACTGTAAATGTTGAGTCAGTATGAGGTCAAATAATAAACACTGGCGTAATGTAAGAATAGCAGGAGGGGGTGAAAAAAACAGAAAATTAACAAAGCAGCAGTAATTCTGAAGGGCTTGTCAAGACCAGCTGTCAAGAAGCAGCAGGAAGCAAAGCAAAAAGCCTGTTGCCACAATCCAAACAAGAAACAACTCCTGCGCAAGTGGAGATTTTAATACCAGAGGATGTCAAACAATTATGAGGTTTATGAACTATAAAGCAAGAATGAACAAGTGGATAGATTACAGCAAGAAGCTTTGTATCCATGCTGCTGTTACACTGAGATCCCACCTCAGGAGTGTCTCATCGCCTTTCTAAAGCACAAAGGCAAGGTGAAAATTAAGCTGAGACAAGAAGGCAAGGCTTTTAAAAGGGAACTATTCTACAGCTAATAAATGGAGAAGACCCAAAAGACTTTAAATACAGCTGGCAGTCCTGTCTGGGCTCTAACCAGAGAGCAGGCCACGACCACGTATGCAGCAGAATTTATTCAGGAGAGACACACATGTTTTCAAGGCATAAAAGCAGTTTGGAGCAAGTGGTTGAGTAACACAGTGATCAGCACCTATGGGTAACAAGGACTGAGTGGCAACATGGGTATCATGCAGGTGGTGCAAGGAGAGGACATGGAAGAGCACCTGCCACTCCAATGCCAACCCATTCCTCAAAAACCACCAGCTCATCTCATTTAATCCCAGCCAGCAGGCTATTTCCACTCATCTTTCAAGGTGAGAGCTACCACTACCCCCATCCTGCATCTACCAGAGGCAGACTAAACCCAAAAGGAAGCAAAACCAGACAGAAACCAATGTCATTTTATATCGGTGAAGCTAAGCCAAAATCTGACTCAGCTTGCTGGCCTACAACAAATGATCAAGCAAGGGGAAGCAGAGGAGTCTGTAGACTCCTTCTTTGAAGGGGTGAAAGGAAGATACAAATGAGCAAGAAGAGCAAGGCAAATCACTGCATTTTCTTTCTGAGCTCCTCCTCTTATTTGTCTTCACTTTTCCTGCTCTTTCTTTCCAGCAGTTCTCATATTCCTTCTGTATATGAATTCTCCCTAGCAAAGAGGCCATTAGAAGATGACAGAAAACCCAGTTTTTGTGACTCTGATTCCTGTTTAAGTTATAAGCTAACAGTATATACATTAATTCCATATACATCATTAATAATTTTATAATCATATTTCTACAGGCCTGGTCATGGTGCTGCCCTACACTGTTACATACTACCCAAACACAGAAGCCATATACAGTCCCTGCCCTGACAAACAGACAGTCCAGGCCATTTATAGGCTTCCTAAAGTCAGTGGAAAATCTCTTACTTTCACTGTACCTCAGTTTCTCCATTTCATAATTCTTGTGCCCTTGAGAGGAGGAACTGAAGACCAGTGTTAAATGATCATGCTACTTTCTTTGAAAATGGAAAGTGATGCCCCTAGCCTACTAACAGGGGTGTCACAGAGGTGTTGGAAAGACCTGCAGATATGAGTGATTTAAAACACTCACTAAAATGGATCAGAGAGTAAGAGGAGGTTGAGTGAGAAAGGGAAAATATCATGAGTCTCCAATGCGACAGACTGCTGCACAAGTGAAGACAATCATAGCAGCCAACAGTGATAACAATAGGAGGAGTTTTGGAGAAAAAACAAGAATCCAGATTTTTTTCGCACAGGCCAGAAACAGCAAGTTTATTTACACTGCACTTGAAAAGACATCAGAGAGGCTCGAAAGGAGTAAAGCATCCACTAGGTAACATCAGACGCTGAGATGAAACCCAACCCAGCAGAGTCAAGGCAGACTAGCCTCTGTGTCCAAAAACTCCCCTTTCCTGACAAAAGAGCCAGACTCAGTCCCTGAAGACAATGAAGTCAGATGACAAGAGAAAGGCAAATGCTTACTTGAATAGTTTAATATCACTTCAAATACTCCAATCCATTTAAAAATAAAAATTCATGGCAGGGCAATCTAGAAAGACACAGCATTGATGAAAGAAAGAAAGAAATGTAAATCTGCCTGTAGCAGTCCAGGTCCAATTCACCTGTGCTATAGTGCCAGAAAAATACCATGTGTGTGTTGGCCTCTTTCAGTGGAGAATCCATGGGCATAACCTTACCAGGTACAGTGCAAAGAAATAAAACATTTCTGGGGCAAACTCATGTACTTGAGCAGGATGCTCCCCTTCTTATGTGAGTCCATAATAAAAATCATGTTTGCATTCAGCGGAAGCATAGTTGAACCTCACCAGTCCAGTTTAGAAAAATACTTATTTCTCCAGTAAAATTAGCAAAATGCAAGTTTTAGTCTGGATACATACACATGCATACTTCTGGTCAGAGCGTTAATAGAGAGCAATCTGTGTCTCAATGACTTATGGCTTTGCAAGTCGACTGACAGAGGGTAACTGCTGAACTGATTCTTGCTATCTTACTAGGAGAAAACCCTTAGAAAAGGTTTTGAAAATGCATGAAAATATGTGGGAGAGGAGGAATAGTATATTCACAAGAAAAGGAAGAAATGAAATAATACAAGTCCCATGAAAAGCAAAATATGGATGGAGGATGCGGGAAAGGGGCACATCTGATTACACCACACACTTGACCATACACGATTATACCAGGGACAAGCTTGGCTCTACATGTTAGAGGGAAATGGTAGTAATAAAGTGGTGGAGGAGTATATTTTGAATAGGACAAAGAGCAAAATTGAAAACATAGGTGGGAAGCTTCTGGATTATAACCACTATTATACAGAAAAGAGGTTTTGTTTCATGTAGCATATTTCACATTTGGGTTAAAGCTTGTATCAGATATTCACATGCAACATCTGAAAAACCTGATCTAAAATCACTTCCCAAGAAAGATACAATAGAATCAACACCAATTTTCAACTAGTCTGCTTAAATGGGATGAAGAGTTGACTAGGACATCAAGGACATTGAAGGGTACCTTTCAAAATAATACAATCTAGGTGCACAAGGGGTTTTCCTGACTTTCCAGAGGCAGGGAAACGCCAGGGACGCGGAAGAGACCCGCCACAAGCCGGCTGCTCTCGCGGGAACCGCTGACGAGATCTGGGCGTTGCCAAAGACAACGGCGCCCACCCCTGACACCTATAAAAAGCAGCCTAGGGAGCGAGGCAAACAGAGCGTGCGGGTAGGGCCTAGTCAGTCTACCTGCTCAAGAGGGGAGTCCACTGGTGGTCATCAGTCTCTCATAGAAGGAGTTCAGCCATGGCACCCACCAGGCAGAAAGCCCAAAGCTCTGTGCTCGCCAGAAGGCATGTGGCAACACAGACAGAGCTGCCGCAGAAACATGCAGCCACCCAGCTCTCAGGCTGAAGGGAGTGTCTGAGCTTGGCACTGGCAGGGGATGGCAGTAGTGAGATTGGCTGCGTGAGGTGTGAACAGGTGGATGATCTGCTCAGCCTGGTGGCAGAATTACGTGAAGAAGTGGAGAGGTTAAGGAGTATCAGAGAGGCTGAGAGAGATAGACCGGTGGAATCAAGCTCTGCCCTCCCTGAGACAGCAGCAGGGACAACTAACAGACCAAAGCCAAAGTGAAGGGGACCCTGTATCCTCCCCTTGCCGGGCAGAAGGCAGCAGCCTCAAAGGGAGGAGTGAATGGAAGCAAGTCCACACTCGGCGTGGCAGGCGAACCTTCTCCTCCTCGCCCACCTCGCCTTCCCATGTACCCCTGTGCAACAGGTACCAGGCTCTGGCTGTGGAAGGCCACTCGAGCGAGGATATGGATGACAGTCAAGCTACTCCAGAGGTAGCACCTACGCCCAAAAGGTCCATGCCTCGTGTCGTGACCACGCCCACAAAGAAGAAAAGGAGGGTTGTAGTTGTAGGGGACTCCCTTCTGAAGGGTACAGAGGGCCCGATATGCAGGGCAGACCCTCCTCTCAGAGAAGTCTGCTGCCTCCCCAGGGCCCATGTCAAGGACATCGCTAGGAAACTCCCCAGCCTGGTACGCCCCTCTGACTATTACCCACTGCTGCTCCTCCATGTGGCTGGGGATGAAGCAGAGACACGTACCACGAAAGCGATCAAAAGGGACTCCAGGCTCTTGGGACAGTCACTGAAGGATTCAGGAGCGCAGGTAATATTCTCCTCCCTCCTTCCAGTTGAGGGCAGCAACGTTGGCAGGAACAGGCGGACACAGTCCATAAACGCATGGCTCCGTGGCTGGTGTCAATGCCACAACTTTGGGTTCTTTGACAATGGGACGGCCTACATGGCACCAGGCCTGATGAACCCTGACGGGATTCATCTCTCTCAAAGGAGGAAGAAGATCTTTGCCCAGGAACTACGCGAACACATGGAGCACGGGGAATAAACAAGAGGAGCTGGAGACGTGTGTGCACCTGCAAGGCTATGGCCTTATTGGCATTACAGAGACGTGGTGGGATAGCTCCTATGACTGGAGTGTTGGGATGGAAGGGTACAGGCTCTTTAGGAAGGACAGGCAGGGCAGGCGAGGAGGGGGGTGTTGCCCTCTACATCAATGACCAGCTGGAGTGCATGGAGCTCCACCTGGGGATGAATGAGGAGCTGACCAAGAGCCTATGGGTCAGGATTAAAGGGAGGGCTAGGGCAGGGGACATCATAGTGGGGGTCTGCTACAGGCCACCTGACCAGGGGGACCGAGCAGATGAAGCCCTCTATAGGCAGATAGGAGCAGCCTCACACTCACAAGCCCTGGTCCTTATGGGGGACTCCAACCACCCTGACATCTGTTGGAGGGACAACACAGCAGGGCACAAGCAATCCAGGAAGTTCCTGGAATGTGTCGATGACAACTTTCTCCTCCAAGTGATAGAGGAGCCCACGAGGAGAGGGGCCATGCTGGACCTTATTCTCACCAATAAGGAGGGCCTGGTAGGGGACGTCAAGCTCAAGGGCAGCCTTGGCTGCAGTGACCACGAAATGGTGGAGATAAAGATCCTCAGGGCAGCAAGAAGGACGTGCAGCAAGCTCACTACCCTGGACTTCAGGAGAGCAGACTTTAGCCTCTTCAGGGATCTGCTTGGTAGAATACCATGGGACAAAGCCCTGGAGGGAAGAGGGGCCCAAGGCAGCTGGTTAGTATTCAAGGGTCACCTCCTCCAAGCTCAGGAGTGATGCATCCCAACAAAGAGGAAGTCAGGCAAAAACACCAAGAAGCCCCCGTGGATGAACAAGGAGCTCCTGGGCAAAGTCAAACAAAACCAGGAAGCCTACAGAGGCTGGAAGCAAGGGCAGGTAGCCTGGGAGGAATACAGAGAAACTGTCCGAGCAGCCAGGGAGCAGGTTAGGAAAGCCAAAGCCCTGATAGAATTAAATCTGGCCAGGGATGTTAAGGACAACAAGAAAAGCTTCTATAGGTATGTTAGTGATAAAAGGAGGACAAGGGAAAATGTGGGTCCCCTCCAGAATGAAACGGGTGACCTGGTTACCCAGCATATGGAGAAGGCTGAGGTACTCAATGACTTCTTTGCCTCAGTCTTCACTGGCAAATCCTTGAGCCACACTGCCCAGGTCACAGAAGGCAGGGACTGGGAGAATGCAGAACCACCCCCTGTAGGAGAAGATCAGCTTCGAGAATATCTAAGGAACCTGAAGGTGCACAAGTCCATGGGACCTGATGAGATGCATCCGCGGGTCTTGAGGGAACTGGTGGATGAAGTAGCCAGGCCACTCTCCATCATATTTGAGAAGTCCTGGCAGTCCGGCGAAGTTCCCGCTGACTGGAAGAGGGGGAACATAACCCCCATTTTTAAGAAGGGAAAAAAGGAAGACCCAGGGAACTACAGGCCGGTCAGTCTCACCTCTGTGCCTGGCAAGATCATGGAGCAGACCCTCCTGGAGACTATGCTCAGGCACATGGAAAACAAGGAGGTGATTGGTGACAGCCACCATGGCTTCACTAAGGGCAAATCGTGCCTGACAAACTTGGTGGCCTTCTATGATGGGGTTACAGCATTGGTGGATAAGGCAAGGGCAACTGACATCATCTGCCTGGACTTGTGCAAGGCATTTGACACTGTCCCGCATGACATCCTTGTCTCTAAATTGGAGAGACATGGATTCGATGGATGGACCACTCGGCGCATAAGGAATTGGCTGGATGGTCACACTCAAAGAGTTGTGGTCAACAGCTCAATGTCCAAGTGGTGTTCCTCAGGAGTCAGTACTGGGACCGGCACTGTTCAACATCTTTGTTGGTGACATGGACAGTGGGATCGAGTGCACCCTCAGCAAGTTTGCCAATGACACCAAGCTGTGTGGTGTGGTCGACACGCTGGAGGGAAGGGATGCCATCCAGAGGGACCTTGACAGGCTGGAGAGGTGGGCCCATGCGAACCGCATGAAGTTCAACAAGGCCAAGTGCAAGGTCCTGCACGTGGGTCAGGGAAATCCCAAGCACAACTATAGGATGGGTGGAGAATGGATTCAGAGTATCCCTGAGGAGAAGGACTTGGGGGTGTTGATTGATGAGAAGCTCAACATGAGCCGGCAGTGTGCGCTTGCAGCCCAGAAAGCCAACCGTGTCCTGGGCTGCATCAAAAGAGGCGTGACCAGCAGGTCGAGGGAGGTGATCCTGCCCCTCTACTCCGCTCTGGTGAGACCCCACCTGGAGTACTGTGTCCAGCTCTGGGGGCCCCAGTACAGGAGAGACATGGAGCTGTTGGAGCAAGTCCAGAGGAGGGCTATGAAGCTGATCAGAGGGCTGGAGCACCTCTCCTATGAGGACAGGCTGAGTGAGTTGGGATTGTTCAGCCTGGAGAAAAGGCAGCTCCGGGGAGATCTAATCGCAGCTTTCCAGTACCTGAAGGGGGCCTACAGGAAAGATGGTGAGGGACTGTTTATGAGGGAGTGTAGTGATAGGACAAGGGGTAATGGTTTTAAGCTGAAGGAGGGTCGATTTAGATTAGATGTTAGAAAGAAATTCTTCACTGTGAGGGTGGTGAGGCACTGGAACAGGTTGCCCAGAGAGGTTGTGGAGGCCCCCTCCCTGGAAGTGGCCAGGTTGGATGAGGCTTTGGGCAACGTGGTCTAGTGGAGGGTGTCCCTGCCCATGGCAGGGGTGTTGGAACTAGATGATCTTTGAGGTCCCTTCCAACCCAAACCATTCTATGATTCTTTGATCTTGAATTGCCATTTTTGGGCAGAGAAAGGGTTTTCTTTGACTCTCCTACATCTGCACAGTTGTTTAATGAAAGTGCAGCATCTGGTCTAACAGGCCCTAATTAAAAAAAAATAAAAAATCCCACTTTCTCAAACATTTCCAACTAGCTGTTCCAGACCATATTATTTTATGGAAATGTTCATGGTGTGTCAGGACAGAATGGGTTTTTAATGGCTGAAGATAACATGAAGCTGCAGTATTAGAAGTACTACAACCTGGCCCAAGCTGGTATTACCAACAGAAAAAGCAAACCTTACCTGCTCGCAGCTGCCTGTCTTTGCTGTTGCAACGCTCCTTCCCTTGTATAGCATTAGTGTTTGCATGGATGTGTTGTGACCAGAGAGGTATTCCAGTTTAGAATAAACCCAGCAGAAAAAGAATTTAGGTATTAGCTTTCATGTGGATCAGCTTCCCAGTACAGATTCACTGCGCAAGCACACAAACACTCCCAGAAAACAGCAGAGGGGATGATACACAGGAGGTATAAGTAGGGAAGCTGGAGGTGAAGGAGTGAGGATAGACTATATTGGCAGCTGTGCTCGCTTTTGTCAGCTGAAAGCATTTGTGAAATGGTGGCCTAAGTGACTTGTGGCATTCTCAAGCAAGCCCTGTTGAAATCTTTGGACAACATCGTATCACGGCGCTCTCTATTTTTGCACAGCACAGGCTGATTTTCCAACAAAACCAGTCTGGTCAAGTAGGCAGAAGGATAAAGACATGTCACACAAGTGGCCAGGACAAAAAAAACCTAAGAGCCATGTGGAGATGGGAGATTTTAACTACAGGAGAGCTACTGCCTCACTGTGTAACCTTGGGAGAGGTGCTGGGCCTCAAATTGCCTTACCTGGGAAGCTAGTGGGGAGGGACGTGCGGGTGCACATGATATCCAGCATCGAAGTTAAGAGTTAGTCATGATTCTGTAGCTAAGAAGTTACAGATAGTTCTTCATAGTTCCATAGTTAAGAATGTCACAGATGATAATTTTGCAAATAGTTGCTAGGTACTGCTAAGGATGGCTATTGTACAGTCCTACCATTATGTTAGTTAATATTCACCCAAACAATGTATCAATTAAGACATGATTGTCAAGAGGTAGACGAAATCGTTAGTCTGATCAACAGACCCTGAAGAACCATTTGGAAGTGCCAGAAATATTGAGAAACTAGGGGAAAGGTAATTTGAGCCAGGCTACAAGGTGGCTTGATGCTGTCCTGGTTTTGGCAGGGATAGAGTTAATTTTCTTTCTGGCAGCTGGTGTAGTGCTGTGTTTTGGATTTAGGATGAGAATAATGTTGATAACACATTGATGTTTTTAGTTGTTGCCAAGTAGTCAAGGACTTTTCAGCTTCTCATACTGCCCTGCCAATGAGAAGGTGGGGGTCGCCCAAGAAGCTGGGAGGGGACACAGCCAGGGCAGCTGACCCAAACTGACCAAAGAGATATTCCATACCATACAACGTCATGTCCCATTTTTGAATTGGGCAGCTGGGGGCCTGGCGTGGTAGCTGGGGGTCTTGCACAGCATCAACTTTGGTGTGAATGTAGCCAAAAAGATAAGCCTGTAACAAAGGCCTACTTGTATTATATGCGATAAGAAACTCTTCATTGTTACTTTAGGTAGAAGGCTAACGATTCTTAGAATGAGCACCTGCTACACATCATGAGAAAAAGGAGGAGCTACAAGACACTTCAAGGTCCTTATGTACATACTTTGCAGAAAGGGAGGACACTAATTGCCTCCAGGAGCATCCTTATCTTTCTGAGGCATATAGCAAACAATTACCAACACCGAAGTATTGAGAAACTAGGGGAAAGGTAATTTGGGCCAGGGTCCCCACGACCACCGACCCATAAGCCCCCTACCCAAATTATACCACCTACTCAAAAGATAGAGGCGGAGAAAGGAACCGAGCATGCGTTCTAGTTTGCATACTAGGCGAAGAAATATGAACCAATTATTGGAACGGGGAGTGTACCACTTTGTAATCTTTGTAACATTTGTGTATAAATATGACAAGAGAACCAGCATTAGGTGTGCCTGATTTGAGGAACTATCCTCCTGACACCCAGCGCTGCAATAAAAGGAAATGCCTGCTTCTTCATGCTAAATTGGTGTTAAGGAGTTTTCTTTCATTCCCGAATTTTGGTGACAGTTTTGGCGACCCAGATGGGACAAGGCTTTTGAATCTCGACGGATCCGTGGGATCATAGGACCTCCAGCCGGCACCGAGGGATTCTCGGGGAGACCCTTCGATCCCCCGGACCGAAGAGTTCTGAGCACGTTCCCTGGGACAGGTAAAAGGCATTTCTCTTACTTTTTAAATGAGATTTAAGATTTTGGGTTAGAGGCCCCCTTAGCCTTCAAGGAAGCCGTGGCGTGAGCTACGCGAGGGGCTATTGTACTGTGATTTAAGAATTTTGAAAAGAACTTTTGAAAGGTATTGATCAATCAAGAATTTGTGTTTTAATTGTTTTGTGTTGCTTTTGTCACCTTTGTCATTTGTCAATTTTTGTTCTGTGGATTTTGTGGTATTTGCGTTACAATGGGTAACAAACCTTCGGTGGATGGGGGAATATTAAAGAAATCTCCCCTAGGGTGTATTTTAAAACGTTGGAAACAAATAGGAGGGGACCCTCTTATAAAAAGACAACTAATTGAGTATTATAATCACTGGTGGTCGATATATAAATTGGATGATCAGGAAAAATGGCCCAAGAATAAGAATTTGTAATATAATACAATATTACAATTGGTGTTGTTTTGTAGAAGGGAGAAGAAATGGGATGAGGTACCTTATGTTGATTTGGTTGGGTTTTTTTCACCTTGCGAAATCATCCTGAGTGGCTGAAGGACTGTGGGTTTACCCTGCAAGACCCCCTGGCATCAGCACTAGAAAAGCAGAAAAAGGTAGCAGGAGGCTGTGAAGGTGTTGCTCTGCTTGTAATACAGGGCAACGGTGTTTGAAGTGCGAGCGTGAGGAGGAGGAGGATTTGGAATTAATGAAAGATGTTGGAGGTTGCATGGATGGTTTTTGATAACAGGGAGAAAGGGAAGGAAGTTAGAGAAGAGCAACGAGAAAACGAAGGAGAGCGGAGACAGGCAGGGAGAGACAGGGAAAGAGACGGTAACCTGAGAGCTACGCTGCAGGGAGCGTCAGCAAGGAGTAACTTCAGGGGAGGACGGCAATACTATGGGGGAGAGGTGGGGCCCCTTCAGCACAAAATACCAGTAATACCTTAGGAGATCATCAGTGTGCCTATTGTAAAGAACTGGGACATTGGAAATGGGATTGTCAGAAATTTAAGGACCGTTTTAGGGGTCCTATGCCTATCAGTCCAGAGGTTCTGGAGGAGGCACGATACAATCAAGAAGCAGCTTCCTTTCCACGTCAGTTCCCCTTAACTAAGTCCTGAAGGGGACCGGGGGAAACCTCCCCAGCAGAACCCCTGGTTACAGTAGAGCTGGGAAAAAGGAAAATAGATTTTCTTGTAGATACTGGGGCGACTTATTCTGTTAAATACTTGTCAAAGAACATTGAGTGATGATACAGTAAACATTGTGAGTGCCACAGGGAAAGTGGAACAGCGTGCCTTTTTCCATCCTTTAAATTTTAAGCTCGGAAAACAAAGGGTAACTCACCAATTTTTATATATGCCTGAATGTCCTATACCACTCTTGGGACGGCACCTATTGAGTAAATTGGAAATGCAGATCACCTTTAAAGATGGGAAAGTTCAATTATTAATCCCTGAATCTAAAGCCATCAAGGCAAGAGTTTTTATGTTGCAGGAACAACCTAAGACTAACAAAGGAATTCCCGAGGAGGTGGAGAATGCAGTGACACCTTTGGTATGGACTAGTGAGGTTCCAGGTAGATCCAGAAGAGCGGAACCAGTAAGAATTATCCTTAAACCTAGAACAAATCTGGTAAGACAAAAAACAATACCCATTGAGGACAGAGGCCAAAAAGGGATTAGAAAAGTTAATACTCAACTTTATAGAATATGAGTTGCTCACATAATGCGAATCAGAATTTAACACCCCAACCTTACTCGTTAAAAAAGCCAGGGGGTGAGGAATACAGGTTAGTACAAGATTTACAAGCTGTGAACCAAATAGTGCAGGACATTCACCCGGTGGTGGCAAACCCCTATACATTACTTACAGCCCTCAAAGATAAACATGAATGGTTCACAGTCCTAGATTTAAAGGATGCCTTCTTTTGTATACCTCTTGAAAAACAGAGTCAGGCTATTTTTGCCTTTGAATGGGAGAGCCCAACCACTGGATGAAAAACTCAACTAACCTGGACTGTGTTGCCTCAAGGATTCAAAATAGTCCAACAATCTGTGGAAACCAGTTAGCTAAAGAATTAGAAATATGGAGAAGAGACCATCCTGGAGGAGTTATGCTGCAATATGTGGATGATATCCTATTAGCAGCAGAAACCTGGGAGGAGTGTATACAAATGACTGTTGAACTTCTTAGGACAAGAAGGATGCAAAGTGTCCAAGGCGGCGGCACAGATTGCAAAACCAATGGTCACTTACGTGGGATTTGAGATTTTACAGGGCCAGCGGAGATTGGGAACAGATCGGAAAGAGGCTATTTGTCAGATCCCAGAACCGAAGACAGCAAGAGATCTGAGGGCTTTCCTGGGAACGGCTGGATGGTGTCGTCTGTGGATATCCAACTATGGACTTCTGGTAAGACCTCTTTACAACATCTTGAAGGAGGCACAGAGAGAATATCTGCCTTGGAACCCTGAATGCACGCAGGCCTTTCGGAGCCTAAAAAAAGGCTTTGATGATGGCGCCTGCCCTAGGGCTGCCGGACTTATCTAAGCCCTTCGAACTATTAGTATATGAAAGGCAACATCTCCTTTGGGAGTATTGGCCCAGAAGATTGGGGACTGGAAAAGACCAGTCGGGTACTTCTCTAAGCAACCGGACCCTGTAAGTAAGGGATGGCCGGGATGTTTGCGAGCCGTAGTGGCCACCATCCTATTAATACAGGAAGCCAGGAAATTAACCATGGGGCAAAAGATAATTGTATATGCACCCCATATGGTTACCACAGTTCTAGAACAAAAGGGGGGACATTGGTTATCCCCCAGCAGAATGCTTAAATATCAGGTGATGCTATTAGAACAAGATGATGTAGAGCTCAAAGTCACCTCTACTGTCAATCCCGCTATGTTTTTAACCATGAATGAGGAAAGTGAGGAATCTTTGAGCCACGACTGTCTGCAAACAATTGAAGAAGTCTATTCCAGTCGCTCAGATCTGCATGACGAACTTTTGACTAACCCTGATTTGGAGCTATTTACAGATGGTAGCAGTTTTGTACAGGATGGGAAACGAAGGGCCGGGTATGCTGTTGTTACAACTACAGAAGCTGTGGAGGCCAAGACGCTACCCATCGACACGTCGGCGCAGAAAGCGGAACTGATTGCACTATGTCAGGCCTTGAGAATAGCTAAAGGTAAACAGGTAAAATATATGGACAGACTCCAAATATGCCTTTGGTGTCGTGCACGCTCACAGAGCCATTTGAAAAGACAGAGGATTGCTGTCAGCACAAGGATCTTCTATTAGACACAAAGAAGAAATTTTACAACTTTTCCAAGCTGTCCAGGAACCAGAAGAGATTGCTATAGTGCACTGCCGGGCACACCAGTTTGGGCAATCCAATGTTAATATAGGAAATCGTTTGGCAGATTGCACTGCCAAGAAGGTTGCACAACAAGGTATTCTAGCACTAATCCCAGCTAGAAGGATACAGCTACCAGGGACTAAGCCTTTTTACAGTGAAGTAGACCGTAAATTGGCATTGCATTTAAAAGCAACAGAAAATTCAGAAGGATGGCTGATAACCCCCAATGAGCAAGTTATTGTGCCACCTCAATTAATGACACAAATAGCTGAGGCCAGACATAAACAAACGCATTGGGGAGTGGAGTCTTTGATTGACAACCTCCAATCACAAGTACTTAGTGTTCGAATGACTAAGATTATAAAATCAGTTACACAGAAGTGTCCAGTCTGTTTAAAAAACAACCCTCTTAACCAAAGGAGGCCACCCCCAGGGGTTACTAGGTGAGGGAACTCCCCCGGAGATTACTGGCAAATTGATTTTTCTGAGTTACCCAGACAAAATGGCTATCGATATCTTTTGGTTTTGGTGGATACCTTTTCAAGATGGCCTGAGGCTTTTCCCTGTCGCACCAACAAAGCACGGGAGGTTGTTAAATGCTTATTAAAGGAAATAATACCTAAGTTTGGTGTACCAATTGGAATGTCCTCAGATAGAGGACCACATTTTGTGGCTGAGGTTTTGCAACAATTAAGTCAAACCTTGAATATTACATGGGATTTACATACTCCATGGAGACCACAATCTAGTGGAAAAGTTGAAAGAATGTATCAGACTCTGAAGAGACAAATAAGTAAAATCTGTCAGGAAACAACATTAAAATGGCCCCAAGCCCTTTCTTTAGCACTTCTCCACATTAGGGTACAACCTCGGACTAATAAAAAGGAAAAACGCTTGCAGGTCTAAAGAGATACGTCACCTTATCTGAACCTCTGACCCTTGATACCCCCGTGCATCCATACCAGCCTGGCAACCACATCTACATAAAGACTTGGAACTCTGAACCGCTAAAGGAAAAGTGGAAAGGCCCCTTCCAGATTCTTTTGACAACCTACACGGCAATCAAGGTTGAAGGAATTGAACCATGGATCCACTATACCCGAGTTAAGAAAGCCCCCCTGGATCAGTGGCAAGTAACTACGGAAGGACCTCTAAAAATCAAATTGAATCGGGTTTGAAAAAGTATGTCAAATATGTAAGATGTCTTGCTCTGTTAGGACAGGTATGGTCCTGTTCTGGGTATTACTGGCAGTTTCTTTGCTCTCCAGTCAAGGGAACCAACAGGAGCTATGGTCTCAAGCCCATAAACAACATACTGGTATAATGGGGAATGTAGGCAAAGCTACCTTACTGACAGTGGTAATACATGGAACTGAGGTGTTTTTAGAAAATGAATGGGGCTTGGAGGATGGCCATTGTGGGAAAATTCCCATAATTAAGGGGAAGGTAGGGAAAGAAATGAAAAAAATAGGATGCAGAATGATAAATGGATCTACACATCAGAGGGCAAATAAGGCCACATCTTGTATAGGAGAAGGTCAAATTACGACCCAATGTATTTCTAGTACCTTAGATTGTTGGCACAATTTTACTTTGGTACAATCTGTGCACGTAATCTGTTTAGGCGTCCGTGATCAATTGGTGGCATTAACATTTAAGATAAACGTTATCGAACCTAGCATGACACGATCTCCTAGTCTAAGCCTTCCCACAACATCTGGGCCTGTGCCAACAGGACCCTCTGGACTGACTCCATTTACTTTTAGCATTGGTCTATATGTTGTTAAAAATGTGGGACAACAACAAATCTTACTAAATTAATTTTATTCCCTTAAAAGGGTGGAGTTGTCCATACAAATCAATATCATTGCACTAAAATCCTCATGTTCCCCATTCTTGAACACAGCCCATACTGGATGGCTGGCCTGGTTACATGGGCGGACTCCCACCTCTCATAGAACACAAAGAGATCTAACTGGCACTTTGGGAACAGGAATGGGAACATTGAACAGTATAGATGCTGAAGTCCTCACCAATAAATTAGCTGCTGCCACTATGGATGTGCAAGGATTACAACCATCCTCTTCGATCTCCCCTTTCAGCTTTAGGGGCAAATCAGTGGCTGTTACCAGATATATTGCCTCAATGGAAACAAATTAATGAAAATGACCATGAGATAATCCTGGAGGGCCTGGCCACTGGCCAAAGTAATATCTCATTAGCTCTTAGCTGTATTCAAGCCCAACTATGGGTCCAGTCGGTGGCATCAGCAATCATTAGAGAAGGGGAAGAAGGGGTCTTACCTAGTGAAGTCCCTAAAGTCATTTGGGATAACGCAAATGAATTTGAAAAAGGATTCTAGTCTTGATGGCAGTTAGTGAATTTCACCTACAATCCCACCAACCATAGTGCCACAGCATTTGTACTGACTATATGAAATGCTTCAATACATACCCCTATAGAAATGAATTTAACACTTGTGAGAGAACTTTTACATCATCAAGACCTACAGGAAATTTTGCAGACATGAAAACGGACAGAAAACATTGATAACCATCCACCACGATACTGAGAAAATCCATCAGGTGTTGGAAAGAGTGAAGGAAGATGGGGAGCATAAGTGGTGGGATACTCTGTTTGGATGATCGCCTAACGTTACTGGACTATTGAACAAAATGTTGCATCTGGTTATTGTATTGCTTTTGCTTGTCTTATTAGGCTTTGTTTTAACTACACTTTTGTATATTAAGCTTTGGATAATGATGAAGCGCTTGATACAGCTCACAATGTTTGCTAGAAGTACTGCTAATACATCTACTGATTTATATATGGCTCTGATAGAAAAAGGTGAAGGTGAAACTTATAAGAATCTGAAAGGATCTGAAAAGTTTCAAAAGGGGGGAATTGTAGCCAAAAAGAAAGGCCTGTAACGAAGGCCTGCTTATATTATACATAATAAGAAAATGTAGCCAAGAAGAAAGGCCTGTAATGAAGGCCTACTTGTATTATATGTGATAAGAAACTATTCATTATTACTTTAGGTAGAAGGCTAACGATTCTTAGAATGAGCACCTGCTACACATCATGAGAAAAAGGAGGAGCTACAAGACACTTCAAGGTCCTTATGTACATACTTTGCAGAAAGGGAGGACACTAATTGCCTCCAGCAACATCCTTATCTTTCTGAGGCGTATAGCAAACAATTACCAACACCGAAGTATTGAGAAACTAGGGGAAAGGTAATTTGGGCCAGGGTCCCCACGACCACCGACCCATAAGCCCCCTACCCAAATTATACCACCTACTCAAAAGATAGAGGCGGAGAAAGGAACCGAGCATGCGTTCTAGTTTGCATACTAGGCGAAGAAATATGAACCAATTATTGGAACGGGGAGTGTACCACTTTGTAATCTTTGTAACATTTGTGTATAAATATGACAAGAGAACCAGCATTAGGTGTGCCTGATTTGAGGAACTATCCTCCTGACACCCAGCGCTGCAATAAAAGGAAATGCCTGCTTCTTCATGCTAAATTAGTGTTAAGGAGTTTTCTTTCATTCCCGAATTTCGGTGACACTACCAAAACCTTGCCATGCAAACCCAACACAGGAGGAAACCAACACTGGTGGTCAAAAATACCTGTAGTCTTTAAATACCTCAGTCAAAAATAGTTGCAGTCTTTCAAAACCACGATGCATTCATATATTCACGTGCTTTAGAAAGCTTAGAATTATTCTAGCAATAGGTGTAGGTGCTTCTGTACATTGATCCTAAACCAAGCTTATTTTGGCCCTGTCCATTACAAAATTTGGATCATTTTTGAGCAAAAATCAAGTTGTTTGGTTACTGTTAATTTAAAATACTACACCTAATTACTCCATCAAATACCTCATTCTGATATATCTGTGAAAAAGTCTTTCGAGAAGGTAGTTATGTGCATAAGCATCCTGGCCTTCTGCCCAGAGACAGGGTGCAAAACAGTGCTGAGCACAGGGCTGAATGGGTGGCTGGAGAGTCATTTAGTCCTTCAAAGCAAAGCTGTGGTAAGACATGAGTGATGCATCATGCCTCTGTAGAGCAATTCATTGCAACTACTGCAGCCTGCATTTGTGGTTTCTGCATCCCTGCAGGAATACCTAAGCATTCTTTTTTGCCCATGAAACAAGCACAAAATGAAACAAGCTGTATTTTCTCTATTGGAGTTTCTCTCAGAAGTCCTGGTCTGTCACTTTTTGAAATCTTGGCTTTTATCTTTTTCTCTTTTCTGTAATGGTTCAGCATTCTTAAAAACCTTGCATGTAATTGGAGTGCGTAATGTCAGAGAGGCGCGGTGCTGCTAGCAGCCTCCCTTGGATGTGATGGAAAGATTCATTATTGCAATCTCTCAACATATTGGTGGATAGTGGATACTAGATTCTAGAGAAGATATTTACTTGGAAACAGGAAATAAGATCTTAAATCTCTTTCTTCAAGGGCAGAGCCACTGCCACTTTTGTAGGGTCAGATGCTAAGATACAGGTTCCTTTCTTCTCTCATTCCCACCCACACACTGGATGATCTGCACTGCTGTTTAGTTTATTGGGGTCCCATATGACCTGCAGCCTCAGCAAATGCCCTGATCACTCATCCCTAAAACTCATGCTTGTGCTCAAATGACTGTTCATTTGATTAACTTGGCAGCATCTGCACAATGCTCAAATACTATTTAGGTAGCTGTGGTGGTTTAACCTTGGCTAAATGCCAGGTGTCTACCAAGCCGCTCTATGTCTCCCCTCCTCAGCAGGGCAGGAAGGGGAGAAAATAAGATGGAAAATAAACCAACCCCAAATTCGTGGGTCAAGATAAAGGCAGTTTAATACAGCAAAAGGCCACATGTGGAAGCAAATCAAAAGCAAAAGATTATTCTCCACTTCCCATCAGCAGGCAATGTCCAGCCACTTCCTGGGAAGCAGGGCTTCAGTACGTGTAGTGGTTACTCCGGAAGACAAACATTGTAAAAAAACCTAATGCCCCTCCAGTTCCTCCCCCTGTCTCTCAGCTTCTTATTGCTGAGCAGATGTCATATGGTATGGAATACCCCTTTGGTCAGTTTGGGTCAGCTGTCCTGGCTGTGTCCCCTCCCAAGATCTTGCCCACCCCCAGCCTGCTGCTGAGGGGGGAAAAAGAAATGTTGGAAAGACAGCCTTGAGGTGTGCTGGCACTGCTCAGTAGTAGCCAAAACACTGGTGTGTTATCAACACCTTGCTAGCTACCAAGACACAGCACAGCACTATGAGGGCTGCTGTGGGGAGAATTAACTCCATCTCAGCCAGGCCCAATACAGTAGCACAAGAAAAAACACCCTGCAACCCCCAGAGAAGTCAAGTTGAGGCAAATCATATCTGAGTCAGATTTAATGGGACTTAATTTGACTTCTGATTTGTTTACGCTCCATCACACAGTTGATTTCCATTATGATCCCTCTTTATTTCCTACTTCTGTAATTCCACACCATTCTCTTAAGATATGAAACTATTATTATGATAGAGAGAACTAACACTTAAGGGAAATGGCAGGACCATTAACTAGCTTAAGCCACATATCTAGTAATCTTAACCCTTACGTAAGATGTTTTAACAAGAACTAGCGTAAGGAAGGGTCAAGATGGCCCTTCGCTCTGCTTGCATTTTTGTAACCAATCACAAGATAAGGAGGTAGTAAATCAGAATGGAATGAACACGGAGGATTCTCTGCTAATTAGGAACCGGTCTGAGTAAGTTCAACAAGGCCAAGTGCAAGGTCCTGCACGTGGGTCAGGGAAATCCCAAGCACAACTATAGGCTGGGCAAGGAATGGATTCAGAGTATCCCTGAGGAGAAGGACTTGGGAGTGTTGATTGATGAGAAGCTCAACATGAGCCGGCAGTGTGCGCTTGCAGCCCAGAAAGCCAACTGTGTCCTGGGCTGCATCAAAAGAAGTGTGACCAGCAGGTCGAGGGAGGTGATCCTGCCCCTCTACTCCGCTCTGGTGAGACCCCACCTGGAGTACTGCGTCCAGCTCTGGGGGCCCCAGTACAAGAGAGACATGGAGCTGTTGGAGGGAGTCCAGAGGAGGGCTATGAAGCTGATCAGAGGGCTGGAGCACCTCTCCTATGAGGACAGGCTGAGAGAGTTGGGATTGTTCAGCCTGGAGAAAAGGAGGCTCCGGGGAGATCTAATTGCAGCCTTCCAGTACCTGAAGGGGGCCTACAGGAAAGATGGGGAGGGGCTGTTTATGAGGGAGTGTAGTGACAGGACAAGGGGTAATGGGTTCAAGCTGAAGGAGGGTCGATTTAGATTAGATGTTTGGAAGAAATTCTTTACTGTGAGGGTGGTGAGGCACTGGAACAGGTTGCCCAGAGAGGTTGTGGAGGCCCCATCCCTGGAAGTGTTTAAGGCCAGGTTGGATGGGGCTTTGGGCAACGTGGTCTAGTGGAGGGTGTCCCTGCCCATGGCAGGGGTGTTGGAACTAGATGATCTTTGAGGTCCCTTCTGTTAAAGAAAAATTCTACCAGACGTGAGTTACCCTAGGTTTGCTTTATTGCAGCGCTGGATGCACAGGGGAAATAGCTCCACCCAACGTGCATGCCAGGTGATCACCAACATACAGGTTATATAGAATCAAAATATACATATTCATTATTTTTCTGAGAAAAGGCAGTCCTATGATAATCATTTCTTGTAATCCATTTCCATATTCTCCTCCCCATCACGCATGCTCAGTGATTTGAGTCGGTGGTCCTCAGGGGTCTCTGGTGGTCGTCAGTGGTCTCGCACCCGTGTCCGCTGGATGACCCTCTTCTTGCAGGCATGTGCAGTATCCTTGCTGTGGATACACTTGTCCATTACAACTTATTTCATAAGATTAATATTCCCGGGCCTATTGTCCAGTTGGGTAGGGACTGTACAAGGAACGTAGCAGCATTGTACATTGCCATGGTCAGTTAGCTTCATTACCTATTACCTTGATTAGAAACCCCTTTCCCACGATTATAGTCTTTAAAACAGTTCTAGGCCTTAAGCAGCTTTCTAGTTAACATAAGTTTTCTTATAGCTAAGCTTCTATATTTTTACACCTTCCAACCCAAACCATTCTATGATTCTATGATTGCAAGCAACTTCATGCATACTTTGAAAATCTGTCAGTAGTCATCCTATTTCTTTATGCTTGCACGGACCTGCTCTGTTTCCAGTTCTGCAGTGTTATTGTAGTACTGGGCTGAAGGCAGCAAACAGATGTCTTTTACATGTGACATTAGTAACAGTGTCTGTGCACAATCTGGCACAGAAAACCCTCTCCTCTTGTAATATATCTTTGTGTTTTGCTTTTTGCTTTGGCATGCAACTCTCTGCACATAGGCCTCTCAGGTGCTGTAGCTTCTGAACAGCTCTGATATAGCAGAGAAGGATGAGAGGACACAGAAAATCAGAGACTGACATGGTACTTCTGCATGGTGTTCACTGCAGCTCAGGCTGACCATCAGTCCAGGAGAATGAATAGCTGCTAGGCTCATGAGTTTGGTGCACTACAGCACAGATATCTCAAGAAAAAAATCACTTTGAATGGAGGGGAATGGAGTAAGAAAGGCTTGAATTGTTTTCACCAAAACCTAGGTGATACTAAAATCTATAAAACTGCCATCACACTCATAGAAGGTCATAAGTAGCCAAGTTCTGCCCTCTGATACTTTGCTGTTATCGTAAAATAACTCCTGAAGCTACTGAGACAAATTTCTTGGAGGGGATTTTCAAAGCTATTAGTAAAAATCCAGTAAATCAAAGCATTAAGTACCTTTTCCTTCACATCTTCCCTTTCTGTCCTTACCTCTCAGTTTCCCCATAGAAATCTGCCTGTGTAATATCTTGTGGGGTCCCAGCCTGGGATTTCTGATGGCCATACTGCTTTTCCTGTTACTGAGAAGGGTATGCAGTTAGATCCATCTAAATGATACGGTTCCTATATGGGCACACTCTCCTATTATATGGGCTTACACAAACTGATTGTTAAAAGAAACATATTTGGCCCTAGAGCCGATGACTTTCACCAGAGGGAATCAAACTTATTTTGCTATTTAATTTGCAGTCCCCTGGTATGTGTATGTGTTGGTTTTGCGTGGCAAGGTTTTGGTAGCAGGGGGGCTAGAGGGGTGGCTTCTGTGAGAAGCTGTTAGAAGCTTCCCCTGTGTCTGATAGAGCCAATGCCAGCCAGCTCCAAGACAGATCCGCCGCTGGCCAAGGCCAAGCCAATCAGCGCCTCTGTGATAACATATTTAAGAAAAAGAAAAACAGTTAGAGAGCGCTTTTGCAGCCAGAGAGAGGAGTGAGAAGATGTAAGAACATCTGCAGACACCAAGGTCAGTGCAGAAGGAGGGGGAGGAGGTGCTCCAGGCGCCGGAGCAAGATTCCCCTGCAGCCCGTGGTGAAGACCATGGTGAAGCAGGCTGTCCCCCTGCAGCCCATGGAGGAAGGATGAGGGGGTGTAGAGATTCCACCTGCAGCCCGTGGAGGACCCCACGCCGGAGCAGGTGGAGGCACCTGAAGGAGGCTGTGACCCCCTGGGAAGCCCGCGCTGGAGCAAGCTCCCGGCAGGACCTGTGGATCCGTGGAGAGAGGAGCCCACGCCAGAGCAGGTTTGCTGGCAGGACTTGTGACCCCGTGGGGGACCCACGCTGGAGCAGTTTGCTCCTGAAGGTCTGCACCCCGTGGAGGAGACTCACGTTGGAGAAGGCCGTGAAGGACTGTCTCCCGTGAGAGGGACTCCATGCTGGAGCGGGGGAACGATGAATCCTCCCCCTGAGGATGAAGAAGCGGCAGAAACACCACGTGATGAACTGACCGTAACCCCCACTCCCCGTCCCCCTGTGCCGCTGAGGGGGGCGGAGGTTGAAGCTGGGAGTGAAGTTGAGCCTGGGAAGATGGGAGGGGTGGGGGGAGGTGTTTTAAGATTTTGGTTTTATTTCTCATTCCTCTACTCTGTTTTGCTTAGTAATAAATAAGATGAATTCCCTCTCTAAGTTCGGTCTGTTTTGCTCGTGATGATAATTAGAGAATGATCTCTCCCTGTCCTTATCTCGACCCGTAAGTTTTCTTTCATTGTACCTTTTCTCCCCTGTCTAATGAAAGAGGGGAGTGATAGAGCGGCTCTGGTGGGCACCTGGCCCTCAGCCAGGGTCAACCCACCACAGTGTATTATTCCCTGTACAGTACAAATGAGTGCATCCAACTCTGTTATTTTTCTAGCTAAAATATTGGTTTTTTTCACCTGGTTCAGGAAGACCCTGAACCACAAAATGGTAGCAGAGTGTTTCCAAGGAAGCATCAGTATGTCCTTGCTGTTGTCTTCTACTTTTGCCTGTGTATCCATCACTGGCCAGTGTCAGGGACAAGGTACTGGGCTGGATAATCTTTGATCTGACCTGGGAAGACCACTTGTTTTATATGCACAGGTGATAATTGAAGCATTTAGCAGCGTTCACAAATGCATGTGTGGGAGCTTTGGAAGGGACTGAAGAAGGATGTGCAAGAGGCTGGATCCCTATACCTTCTCTGCAAAGCCAAGGGTGTCTGAAGGGCTGGATCTCCCCTGAGGGTTCCTGCCTGCAGGGTGACCGGGTTTCTACCTTTAACACTTTTGATACTTCTGTTGCTTAAAATTAGGTAAGGTAAAGCCTGCTTTAGCCCTTGATTGTCTTAAATTCCTGTAGGTCATGCTGAGGACAGGCCCTGGCTTCAGGAACTGAGTTCAAAGGGTTACACAAAGCCCTTCTTCCCATGCAGCACCAATTACAGCTGCAACAAAGTCCAGAAACAGTCCCTGTTTGCTGCTTTGCACAGCTGGGCTGCTGGCACATTAGAACATTTTGCATATGCTGATTTAACTGTTTGGAAAATTTATTCACACAAAAATCTTCCCATTCTCTTAGACAAAGTGTCACCAAATATGGGATAAACTCTCCAATATTCAGTTTTAGTATTAGAAAACAGGCATTGCTTTATTCAGTGCAGGTGCATGGGGGATCTCTCCTCCTATCATGCGCATCGAGGATTCAAGTTACCCTATACTTATTAGCCTAACCTATACATATTCATGCTATTTCCCAGAAATCTCATACATATACAAACGACTCATTATAATATCTGGATTACTTTGAGGCATGCGCAGTTTCTTGATTCGGGGGTCTCTGGTGGTCTCTGGTGGTCGTAGGCAGTAAAGCACCTTCCCTGAATTGTCCTAATATGGTCTTGAATTTCTTCAGGATGTGGAGTCGGTCATCGTGACCTTTAACAATGGTTCTTCTTTTTACTGCCAGAATAATCTATGTTTATGCATACTCCCAGTTCCTTTTTATCAGTCAGCCTTGAATCTTCTGTACAAAGTCCATATGTTGCAACAAATTAACACCATGTGTCATTACAAAAGGATTTTTTTCCCCATGTTTTGTTGTCAAAATCCTTTTCCCATCTGTTATTGGGGCAAAACAACCTCCTAGCCAGTATGTTTCATTCATGGATAAAGCTTTCATTGGAACTTGTTTTAAGAAGCTAAGGGTTGGGGGCAGATTTTGTTCCCAGTGAAATCAGCAACAAAACTCCCACTGATTTCCCTGTGAGCTGAATTGAGCCTCTCCTGACAATGGGGAGATTTTTAGAGGAGTTATGATGGCTGTGCACAAGGTCTTGTTGCTTTGCCCCTTCAAAAGAGAGCTGTTTCTGGTGGAGGAACAATCAGAATATTTGTCTCTTTAAATGAATGGTTCTTAGAGCCTGCACTGAGACGCAGTCTCCCTCCCTGCGGCTGTGAGGCTACTCAGAGCCTCCAATAAATCAGCATGCAGGAACTGAGAGCTCTGTCCTTGAAGACATGCACAGTGATCTTGCTTATGCTTACTCTAGAGGAATAACCAGGGGAAATATAGGAGCCCAAATAGTGAGTGGTGTATGACTAAAGGCACTGCAGTCTGCATGCAAATGCTACAGTACTGAAGGCATGATACGGACGGCACACTACTACACAAAATGCAGCTTTCCTGCTAGCCTGACCAGATTGCTGCTGCTGTTTTTTGCAGGGAACTGAATGAAATCCTCATGATCATTACATGCTTGTTCAATAATAGCACACCCCAGTCACGTCTCCTTGCAAGCACATTTCATTGGAATCACTGAGCAGAAGCAAAGAAGAGCTGATGATTATGTGTTTCCAACGCAGGTTGACGGAGCCCTGTATTTGCCATTGCCTACAGTTTTCTGGTTTATTTGCAGCTTCCCCCATCTAGAATATGAAAATGGGATTGAAGTAGATAATTGCTAGCAGCAGGTTTTCAAGAGAGGCTTAGAGGGAACAGAATGCCTCTTGCACAGCACAGGCTGCCTGTGCTGAAGGAGCTCTGAGAGATGATTTTAGATGTTACCCACATCTGAATCTCCTGGAAACTTTACCGTGGAAGCAAGCCATTTCACGCAATCCTGGAGCTATCATCCAAAAGGGGCAAAGAAGGGGCAGCAGGGCCAAACAATGGGATACCTTGTCCTTGGATTGCTCACAGAAAAGCCAGCAAACATTCCCCTCTGCTTCCCAGCAAAAAAAGCATGAAAGCAACAATGAACTGAATTTTACCCAGCGGAGCTTCAGTGGCTTTTAAGAAGGATGGGATACACTGACCCTTCATCAAGCAGGGATTTGCTGGGAAACAGAACTTTGTTCTTCATATTCATCTGCGCCTTTGCTGTGGTCACCTTGCTGCAGCAGATCCTCTATGGGAGAAACTATCTCAAAAGGTAAGGGGGGATTTGAGGGAATAGGAAAAGTTGTCTGATCGGACTGAATGGAGACAGAGATCCAGCCATACCATTATAACGGTTCAAACCACTTCTTGGTGTTGTGCTGATGATATTAATATCTTGTTAATCTGGGAAGGTGTATCCGGCATCTGTAATGTCTGTTAGATTTATTAATAAGGAGAATGTTAGGCAGAATATAATGATTTGTGTGTTTCTTAAATTGTGTTTTAGTCCTCAGCTGTTGTAAAAATCTAGGTCTTACTAAACTTAAGCTAGACTAACTTGTACCATCTGAGTATTTGCCCCTGATCAGACCCTGCCATATAATGCTCATTGCCTAAACTTTAATGTCTTTAGAAACAAACATGCAGATGCAATTCCTAAAATCAAAGTGGCAGTATTAGTGTTCCAAATAACAGCGAGGGCACTTTATTTTTTCACTGCTGTATTCTCAAGAATTACTGCTGAGACTGCTTTGTTGTAGAGCACATCAGTCTTTGATATGAAAATGGTACTGCTCTTTTTACAGCAAACACCAGTGGGGATCTTCAAGTGTTTAACCTTGACCCATGCAGAGTTTATTTTACTTAAATCTAATTTGAGGTGTTATGTCTTGTATGATTTTATAAAGGAAAATGTTTCTTTTACATGCTTTGAGGTAAGTGGGTTTCAGTAGTGTAGGCAACTGCTGTGGAATTTTTTATTGGAATTTAGCTGCATTTTGCCAGAAGAGATCAATGGTTTGGTTATTGCCTGGTTTGCAACTCATGTAGTTGTTTGCCTTGTGCCAAGAGCAAGTAAAATGCTGACAAATCAGCAAATGTTTCTCGCTGGGGGGGAACAGCAAGCATAATATTAATATGTATAGACAGGAGTGTTGTAGTTTATCCACAGAGCAATTTGTGCGCCTTGCTTAGCAGTGAGGCCTTGGCTGGGAGGCTGTCTGCTTTTGAGCACCTCACTTCCAGAAAGATGGGACTCAGTTGGAAGGAGCCAAAGGAAAGCAGCAAGAATGAGCAGAGGTGTCGAAAACATGTTTGTTTGGCTTGGAGGAAATTGAGGGGAGATATGATAACTGTCTTGAAATATCCAAACTATTTCTGCCAAGAGGAAGGTAATAAACACATCTCTGTGAAGATTCATGACATGACAAGAAGTCATGGACTTAAGTTGCAGCAGGAAAGATTTGGATTTAACCATGAAGGGAAACTTTTAAAGAAAAAGGCTACCCGAGGAGGTATAAAATCTCCATCTTTGGGGGCTTCAGGAACCTGTTAGGTAGACAAGGGTAGTACCGAGCTGCCTAGGTGTTGAGAGGATGACTTTATGACCAGCTGAGGTCACATCTTGCCTTATTTTCTCAGTTTTTCCCATTTATCCTGGAGGCCTTGCAGCCCTACCAATACTTGCTTTTCTAAGTTGAAATGACTGCAACAGGATTAGAGCAATGAAAAATAAATCCCAAGTATAAATTCAAATTAAAAGTGGCAAAGTAAAGATACAGTGATGAGAAGATGCAACTAAAACTCTTCTAGTGAGTGATCTCTGTGGCCAGTCTCTGTCCTGCCTTGTGCCCTGGGAGCCTCTCCTGTCATCAGCGGGCTGCAGGGAATGAAAAAAGAATGATGTCCAAATTTCACGCTTGCTAGGAGAAAGTCTGGTTCTGAGCACTCTGCCATCAAAGGGGCTCAAGCAGGGAGATGTACATACATTTTGTCACTTGGACTGGAAAACACTGTTTATTTAATTTTTTTTATTCCAGCTTGTAATGATTTATTTATTTTCTTTTTTTTTTTTTTTTTATATGAAAGACTCTCAAAGAGGGTTCCCCCCCCCCCCCCCCCGCCTCAGTGCAGGGAAAAAGCACTTTGGCTTTTTTTCTGCTGGGAAGTGGTAGTTCCCATCTTTCATGGAAATAAAAATGCAGGATGTGGCAGTCTCAGGCTGTCAGTTATTAATGATAGAAAGATGATTTACATAGCAGCCTACATTGTTACCATAATATTATCATGAAGGTATTTTTTCACTTTTTGTCTCCCTCTCTCACTCTCATGCCCTGCATTATGGTGACCGTTCCCGGGCAGTTTGATTGCCAATATCTGCTCCATGCAGGGGTAGCTGTAACCTTTAATTAGTCTTTTCTTTCACAAACCTCCTGTGTTAAGTACCCTGTTAGGAGCTGATGCTGGCTGTGAGGTTCCTTGGACACATTATAGCTTGCACCTCCAGGGACCATGGTGGATCTGGTGGTTTTGGAGAGCATCCTTGCAGGGGGGAAGTGGGATATTTATAGCTTTGGTGCTGCTTGCCAAGCTGGAGCTTGGGGATGCTGCCTAAACCTAAAGCCATTTACTTGCTAGGATTCAACATGCTGCTTGTTTTATGATAGCCTTTGCTTGCATCCTAACATCTGCAACGGTAACAGGCCTCTGGGCCTCTTCCCAAGGCAGCAGGAAGAAATTCCCTAGTGTATTTAGAGAAACCTGAAAATTGCCCTGAAGTACTATTCCAGTAAACGTACAATGCTTTTAAGCCTAAATATAACACAAGGCTAACTTGTTTCTCTGCAAGAAGATGGCAGAAATAGGTAAAGGCCAGCAAGGCAGAGAGAATCTGACCTAAAACAAGCAGCTTGGGCACAATGCAGGGGGCAGCATAGACTAGGGACTGGTCCCAATAAACGATGTGGACAAAGGCACCCTTTTCTGGGAGAAAGATGGAAAAGTTAGCTGTATGGATATAAGCTGTGGCATGCCACTTACCCTTACGAGCAGGGAATGGACTGGTTTTATTACCACAAAAACCCACCTGAAGCTCTCCATGGAGGGTGCCATGCATTTGTCCTGCATTTGTTCATAGCCATGCTCCCGAAGCCTGGCTGTGGGCATGGCAGGACTACAGGCAGGAGAGGATGCTCCAGGAAATAAACTCTGCTCAGTGAAATTTGATAAGGGACCCAGCCTCCAGTCAAGTCCTCTCTTTCCCCTTAATGAGATATTAATGAGCTCCTGGCATTGCTGGAAGAAGGGGAGAATGTAGAGATTGAATTTCTAGGTATTTGCACATTTTTCACCCACCATATAATGTTCTCTGCTCCTTCCCCTGCTGTTTTGTACCATGTCATTGGAAAGCAGAATCCTGCCCACCTTTTTTTCCCTTTTTCAGTTTTCCCCCAAGTGGGATGGATGTGAGTGCTCTTGGCAAGGCCAATGCCTCATCCCCATAGTAGCAGCTAAAGTCCTAATGAGAGAGTTAAACTGCAAGCCGGAGAATGACATCAGGAAGCTCTGGTCTCTGTAGCTCCCAATCCTGAGTGAAAAGGATGATGAAATGAGATATAATTAAGGGACTTTAATATGGATCTCTGGGGTAATTATTTTTATTTTAGGATTAATGTGATGATTAAAAATCCATTGCATTGATCTGCTAAAGTAGGTTAAATGCTGTGGACTTCTGCTTAAATCCAGAGCTACCACTTACTTTTTTATTGACTCAGGAATAATCCTGGATTGCATCAGGAAACTGCCACTACAGTAAAAAATGTTGAAATGGTCCCTGTCTTCATCTCCCAACCTGTAGCATGGGAGAGATCAATAGGACGGTCCTTGTCTGCTTTGGTAAGGGAAAAATATCAGAGCAATACTTTGCTATATACCAATATTCTATTGGCAGGGAATTCACTAAATTTTTTTTTTTAAACAGCCTGACTTCTGCACAGGGTGAGAGTCAGGTGAATAAGAGAACTTGCTCCTTTAAAAATATCTTTTTTCAGCCAAGTGAGGAGAACATGTTTTCAAAGCTATTAAAGACTTTAAACAAAGATTACCCTGGCGTCTGTCAGAGGGGGCACGCACAGTAACAAAAAATCACAGAGCAAGAAACAGCAAACCTTCCCATGCAGGCAACCTGCATTATTTGAAAGCTTTACATCTTTTAAATGAGAATAAAACATCACTCCTATGTGCGTGTACCCTATAATTAAAATCAGACTCTCATAACTTGAGGTTATACCACCATTTTGATATTTCTGAAGCAGCTTTTATTCAACAGTTGCAAATCAATCCCCAGACATCTTTACCCTTTTCCTTACCTGCATAAGAAAGATAGCTTATGATCATATTTTGCACAGCATGGGCAAATAAGGAATAAACCCACAGAAAATAAACCTGGACTACACTTTGAGAGATCATTTAGCCTGTACCATGCTATAAGACAAGATCATATCTTACTTATACCAGCAACAGCAGTAGTTGTGATGTGGACATGGAGGCTGCATGTGGCCTGAGCTGTATTTTGTCCTAAACTGGGCTCTTGAGGAACTACAGCCAACTTGTTGAGAGCTCCTGCCCCATACCTGGCATGTGCTCCTCTGGCCTGTTCATAACACCCTGTTGTAACCGTAGGATAGGGGCCGTGAGACAGAAACTATAGAATCAGGTTGAGATAATTAGTTTGTAACCAAGGTAATACGTAATGAAGCTAACCGACCATGGCAAGGTACAATGCTGCTCTGTTCCATGTACAGTCCCTACCAAACTGAACAATAGGTTTGGAGATATTAATCTTATGAAGTCGTTATGGACAGGTGCATCCACAGCAAGGATACTGCGCATGCCTGCAAGAAGAGGGTCACCCAGCGAACACGGGTGCGAGACCACTGACGACCACCAGAGACCCTTGAGGACCACCAACTCAAATCACTAAGCATGTGTGATGGGGAGGAGAATATGGAAATGGATTCTAAGAAATGATTATCATAGGACTGCCTTTTCTGAGAAAGATGATGAATATGTATGTTTTGATCCTACATAACCTGTGTGTTGGTGATTACCTGGCATGCACGTTGGGTGGAGCTATCCCCCATGCATCCAGCGCTGCAATAAAGAATGCCTGCCTTTTAACACTACATTGGTTTTACGAGGTTTATTCCCAGATTTCGGTGACACTGTGAAGATGTTAACCGTAACCTAAGACCATCTATTCCAGTGTTAAAATTCTCTTTCCATTTAAATATTTTTCCCAGGAGACATAAGCTGAAGGTCACCTAGTGAGTCATCTCTCTTACACGCAACTCTGTGCCCCCTCCATTTCTAACCAGTCTGAAATATTATCCCAGCGAAATAATGTGACCCATGAGTCACCTTGCTGAGTCCCTGTCCTGGTTCTGGCAAGGATAGAGTTAATTTCACAAGGAGCCAGGACAGGTGAGCCAAGCTGGCCGGGGGCTATTCCATACCATGTGACCTCATGCTCACCATAAAAGGGGGCTAGTCGGGCAGGGGCGGCTCCCGGACGGGTCCAGTGTCCGGTGGGTCGGTCGTCGGATCGGTAAAATCGTTCTCTGTTATCACCCATTGTGAATATCTGTTATCAGCACTGTTGTTGATTGTTTCCCTCTCCCTTGCTGTCCCAGTAAACTGCCCTTATCCCAACCCTCCAGGCTTTGCCGTTGTTTTTCCGTTCTCCTCCCCATCCCGCCGGGGGAGGGCTGAGCGAGCGGCGCGTGGCACTTAGCTACCGGATGGGGCTAAACCACGTCAGTCCCTGATGGGGCTGCAGAGCAGGCCTTGGTTTTGGTTGGTTTTCTTCAGAGAGCACCGGAAACTTCAGGAGACCAATATGTGTATATATGGGATAAAACCATCACCTTAAAGTGACCAGATCTAGTCTATCATAGCAGGAGAAGCCAAGACTCCAGCCATGCTGTTCTTGCTACAGAGTATTCCCAAGAGCATTTCAAGGGGATGGGGACCGGGGTGCTGGCATCCCCATCATGCCTAACTAACCTTGCAAAGACAAGGAGCTGAATCAGCTCCCCAAGAGGTCAGAGGAGCACTGGAGCTCAGGGGAGAGATGGCAATGGGATGGAGGGGGCAGAACAAACAGGAAGCTGATAGATTAACTCAACTGTCAGCAAAGTCATCCCCTGCTGGTCATCCCATTCCCTTTCTCATTGCTGCTGTTAGTCGCTTTACATAATGCTCCTATCTCCCCACATCAAATAAAAAGAGAGAGCTCACAAGTACATGGCATGTCAATTAAAGCTCTGCAGGAATTTGCAAACAATCACAGCTCTGTCACAGGCTGCAACGGAGACTTTTATTGTGAAAAGTGTCCCAAAGCCAAAATCTTACCTTCTGCTGCTACTTGGAGTTTTTTTCTGACCTATAATTTTAACTTGCTCTTAAAAAAAAAGCATCAAGTGGCTGAAGTTTTAGTACCAGAGCATGAAGATATGTTATTTCCTCTCTTGTGCTCCCTGGCAGTGCTCTTTGTGGCTCTGATGCAGAAAACAGACAGCATTTGAATCCCTGCTCCCTCTAGACTTGCTTTATTTCTGGCATTGTTGTGTTGCACCTCTGCTGTTAAGATGGCAAAAACACTTGCTGATCTATTCTGTAAATTGTCAGTCCTTCTCCATTCTCCAGATAACAGTAAATTAAGGCAATGAAAGTCAGTTATTTCAGTATTTTACGTGTGCAAATTACATTATCCTGAGTGTGCCATTCCCTGGTGTATTACACCATGATCCTTCCTGAGCTCAAACCACAGGGTGAGTCACTACAAAGTGATCTACAGACGCTTGTCCCTTTCTCTGTGGCTGTGGCCACCCGGCAGTCCTTAAATCAGTTCCCACAAGCCCACCCTACACAGGAGTGGTTTGTTTGCCTTGGGTTTGAATCATGCTGGGCTGTAGGAGCTCTTCAGAAGCTTCTTGCCCTGGAGTGGTGAATTACAGCTGTCCTGTTTACCAGCCCAAAGATGGCCATTATCTTCCCTGGTTAATACAGGGACAATTAAATCCTAATTCTAATTCACATAATACCCAGTAGCAGCTTGCTTCAGTCTAACTTTGTTGTGTGGGGATCTAGGCCTACTTCTGTCCATGCAAACAGCTCTTTTTGAATATCTGGCTGAGTATCTAGGCTAACTCCACTTTCTGCACTTTACACAGATCTGTTGACTCTGTATGACAATGTAATGGTTGACTTTTGCCAATGCCCAGCATTCAACACCTGTGAATCAAAACCCTTTCATCCAAAGTGGTTTAGACCCCATGACATTTCTTTCAAAAACATCTGTGTTGTAACCTGCCATCAACTTGTTTTATGTCATTTTGAAAAAATTAGCTGCCTGCCCTCTATGTGTATGGGCAGGTAAAAAGTTCAATCTTACATTTGTAGAAAGCCAAACCCAGAACTCAGTCTTCCTGTTTTGAGTTGTGCTACACCTGTGTCCCCTACAACCCCAGCTGTGAGAAATCACATTCTTAACTGCTGACCTCCGTGGCCAGTGTTGCAGACCTCCTGGTAATAGGGTCTTTTATTTTTGACCTGATTGGAGTTTCCTGATCGTTCTTATACTTGCTGAATTTGGTTCAGACATAACTGCTGTGCAAAGCTTTGTATTTTCTTACTTGCACTGTGCCTCATTCTTACCCTTGATTGCTTTTTCATTTATCATTTTTTAATTCAAGTGTATTCATTGCTCAGCAGTCCATGCCTCCCTCAGGCAAATTGTGGCCTTAACTTCTCATTTCTTTGAGGCATCCTTGCCCTCTATTGCTTGCATCCATTTTGCTATTTCATCAGCCCTGCAGATAGTCACTGTCCTTTCACGTCCTCCTTAGTTTTATGCTTTAGTTCTCATGATGAAAACCTTAAAAGCAATCTCTGTCACTGGTAGTCTCATGAAACTTCCCATAAAGGCAAATAAAGCCAAAGCTAGGTTTTTCATAGTCCTAGCTGAAAATCTTGGGCAGTCAACAGTTTGGAGGACTTCAACAAATGGTAGGAGGAGATTGTGTCATCCACTTCTGTGCATGGAGAGAGGGAATATTGCTTACCCCTGTGGCCGATACTGGGTCCAGACACATTGACTCTAAATGGCATTTTACTCATTGTCCTCAGCATGAGTCCTCAGTGCAGTTAGGACTTTGTGGGTATGTTTACACAAAAGAATATAGAGCAATGTAGGGACACTTGACCTGATGCTAAATATATTAGGTTTGGAAACGTGAGATGCAAAGCAATTAGCTAAGTGACATGGTTTAGGCCCAGCCGGCAGCTGAGCGCCACGCGGCCACTCACTCCTTCCCCAGCATGATGGGGAGGAAAAGTTAACAAAAGGCTTGGGTTGAGATAAGGACAGGGAGAGCTAATTATCATCACGAGCAAAACAAACTGAACTTAGAAAAAAGGGATTCATCTAATTTATTACTAAACAGAATAGAGCAATGAAAAAAAAACAAATAACATCAAGCCTTAAAACACCTCCCCCCACCCCTCCCACCTTCCCGGGCTCAACTTCACTCCCGGCTTCAACCTCCTCCCCCCCTCAGCGGCGGGGGGGGGGGGGGGGGGGGGAATGGGGGGAGGGGGATGGGGGTTGCGGTCAGTGCAGCACACGTTGTTTCTGCCGCTTCGTTGTCCTCGGGGGGAGGACTCCTCTCATCCTTCCCCTGCTCCAAAATGGAGTCTCTCCCACGGGCTACAGTCCTTCCCAAACTGCTCCGGCGTGGTCTCTTCCATGGGGTGCAGACCTTTAGGAGAAAACTGCTCCAGCATGGGTCTCCCACGGGGTCACAAGTCCTGCCACCAAAACCTGCCCTGGCGTGGGCTCCCCTCTCCACGGGTCTACCGGTCCGGCCAGGGACTTGCTTCAGCCTGGGCTTCCCACAGGCCACAGCCTCCCTCGGGTGCCTCCACCTGCTCCAGCGTAGGGTCCTCCACGGGCTGCAGGTGGAATCTCTACACCCCCTCATCCTTCCTCCACGGGCTGCAGGGGAACAGCCTGCTTCACCATGGTCTTCACCACGGGCTGCAGGGGGATCTCTGCTCCGGTGTCTGGAGCACCTCCTCCTTCCCCCTCCTCCTCCTGCACTGACCTTGATGTTACATCTCCACACTTCCCCCTCCGGCTGTAAAAAAAAAAAAAACTTCCCCCCTTCTTAAATATGTTATCACAGAGGCGCTGATTGGCTTGGCCTTGGCCAGGGGCGGGCCCATCTTGGAGCTGGCTGGCATTGGCTCTGTCAGACACTGTGGAAGCTTCTAGAAGCTCCTCACAGGAGCCACCCCTATAGCCCATGCCCCCACCCACTACCAAAACCTTGCCACACAAACCCAACACACTAAGTTAGATCTCTAACGCTATGTTGAGATTGGTGATAGTACCCATGCTGTGTCAGTATCTTTGCACTGAGCTACTATCTCAAATGTCAGAATTTCCTGGTATCTTAAAATATTTGAGATTTCCTGTGAGTTTTTGTGCTTGGGGCTTGATTGGCCTTTTTTCCTGAAAAGAAAACAACCTGCCTCACTGTCAACTCATTCCGTTGTGGGTTTTCTGTTGCCCCTAATTATTACAAATAATAAAATTTTAATTACGAATAATTATTAAAATGAATTGCTACCGATTATCTATTACTCCTTGGATGTCTGTCTTCCGCCACAGATAAGAAAAGGAATCATAGAATCATAGAATGGTTTGGGTTGGAAGGGACCTCAAAGATCATCTAGTTCCAACACCCCTGCTATGGGCAGGGACACCCTCCACTAGACCACGTTGCTCAAAGCCCCATCCAACCTGGTCTTAAACACTTCCAGGGAGGGGGCCTCCACAACCTCTCTGGGCAACCTTGTTCCAGTGCTTCACCACTCTAACAGTAAAGAATTTCTTCCTCACATCTAATCTAAATCGACCCTCCTTCAGCTTAAGGCCATTACCCCTTGTCCTGTCACTACACTCCCTCATAAACAGTCCCTCCCCATCTTTCCTGTAGGCCCCCTTCAGATACCGGAAGGCCGCAATTAGATCTCCCCAGAGCCTTCTCTTCTCCAGGCTGAACAACCCCACCTCTCTCAGCCTGTCCTCGTAGGAGAGGTGCTCCAGCCCTCTGATCGTCTTTGTGGCCCTCCTCTGGACTCCCTCCAACAGCTCCATGTCTCTCCTGTACTGGGGCCCCCAGAGGTGGACGCAGTACTCCAGGTGGGGTCTCACCAGAGGGGAGTAGAGGGGCAGGATCACCTCCCTCGACCTGCTGGTCACACTTCTTTTGATGCAGCCCAGGACACTGTTGGCTTTCTGGGCTGCAAGCGCACACTGCCGGCTCATGTTGAACTTATCAATCAATACCCCCAAGTCCTTCTCCTCAGGGATGCTTTCAATCCATTCCTCGCCCAGCCTATAGTTGTGCTGGGGATTGCGCCGACCCACGTGCAGGACCTTGCACTTGGCCTTGTTGAACTTCATGCGGTTTGCATGGGCCCACCTCTCCAGCCTGTCAAGGTCCCTCTGGATGGCATCCCTTCCCTCCAGCGTGTCGACCACACCACACAGCTTGGTGTCGTTGGCAAACTTGCTGAGGGTGCACTCGATCCCACTGTCCATGTCGCCGACAAAGATGTTGAACAGTGCCGGTCCCAGTACTGACTCCTGAGGAACACCACTCGTCACTGGTCTCCACTTGGACATTGAGCTGTTGACCACAACTCTTTGAGGGCGACCATCCAGCCAATTCCTTATCCACCAAGTGGTCCATCCATCGAACCCATGTCTCTCCAATTTAGAGACAAGGATGTCATGCGGGACAGTGTCAAATGCCTTGCACAAGTCCAGGCAGATGACGTCAGTTGCCCTTGCCTTATCCACCAACGCTGTAACCCCATCATAGAAGGCCGCCAAGTTTGTCAGGCACGATTTGCCCTTAGGGAAGCTGTGTTGGCTGTCACCAATCACCTCCTTGTTTTCCATGTGCCTGAGCATAGTCTCCAGGAGGGTCTGCTCCATGATCTTGCCAGGCACGGAGGTGAGACTGACCGGCCTGTAGTTCCCTGGGTCTTCCTTTTTACCCTTCTTAAAAATGGGGGTTATGTTCCCCCTCTTCCAGTCAGTGGGAACTTCACCGGACTGCCAGGACTTCTCAAATATGATGGCAAGTGGCCTGGCCACTTCATCCGCCAGTTCCCTCAAGACCCGCGGATGCATCTCATCAGGTCCCATGGACTTGTGCACCTTCAGGTTCCTTAGATATTCTCGAAGCTGATCTTCTCCTACAGGGGGTGGTTCTGCATTCTCCCAGTCCCTGCCTTCTGTGACCTGGGCAGTGTGGCTCAAGGATTTGCCAGTGAAGACTGAGGCAAAGAAGTCCTTGAGTACCTCAGCCTTCTCCATATGCTGGGTAACCAGGTCACCCGTTTCATTCTGGAGGGGACCCACATTTTCCCTCATCCTCTTTTTATCACTAACATACCTATAGAAGCTTTTCTTGTTGTCCTTAACATCCCTGGCCAGATTTAATTCTATCAGGGCTTTGGCTTTCCTAACCTGATCCCTGGCTGCTCGGACAGTTTCTCTGTATTCCTCCCAGGCTACCTGCCCTTGCTTCCAGCCTCTGTAGGCTTCCTGGTTTTGTTTGACTTTGCCCAGGAAAATAGAAAAGTATAATCAATTGGATTTATCAAATATACATTTTACAAGAATGAATGTAAGGGCTTGAGACATCAGACCTCATTGTCCAGGGCAGTAACTGAGGATGCTCCTTAAATCATAGTGCTGAACTTCTCAAACATTGATACTAAAATCTTGAGAACCACAAGAAAAAAGAAAAAGCCATTGCTTTCAATGATAAACTGTGTTTTTTGAAATGTTAACAACATAAGTGTTGTTATGTGTTTTGTTATGCCTCCTGGATGGTCATAAGGTTAACAAAATCAGCATCTTATTTCAGTCAGAGTGATGGGAATGGGCTTGATTAAAACAGCAAAACAGTAGTTTATTAAAAATTGGAAGAATTCTGAAATTACATTGGTAAGATAGGACTCCCTGCAGCATACCCCACTGCTGCTTGTCAGGAGATGATGTTTTGATACAGTGACTGTGAAAGGAAAGAAACACCAAGGTCTCCCCAAACTACAGTTCAATATACTCTCCAATAAATCATTCTGGGGTTGACACATTGTAGGGCTGTTTCTGCTTTCACTCCTGCTGTTGCAGTAGAACTGTATTGGGTAATGTATTAGACTGAAATTTTGGAGACTTGGCCCCCAGATAAGTGGACAGATGAGAAGAGAATGACATGGCAGTGACTGGAGTGGATGTTTGGTCAATTCACACAGCTAATGTGGTATTGGGCAGCAGAGCCAAGCAATCCCAAATGATCTGTGTGCCGAGACATGAAGACAGGAGATCAAAATCAGAATGGCAGTGAGCAGCCAGTGCCAGTTTGCCAGGAGCTTTCATAGTCGTGATGAAAAACATATCCTCAGGGTTTCACAGCTATCATCTTAACTGTGCGGATGTGTAAAATGTCTGTGAAGTCATGGGACCAGATCGAATAAGGAATCCAGAAAAGGGCCATCTCTGAGATATGACAGATGGATGCATGTGCTTTTCTAAGGTTACTTGGGAGGTACATAGAGCTATCAATGAACTGCTTTTAAAGGACAGAAATATAAAAGCCACTCCCTCTTCTGTGGAAGATAAAACGTATGAATTTAGGACTGGTTCATGGAAGCAGTTTTGGTTTTGTGGTTTTTGGTTTTTTTTTAAAGTAAAAGTCTTTAATTTGGAAGATAGTCAGGGTATCTTGGGAAACTGCCTTTGTCTCAGTGGATGGACATTTCTGATGCCATCTATTATCAAAACCCAGAAAAACTTGTGACACTGTAAGGAGACAAATCTAGCAGAACATTTCAAAATATCCTAGGTGGACGATCAGGAGGTTCATGAGTTAATAACTTTTAACCTCAGCTATATGAATCTCCTGGGAAGCATGAGTCCCTGTACAAGAATTCCAGCTCCTGAATTTTGTTTCATTACTCTGGTTCTTCTAGAAAGAAAACCAGCCTTGAACTAAAGATGCTATTTCTATCTTTAGCTTCCAGGTATTGGATACTATTTTTCCTTGCTATAAAAGCTTCCTGCCACTAGTAATTGCTTCCTGGTGCAGTGTCTCCCTACTCAGTCACCATATGTTTAGATTAAGCTTCATATTGCTCTCATACCTTTTAGAACTGAAATAATTTCTGTAGGTCCTTTTGTAACTCTTGCCAGTGTCTAAAACCCTCAAAGATGAAATATGAGAACTGGATACAGTAATTCAGAAGAGCTGTTACCACATAACATATTCAAAGATGCATGACCATTTTCTCTTGCTTATCTTTTCCTTTCTTTTACATGTCACAGTTTATAGTGACACATTTTGTTCCTAGCTACAGCCACATACTGAAAGTTCATGATCAATTAGACATCTACTACATCTAGTAGCATTAGAGATGAAGATGGTAAAAGATTTAAATCAGTTAATGCCAGTGACGTTGGCATCAGCAGGTGGTAGCCAGGAGGAATGTGAACCATCTTTTTTTTATATTTGTTGTCCCCAAGGAGGACATAGTCAAATAGTTTCATCAGCCTGTATAAGAGAAGACTATTGCTTCTCCAGCCTCCTCCTTTGTGCCCACAGCACCTCCTCTCTCAGTTCAGTCTTTCAAGCACCATCCTGTTATGGACAAGTCAACTCAGGCTCTCAAATGGCAGAAACAACACATGCAACAATGTGATTTTTTTTTTTGTGCCACAACCCTAGTGAAGTGTAAATTAATCTAAGGGCATCAAATATTTCTGCTTCACTTGCCAATTCTCAGACCAGTCATGAGGCATCTCATTTAACATCAGTATTTCCACAGGTGTTTTCTTTTGCAAGGTGTAGTATGAAAGGTCATTATGATTTCCATCAACTTCAGAGGCTGCTCTTGTTCTTGGTGGTAATTGTGTAGTCTAGGCAGTGTCTATGAGAGCAGAGCCTAAGGTCCCCGTTCTTGCCTGCTATGGACTTACCTGTCAATCAGCCTCTACATCAGCTTCTTTATCTGCTAAATGGGGATCGTGCCTTCCAAATGGAGTCAAAGTAATCTTAGGAGAATATGGCATGCGAAGTGGTAGGATGCAGTCTTTGAGAGAAAAATATCACTGTATTGATGTCAGACCCTCAAACCTTTTGACCGAATCTTGTAGTTTTTGATGTTGTCACATAGAAATATCAATAGAAGCAAAGGCTAGTGGGATTTGGTCACTCACTCACAATGGGCTCTCTGATGAAGTCAACACCTAGTTTGCTCTGCTCTGGATGAGTTTTCCAGAGCCCCTATAGCCATGATATGCTCCACCTCAGCAGTATTTTTGCTACAGGGGTCTGAAGATCCCATTCTGGCCCTGCCAGACGAACGTGAGTCCCCGTGTGCTTTGGGGAGTGTGCTCTGGCACACTTGCAAGGTTCCTGAGTAGGGAAGGTGAATCTAGACCTGAGATTGGCCGTGGATCTGCCCATACTGATGAGTGCAGGCACTGCTAATTGGACAGTTATCTTAATAAGTATTTAGTAGAAGCCTGCAGGGCTTGGTTGATTTATTCTCATTTCTTAGTCATTGGATAATGTATATTTTTGGAAAGATCTTTGTTTTTCCTGCAAGGTAGGTGGAATCCTTCCTGCGATACTCTGCTCTCTTGCAGCATAAGTGCCGCAGACTCACTGCAAACAGTGCAGAACTGGCACTGCAGGAATGAGCGAAATGGGAAGGTGTTTTTTGGAGGAGAAAATGGTCTTGTTTAAAAGATGCCTGACTATTACACTAAATTATATTTTAAAACCTTTGTTCAACATATCAGACAAATCAGTGCCTCAATCCAAGTGTCATTTGAAGGCAGGATTGAAGTCTCAGGCTTTTTAATTCATGTAGCATGATCAAGGAAAGCTTACTTTTGATCAAAGCAGGAGCAGCCCAACTGCAGATGATCAAAGACCTAAGAGTTAGTTGGTGTACTGGGAAACCAAATCTGTCTCTCACTAGTGAGCTCAATAAGCTGCTCAGCTGGAAGTGAGGTTGCAATGGGAGACATGAAGGTTAGAAAAGAAGAAAGCCTCAGTTGGTCAAAAATGGAAAATTACAGAGTGAATAGCATCTCATTTCTGGGCATTCAGTACTGAGATACATGAAAAAATGAGTCCTCTCTGAGCACTTGCAGCTTATGTGGTGTTCAGATACAGGATTTGATCACGGAAAAATGTTGTAGATTTGAAAGCTACAATTGACCTGAATGGACATAGAGCAGTGAGTTGTGCGTAGTGCCCGGTACTCTGGGAAAATGCAATCCTGTGTGCAACTGTGCAGTTTGTTGTGATTCAGTTGTAGTCGTGTTCCCTATTGTAAAGAATCATGAATTCTTGTGTTGGTTTTCCTGTAGACTTGTGACCTTTGAGGGATAAATTATTTAGATTTCAGCAGGGGAAGCGAAGACAATGCAGGGAGAGGATATTCTGGCACCGACATATCAACTCTGTTTTATGGATATAAAACATGACTGTCATTCTTGTAAAGCTGAAACACAGCCCTTTTCCATAGCAAAAGGAGTAGCGCAGTTCAGGTTTGTCACTTGTCACTAATCAAGAGCATAAATCAAAATAAACTGCACTACACCCTTGCTTCTTAGCTGGATATCAGACTGAGGAAGATGATGGGGAGGACAGTTTCCATTTGTGCTAATTAAGCTTTCTGACAGGCAAATGTATCTTCATTCACAGGGAACTACATGGTTTAGAGTAGGAGTTAATAGGCAGAAGCAGCACTCAGAGCCCAGGGAGTAGGTGAGACTGATGCTTCCTCTGGGAGAGCATAGGGGGGCTGGTCTCCAAACACTCCCAGCAGGACCAGACCCTGCTGAGGCAGAAGAGCTGTGTTTAAAGGACATCCGCGGGGGTTGAGGGAACCCATGTTCCTTGTGCTAGAGCCTGGTGTTGTGCAAAAGCCGTATCCTGGGAAAGTACAGAAACACTTCTGCAGGAAGAGGTTGGCCAGTACTCCCGAGAGCTGCCTCTGCTAATTTGCCTTGGTGTCTGTAGCAGGAGGGGAATTGCTGTGAAGCAAATAAATAGCATGAACACTCCTGGGAGAAAGAGAAGAAAAATGAGATTTTTTTGATCTATTGACTAGATACTGTCTTGCGAATTCCTTAATGCTGTCGTAGTGTCATTAATGCTTGCAACCTAAGTGCTACAGCATCAGCAGCATTAACACTGAGGAGGCTTAGCATCGAGTTAGTTTCAATTGAACTCACCCCATGGCCAGTAGCATCTTCTCCCCATTCGGTGCAGAAGCGACACTGCCAACAGTGTCCCCTGCCTTTGCTGGGGGAGGCACATAGCTGTCCCATCAAGCAGTGTGTCATCCAGCCTCTGTCATGGATCTTCCCTCTGCACTTCCACAAGGTGCCAAATGGTGATTTCGCCACTCCAAATGACTCTGCTGGAAAAGCTGGAGCTATTGTGAGAGTTAGAGAGTTGCAGGACAGTCCTGTGCTTTTTGAAGCTGTGGGCTAATGGAATAACTGCTACAAATGCAATGCTGCCTCATGCATTTCCTTTCAGATCCAGAACTGGTTTATTTTTTACCTAATCCTTTCTTCCTTACCCTTCTGCCTCTTTGGTAACATATCCTTTTTCATTTCTGTTTTTGGTTTGTGGATTGGGTAAACAGGCAATGATCAAAGGGAATCCCTGGGACTCAGGAAATTTCATCTCTTTCATAAAATGACACCTTTGTCTCCAGTGCCACAGGCTGAAGCCAGCTTTTCCCTGCTGTGGCATTCCCACATGATAGCATGTGCTGTTTGACATCTGAGCTGCGGTTCTTTAACTTAGCAGCAGAGCCAGAAATGTGCAGGAAAGATAAAAATACACATTAATCTAGATTTTTGCCATTCTTATCTGTCCTCAGGCACATACAAGGTACTGAAATCCAGTGTTAGGTGAAAGGTGAGGATGAGGCTGATAGCCATTGCTATCCCCCTTGCACCCAAAGAGGTAGGAGTGGTGTGTCATGTGCTGAGCGTTGTGTGGGGATGTATACCTGCCTCTAGCTATTGTGTAGAACATGCACATTCAGAGTCCCAGTCTTGTCTGACTCAACCAAAGTAAAGAATGGATACTGCAAAATACAGTAAGAAAAATAAGTATGGCAGAAGGATGAAAATGAAAATGTTGTCTGGACTGGTAGCCAGAGGGGACTCCTTCACCCCTGTAAAATTCTGTGACCAGTAAGAAGTCCTATGGTGTTGGTTCCACAGAGAGAGATTTCAGTTTAGTTTGGGAAATTTATCTGGACTACATCCACACAGGGCTTTGGCCTGGTGCAACCAGGTGAGCTCTTCATCCAATTTCAGTTGGAGCAGCTTTCAAAATACACAAGTTGCTCAGCTCCAGCTCAACAAGCCAAGCACGCAGGAGATGTGCCAGTGCAATGGATTTCAGTTACTCTCTAGTAAAGGCTGAATGTCCAGGTGAAGGATTGAGTTGGAAGGAGAGCCCAAGCCTTTAGGTGAGAGACCAGATGAAGATTCATACTGCATGAGCTTTATCTCCCTTCTGGAGGCTGAGGAAGTCTTTTCCCAGATTTGTCACTGATTATGGAGCGCTTTAAATATGTAATTTCCTCTACAAAACTCAGAAAAATATATTTGTTGCCTTGAAGACTATGCAAACACATTTCCAAATAGTCACATTTTTTAAAGATTGCTGAGCTATTGTTTTTTTTCTGACAGTAATCAGTTTACTTCTTTATTAGGAATTTATGATGTTCTCCTGCCACTTTCTAGGCATGGCCTTCATCCTTTCAGTCTCAAGGTTTGTGCCTCTCACTGGATCACAGAAATGATTGATTTGGGATTTGGCAAAGCTGAGGTGGTGAAAACCTCAGGGAGAGGTGAAGAAGACACATCCTAAAGCAGCCTTTGACAGGACAGAAATGTTCCCAGTTGGTAGCAGATTGCTTTGGGAAGCTCTTGGGCTTTTCCCAGTCTCATACTATAGTCCCTTTCTCCCTTCTACAGGTTTCTCTCTTCCTACTTTATCAGACTGATTTCTGGATCTACTTACAAGGCAAAATTCAGAAGCTGTTTGGTTTTAGATGCTTCTGGCCTTTGGAGCTCCTGTTGGAGATACCTGGAGATGTTGTTTTCTGGACACTCTCCCTTCCTACAGTTCCTCTGGGAGGTGTGAACACTTAGCACTTCTCCAGAACAGATCAATTTTGTATCCTCCAAAATTTTGGTATTAACTATAAACATGAACTTCTAAGGAAACTAAAATGACTTTCCTACTTAAGGATTATATAATTCACACCTGAACAGACATTCAGGTCAAACATGAATTTTGATCTTATTATAAAATGACACAAAACCAAAATATTACATTTCCAATGATAGTTTAAATAAAACTCTTCCAGGAATCTTGTATTTTTCTTTCATATTGAAAATTCAAAAGATAATTTGGAGCTACAGCCTCATGAATTCTGAGATTTTAAAGGATCCATCAAAACAACTTGCTCTAGCCTTGGTCATAATACCTATTTCTCCAGGTCATCTCCTCATATTTCTTCATTATGCTCATAACTGCTGTATGGGTATGCACAGTTCTTAGATTTTAATACAGACTTCTAATGATAAGTGGTGAAACTGATACAAAGCTTGGTTTAAACCCTAAATCTTTTTTGTCATTTCAATACAGTCTCATTGAATTCACCGCACAGCCTGGGCTTTCTTTGGTCCCTAAACATGAGTAGCTACCATTGTGTTTAGTTTTCCCTTCACTCCAGTCTGATGGCTAAGGTGGAGAAATTTAACTGAAAAAGTAAATATTTATGTCTATATTTTAATTAAGAATAACACTGTCATTTGTGCCATGTCTGAGCATTCAAATCCTTTTTTTTCTCAAAACCATTTCAAAATTTTTGAGAAGAAAATCCCAGCTTCCTTTCCCCTCCGAATATACCAAAAGAGTAAATCCCAACGAAAAGCTCAAATGCGTAGAGGTATGCAACAGTCTCCACAGACAAGATACAACCTCCAGCACTTTGCTTTCTACCTAAGAGCAAAATTTAAGGAACTGATTTTTAAACTCTCAGCACATTCAGACACCCAAAGGATGGAAACAGTGTTCCGTAAGTGATCAGTGCTTTTCCCCTGACTTTTTGTGGCAGCTGCCATGTGTTGACTGCTGAAAAAGGTAGCTGGTCCTTGTTGGTGCCTACAAGATAGATGAACTCTTGTAGAGATGGACAAACTGGACATGGGTGGCTGTTCTACAATCAGCAATGACATCTGAGTTTTCCTGTGAAGTAATAACCTGCCTAAGGGCCAGAGAGTGTAGTCTCAAGTAAGGCAGAAATCATAAATGACAACTTTAAGCAAATTTCTGTTGATATGCAAGACAAGTATTCCAGTCTAAGTCTTATTTATAATCTTTTTTCTTGTCCTTCTTCAGGTATTTTGAGTTTTATGAAGGGCCTTTGGAATATAACTCTACCAAATGCCTGGAATTACGGCAGGACATCACTGAGGTGAAGGTTTTGTCTATGTAAGTATGAATGAATGTTTGCTAAAAGGTTACTTTTCAAGCAGGATGAAAACGATAACTTACAAAAACATTGTCAAAGATGCAAAACTTAAGATATCCCATCAACAGGGATTTCATCAGGGATTCTTGAGGTTCTCTTATATGTGCAAGTAGTCACATTTGAATTTGATCTGAGGTTCATTTGAAAAAAACTGGAGGCATTTCACATACATTGAGGCATTTTGGTCAGGCACAGTATCACTATTTAGAATGAAATACAGTGTAATATTATTTGTAATATGTATTGGGTCTGGCTGAGATGGAGTTAATTCTCCCCATAGAAGCTCTCATAGTGCTGTGCTGTGTCTTGGTAGCTAGCAAGGTGTTGATAATACACCAGTGTTTTGGCTACTACTGAGCAGTGCCAGCACACATCAAAGCTGTCTCTCCAACATTTCTTCCCCCCCGCAGCAGTAGGCATCACCTGCTGATGGGAAGTAGAGAATAATCTTTTGCTTTTTGCTTTGCTTCCATGCGTGGCCTTTTGCTTTAGCTACATTAAACTGCCTTTATCTCAACCCACGAGTTTGGGGTTGTTTTTCTCCATCTTCCTTTCTCCCCTCCCTGCCTTGCTGAAGAGGGGAGTGATAGAGCAGCTTGGTGGACACCTGGCATCCAGCCGAGGGTAAACCAACACAGTCCTTTTTGGCACCCAACGTGGGGCATGACAACGGCAGTTTAGTATTAAGGGTGCTACAGCTATAGTAGTTATTAAGTTGCAAGCTCCTGTGCAGGTCACGGGGTTTGTTAGCTGTGCTGCTTATCTCTATTTTGCTAAGCTTAGGAACATGCTGATACAAACAATGGCTGCTCTGTGCTTTGGCCTAGTGTTGACAATCTTACTGTGCTGGGGGAGTTATTTTGTGGGGAGGATGAAGGAGCTTGGGAGCATGCTAGTACAAACAATGGTTATGTGCCTGGCCCTGGCATTGATGTTATTGCTGTGCTGGGGGAGCTATCTTGTGGAGATGATGGGGAAATACATGTCTCCCTACCCAGGTTTGATCTGGATGGTTTTATTATGCAGGCTCCCAAGGTCCTTGTTCACCCTTATGTAAGCTCATTAATATTACTAATGAATACTGCTGGCATATTACGGGTGTTGTGGAGTTTGGTTTTGTCCTGGTTTAAGGGGAGACAACTTTTGAGTGAGGCAATACTGAAACGTGCCCTGAGGCAGCCGGTCCCCAGGTGGCAGGGTGTGTGGAAGGATTTGGGCAGGTTCCTAGGATGATTATCACCTCCTATAGCCTGGGACTTCACACCTGAACAGGCAAGCGACCCTGGCAAACTGACGCGCCACCTGATAGAAGGGTGCCTTGCCTACCCCAAGGAAAACCAACAGCTTCTAGCACTGTGCTGGGGCCTGGCCTGTGCCTATCGAGCCACAGTGCAGTACTCTCAGAGGACTGTGGTTGAGGCAGGGACCCAAACTGCAGCTGAGGACACCGTGGCTGAGATAGGGACCCAAACAATAACAGCTACAGTAATTGCCCCAGTAGTAAAGAAGAAACAGTGGACCAGGAGGTCAACAGGTCCATTTCATCGGTTAGTAAAGGAGGAGGAAGAAGAGGAGGAGAGGTTTGATGAAGAAGCTGGTCCTTCAGCAAAGAAGTGGGAGGAAGGAGTGAGAGAAATCAGACAAGAAGCAGAAACTACCCAGTCCCTGACCTCATCTGAACTTCGAGATATGCGGAAAGATTACAGCCACCAGCCTGGTGAGCGGATTGCTGCCTGGCTGCTTCGATGTTGGGATAATGGGGCCGACAGTCAGCAACTGGAAGGCAGGGAAGCCCAACAGCTGGGATCCCTTGCTAGAAACCGAGGAATTGAGAGGGGAATTGGAAAAGAGACAGCAATTTGCAGTCTCTGGAGACGGCTGCTCTCAAGTGTGAGGGCAAGATACCCATTCAAGGAAGATCTTGTGAACTCCCCAGGAAAGTGGACTACCGCAGATGAAGGCATCCAGTACCTGAGAGAACTAGCGGTGTTGGAAGTCATCTATAGTGATCTAGATGATGAGGAGGTCTCCAAAGATCCAGAGGATATCCTGTGCACATGGGTCATGTGGAGGAAGGTGATTCAAAGTGCCCCAGCATCATATTGTAACAGCTTGGCAGCGATGTATTGCCTGGATATGGACACACCAACTGTGGAGAAGGTGTCGTCTTGGCTCCAAAACTTTGAAGAAAACCTCTGTACCTCCTCCTCCCTACGGGCCAGCATGTTGGCTGTCAGAGGTACCCCAAGAAATCAGTCCTCTCCTGCTCCAGTCAGAGCCCCAGGCGTATGCCATGTGGTGCACTCTGGTTTTTCCTGCGTGACCAAGGGGAGGACATGAGGAAGTGGGATGGTGAACCCACCTTTAAGCTGGAAGCCTGTGTTCATGAACTAAGAGGGAAGACAGCTGTTAAGAAGGGGACACCCAAGAAGGCCGTCAGCGTAGTTGCTATGGAGACACAAGAGGGCAAACAGCGATCTCCCAGATGTAAAACTAAAATCACCTCCCTTGATCCTGGTGAGGGGACTTCTGGTCTGGCACTGCGAGGGTCAGACAGTGAATACTCTGACCAGGAACAGGAATAGAGGGTCCCTGCCTTTGGCCAGGAGGAGGAAAGGGATGACCGGGTATACTGGACTGTGTGGATGCGATGGCCTGTCACGTCAGACCCACAGAAGTATAAGGCTTTGGTAGACACTGGTGCACAGTGTACACTGATACCATCAGGGTATAGGGGCACAGAACCCACCTGGATCTGTGGAGTGACAGGGGGATGCGAAGAACTGTCCGTATTGGAGGCTGAGGTGAGCTTAACAGGGGACAAGTGGGAGAAGCACCCCATTGTGACCGGCCCAGAGGCCCCTTGTATCCTTGGCATAGATTACCTCAGGAGAGGGTACTTGAAGGACCCAAAGGGGTACCAATGGGCTTTTGGTGTAGCCACCGTGAACGCAGAGAAGATCAAACAGTTATCTACCCTGTCTGGTCTCTCAGAAGACCCCTTTGTTGTGGGATTGCTGCAAGTTGAAGAACAACAGGTGCCAATTGCTACCAGGACAGTGCACCGGCGGCAATATCGCACAAATCGAGACTCCCTGGCTCCCATCCATGAGCTGATTCATCAGCTGCAGAGCCAGGGAGTCATCAGCAAGACTCACTCACCTTTTCATAGTCCCATATGGCCAGTGCAGAAGTCTGATGGAGGGTGGAGGTTAACGGTGGACTATCGTGGCCTGAACGAAGTGACGCCACCACTGAGTGCTTCTGTACCAGACATGTTAGAGCTCCAATATGAACTGGAGTCAAAAGCAGCCAAGTGGTATGCTACAATTGACATCGCCAATGCATTCTTCTCAATTCCTTTGGCAGCCGAGTGCAGGCCACAGTTTGCTTTCACTTGGAGGGGTGTCCAATACACCTGGAATCGACTGCCCCAGGGGTGGAAGCATAGTCCTACTATTTGTCATGGGCTAATCCAAACTGCACTGGAAAAGGGTGATGCCCCTGAACATCTACAATACATCGATGACATCGTTGTGTGGGGCATGACGTGGTTTAGCCCCAGCCGCTCGCTCACCCCTCCCCCGGCGGGATGGGGAGGAGAACGGAAAAACAACGGCAAAGCCTCGAGGGTTGGGATAAGGGCAGTTTACTGGGACAGCAAGGGAGAGGGAGAACAATCAACAACAGTGCTGATAACAGATAGTAACAATGGTGATAACAGAGAACGATTTTACCGATCCGACGACCGACCGACCGGACGCTCGACCCGTCCCGGAGCCACGCCGACACGCCGAACCCGCCCCTCCCCGCCTGGCCCCCTTTTATGGGGAGCATGATGTCACATGGTATGGAATAGCCCCCGGCCAGCTTGGCTCACCTGTCCTGGCTCCTTGGGAAATTAACTCTATCCTTGCCAGAACCAGGACATTATCCACCCCTTATTCCATACCATCTACGTCATGCCCAGATTATTTTACAGAACTCATTGCCTTACTCTATGGGCTATTGCTCTAAAATGTCTGTCGAGTTCATTTAGTCCAGGGTTCTGGGTTCCATCTGCCATTACAGTCTCTCAGAGCAGGAGCAATGGTGCGTGCAGCTGGATTGTTGCACGCTGCATCCGGAGTCTTCACAGCCGGTGTATCTGGTATGGTCCATGCTCACAGTCTGGATGCCAAAGATGTGATTTTTCGATGAAGTTTCTGGGCACCAGTTGAAGGCAGTTCTAGTTCCATCATCGTGGCACTTTGCTCAGTTTCAAAGTCCATCCTTCATTAGTTTTGGGTGATTCTTATGGTCATACCATTGATACAGTATATCGCTATTAATACCATGCAATTTAATTTATTGGCTATTTTCACCCAAAATCAAATCCCCTTGGGGTACACACCGGACTTCCCCATCTTTTCTCATCACCCACCAAGTGCACCCTGGTCCCTGAGCAAAAGCAATCCCGCAGATGGGCTTGCCTTTGCTTGAAGCAGGGATAACCCAAACTGTTTTACCCAACATATTTTTCATGTGCACTACAGGAACTTTATCTCCTTCTACTGGGCGTGGGAATTTTGACTGGGCAGGGCCAGCTCGATTGGCAGATCCCCTAGTGTTAACTAACCAGGTGGCCTTTGCTAAATGCGTATCCCAGTGTTTGAGAGTCCCACCACCCATTGCCCTCAGGGTGGTTTTTAGCAGCCCATTACACCTTTCAACTTTCCCAGAGGCTGGCGCATGATAGGGGATGTGATACACCCACTCAATACCATGCTCTTTGGCCCAGGTGTCTATGAGGTTGTTCCGAAAATGAGTCCCGTTGTCTGACTCAATTCTCTCTGGGGTGCCATGTCGCCACAGGACTTGCTTTTCAAGACCCAGAATAGTGTTCCGGGCAGTGGCATGGGGCACAGGATATGTTTCTAGCCACCCAGTGGTTGCTTCCACCATTGTGAGGACATAACGCTTGCCTTGGCGGGTTTGTGGGAGCGTGATGTAGTCGATTTGCCATGCTTCCCCATATTTATATTTCAGCCATCGGCCTCCATACCACAGAGGCTTTACCCGCTTGGCTTGCTTGATTGCAGCGCATGTTTCACATTGATGGATGACCTGTGAGATGGCGTCCATGCTCAAGTCCACCCCTCGATCACGGGCCCATCTATATGTCGCATCTCTTCCTTGATGACCTGAAGTGTCATGGGCCCACCGAGCTAGAAATAATTCACCCTTACGCTGCCAGTCCAAATCCACCTGAGCCACTTCAATCTTGGCAGCCTGATCTACCTGCTGGTTGTTCTGATGTTCCTCAGTGGCCCGACTCTTGGGTACGTGGGCATCTACATGACGTACCTTTACAATCAGCTTCTCTAGCCGGGCAGCAATATCTTGCCACAGTGGGGCAGCCCAGATGGGTTTGCCTCTACGCTGCCAGTTGCTCCGCTTCCACTGCTGTAACCACCCCCACAGGGCATTGGCCACCATCCATGAGTCAGTGTAGAGGTACAGCGTTGGCCACTTTTCTCTTTCAGCAATATCTAAAGCCAGCTGGATGGCTTTCACCTCTGCAAACTGGCTTGATTCACCTTCTCCTTCAGCAGCTTCTGCAACTCGCCGTGTAGGACTCCATACAGCGGCCTTCCACCTTCGATGCTTTCCCACAATGCGACAGGACCCATCAGTGAAGAGGGCATATGGTTTCTCATCTTCTGGTAGTTTATTATACGGTGGGGCTTCTTCAGCACGTGTCACCTCCTCCTCTGGCGACATTCCGAAATCTTTCCCTTCTGGCCAGTCTGTGATCACTTCCAGAATCCCTGGACGATTGGGGCTTCCTATTCTAGCCCGTTGTGTGATCAGCGCAACCCACTTACTCCACGTAGCATCGGTTGCATGATGTGTAGAAGGAGCCCTCTCTTTGAACATCCAACCCAGCACTGGGAGTCGGGGTGCCAAGAGGAGCTGTGCTTCAGTGCCAATCACCTCTGAAGCAGCTCGAACCCCTTCGTAGGCTGCCAATATCTCCTTTTCTGTTGGAGTGTAGCGGGCCTCGGATCCTCTATATCCCCGGCTCCAAAACCCCAGAGGTCGACCTCGAGTCTCCCCTGGTGCTTTCTGCCAGAGACTCCAGGTAGGGCCATTCTCCCCGGCTGCGGTGTACAGCACATTTTTTACATCTGGTCCTGCCCGGACTGGCCCAAGAGCTACAGCATGAACTATTTCTTGTTTAATCTGTTCGAAAGCTTGTCGTTGCTCAGGGCCCCATTTAAAATCATTCTTCTTCCGGGTTACATGGTAGAGAGGGCTTACTATCAAACTGTAATTCGGAATGTGCATTCGCCAGAAACCCACAACGCCTAAGAAGGCCTGTGTCTCCTTTTTGTTGGTTGGTGGGGACATGGCTGCTATTTTGTTGATAATATCCATTGGGATTTGACGCCGCCCATCATGCCACCTTATGCCTAAAAACTGGATTTCCTGCGCAGGCCCCTTCACCTTACTTCGTTTTATGGCAAAGCCAGCCTGCAGCAGGATTTGGATTATTTTCTTCCCTTTCTCAGAAACTTCCTCTGCTGAGTTGCCCCATACAATGATGTCATCAATGTATTGCAGGTGCTCTGGGGCTTCACCCTTTTCCAGTGCAGTCTGGATCAGTCCATGGCAAATTGTGGGGCTGTGTTTCCACCCCTGGGGCAGTCGATTCCAGGTGTACTGGACGCCCCTCCAAGTGAAGGCAAACTGCGGCCTGCACTCTACTGCCAAAGGGATCGAGAAAAATGCATTAGCTATATCAATTGTGGCATACCATTTGGCTGCCTTTGACTCCAGTTCATATTGAAGTTCCAGCATATCCGGCACGGCAGCACTCATGGGTGGTGTGACTTCATTCAGGCCACGATAGTCTACCGTCAGCCTCCACTCGCCATTGGACTTCCGCACTGGCCATATGGGAGTGTTAAAGGGTGAGCGGGTTCTGCTGATCACTCCCTGACCCTCCAGTTGATGAATTAGTTTGTGGATGGGAACCAGGGAGTCTCTGTTGGTGCGGTATTGCCGCCGGTGCACAGTTGTAGTAGCAATCGTCACCTGTTGCTCTTCAACCTTCAGCAACCCTACAACAGAAGGGTCCTCCGAGAGACCAGGCAAACTAGACAATGGTTCAATTTCCTCCGCTTCTAAGGCAGCTATTCCAAAAGCCCACCTGTAACCTTTTGGGTCTTTGAAATACCCTTTCCGGAGGTAGTCTATGCCCAGGATGCATGGAGCCTCTGGCCCAGTCACAATGGGGTGCTTTTGCCACTCATTCCCAGTTAGACTTACTTCAGCCTCCAACAGAGTCAATTGTTGGGATCCCCCCGTCACACCAGAAATAGATATTGGTTCCACCCCTTCATAGTTCGATGGCATTAGGGTACACTGTGCACCCGTGTCCACTAGGGCCTTGTACTCTTGTGGGTTCGATGTGCCAGGCCATCGGATCCACACAGTCCAATAAACCCTATTGTCCCTTTCCTCCACCTGGCTGGAGGCAGGGCCCCTCTAGTCCTGCTCGTCATAGTCACTACTCACGTCTTGCAAAAAGGACTTAGAGGTCCCTTCAAGAGGATCAGAAGTGCGATCTGGCCTTTCACTTGGTCTGGGGGGCTGCCCGGTGGAAACTGGAGCAGCATTCTTTCTGGAAGAGTCCCTTCTTACAGCTGTCTTGCCTTGTAGCTCATGTACGCGTGCCCGCAGGGTTGAGGTGGGCTTCCCATCCCATTTCCTCATGTCTTCTCCGTGGTCACGCAGGAAAAACCACAGGATACCTCGTGGTGTGTATGCTCTATATCCCCTCTCTGGAGCAGAAAAACGCTTACTCCTAACAGCTGAAATGCGGGTCTGTACAGGTGGGGAGTAAGATATATCCTCTTTGAGTTGCCGGACATCCTGAGACAGTTTCTCCACAGCCGAGACTAGGGAGGAGGAAAGGCTCTCTTCATACTGCCGGAGCCGGCCAGCCACTTCGTCCACCGTGGGTGCCTCTTCACTTTTCCAGTCGATTACTGCCAGTGAGTTGGCGTACGAAGATGGTGCACTTCGCACAAATTTTCGCCACATGGGTCGGGTACAGTGGACTTCATCAGGGTCTGTGGGCAACTGTGCATTGTCCGGATCATAATAAACCATCTCCCGCACAGCTAATTCCCTCAGATATTGAATACCTCTCTCCATAGTGGTCCACTTGCCTGGCCGACATACGACATCTTCACTGAAAGGATACCTTTCCCTCACACTTGACAGGAGGCGCCTCCAGAGGCTAAGGGCCTGTGCCTTCTTCCCAATTGCTTTGTCAATGCCCCCTTCCCTAGACAAGGATCCTAGCTGCTTGGCCTCCCTGCCCTCCAGTTCCAGGCTACTGGCCCCATTATCCCAGCAGCGGAGCAGCCAGGTAATAATATGCTCCCCTGGAAGGCGGCTGAAATCTTTCCGCATATCTCGCAGCTCACTCAGGGACAGGGATCGAGTAATCACTTCTGGTTCTGGCTCTTCTTCTTGTTCTCGTGATGGCCCTGGTTCATCATCATCTTTCACTAAGCGAACTGATTTCCTTGTGTATTTCTTTTTGTGTATAGGGGCAACTGATACTGGTGTGGGTTGATCTTTTGGCTCGACTACAGTGCCTGTTGCGGGGGTTTGGGTAGCTGCAGTGCCTGTCGCAGGGGCCTGGGCAGCTGCAGTGCCTGTCGCAGGGGCCTGGGCAGCTGCAGTGCCTGTCGCAGGGGCCTGGGCAGCTGCAGTGCCTGTCGCAGGGGCCTGGGCAGCTGCAGTGCCTGTGGGTCCGCTCTCTCCCTCTGGATGGTGCTGTCTACTATCCAGCAGTGTTTGATAGATTGTGGCCAGGGCCCAGCACAGCGCAGTAAGTTGTGTCTCCTTAGAATCCCCACAGCATTTTCCTTTCAAATATTCTACCATTTTATCAGGGTCTTGCAATTGTTCAGGAGTGAAGCTCCAAAGCATTGGGGGTGAAAAGGTCTCTAGATACCCACCCATACTCTCCCACATGCCATGCCAGCCCTGACCATTCAGCCTTGGGGAAGATCCCTGGGTGGTACTCTTGAAAAGATTTTTGCTAACCCTGAACAGGAGTGGGAAAGCATTCAGGAGACCTAGCAATAGGAATATAATGGCCTGAACATTCCAAGGGTATTCAAAATACTCAAAAATTGTTGTAACCAACCAAAAGGGAAAAGAGGAGGTGAAAGAGTGGGAGAAGGTATCCCCCCCTGTCTTCCCCATAGATTGGGTCCAATTATTAATCAATTCTGAAAGATACTGACCGAGGTACGGGCCTGACCTAAATGCTACATACACATACCAGCTCAGACCCATGACTGTCAATGATATCTTATCATAAGTCATTATCACACAATATAACAACATGAGAACACGAACCCCTCTTCCAGAGGTGATAAACAGCACCGCAGGGATTGCATAGAGTAAACATGGGTTTACAAAACAGAGCCATGTGAGCAAACAGAACATCATTATGACCAGTGACTGTTTCAATAACATCATAAATGCTTTTAACAACTTTGTTTTAACACACTTGGGTCAGACTTGCCGTTATCACAACCCCTCGAGCCCCACGTTGGGCGCCAAAAAGGACTGACGTGGTTTAGCCCCAGCCGCTCGCTCACCCCTCCCCCGGCGGGATGGGGAGGAGAACGGAAAAACAACGGCAAAGCCTCGAGGGTTGGGATAAGGGCAGTTTACTGGGACAGCAAGGGAGAGGGAGAACAATCAACAACAGTGCTGATAACAGATAGTAACAATGGTGATAACAGAGAACGATTTTACCGATCCGACGACCGACCGACCGGACGCTCGACCCGTCCCGGAGCCACGCCGACACGCCGAACCCGCCCCTCCCCGCCTGGCCCCCTTTTATGGGGAGCATGATGTCACATGGTATGGAATAGCCCCCGGCCAGCTTGGCTCACCTGTCCTGGCTCCTTGGGAAATTAACTCTATCCTTGCCAGAACCAGGACAGGCAATAAGGCAGAAGAAGTATTCGAGAAGGGAAAAAGAGTAATTCAGATTCTTCTGAAAGCTGGTTTTGCCATAAAGAAAAGCAAGGTCAAGGGACCTGCACAAGAGATCCAATTCTTGGGAATAAAATGGCAGGATGGACGCCATCATGTGTCTATGGATGTGGTCAACAAGATAGCAGCTATGTCTCCACCAGCTACCAAGAAGGAGACACAAGCCTTCCTGGGCCTTGTGGGGTTCTGGAGAATGCATATTCCAGGTTATAGTCAGCTTGTGAGCCCTCTCTATCGAGTAACCTGAAAGAAGAACTATTTTGAATGGGGCCTTGAGCAGCAACAAGCCTTTGAGCATATCAAACAGGAAATAGCTTGGGCAGTAGCTCTTGGGCCTGTCTGGACAGGACCGGCTGTACAAAATGTACTCTACACTGCAGCTGGGGAGCATGGTCTCACCTGGAGCCTCTGGCAGAAAACAGCAGGAGAAACCCGAGGTCGACCATTAGGGTTTTGGATTTGGGAATATCGAGGATCAGAAGCCCACTACACCCCAACTGAAAAAGAGATCCTAGCAGCATATGAAGGGATTCGAGCTGCTTCAGAAGTTGTTGGTACAGAAGCGTCTCTCCTCTTGGCACCGTGATTGCCCGTGCTACACTGGATGTTCAAAGGAAACATTCCTTCTACACATCACGCAACCAGCACTACATGGAGTAAGTGGGTAGCACTAATCACGCAGTGAGCTCGACTGGGGAAACCCAACCACCCAGGAATCCTGGAAGAGATTATGGACTGGCCAGAAGGTAGAGATTTTGGAGCACTGCCTGAGGAGGTAGCTCGTGCCCAAGAGGCACCACCATATAATGAGTTACCAGAAGACGAAAGGCGTTATGCTCTGTTTACTGATGGATCCTGTCGTGTTGTAGGAAACCATCAGAAGTGGAAAGCTGCTGTGTGGAGTCCCACACGACAAGTCGTTGAGGCCACTGAAGGAGAAGGTGAGTCAAGTCAGTTTGCAGAAGTGAAAGCCATTCAGCTAGCCCTAGAGATTGCTGAACGAGAAAAGTGGCCGGTACTCTATCTCTATACTGACTCCTGGATGGTGGCAAATGCCCTATGGGGGTGGGTACAGCAGCAGCAGAAGACCAAGTGGCAGCACAGGGGTAAACCCATCTGGGCTGCTGCATTGTGGCAGGACATCGCTGCCCGCGTAGAAAACATGGCTGTGAAGGTACGTCATGTGGATGCTCACATACCCAAAAGCCGTGCCACTGAAGAACATCAAAACAATGAACAGGTAGACGAGGCTGCCAAAATTGAAGTAGCTCAAGTGGGCCTGGACTGGGAGCGTAAGGGTGAGCTATTTGTAGCTCAATGGGCCCATGAAACATCAGGACATCTAGGGAGAGATGCAACATACAGGTGGGCTCGTGATCGAGGGGTGGACCTGACCATGGAGGCCATCACACAGGTCACTCATGAATGTGAAATATGTGCTGCAATCAAGCGAGCAACACGAGTAAAATCTCCCTGGAACAGAGGGCGGTGGCTGGGTTTTCGATATGGCGAGGCCTGGCAGATTGACTATATTGGGCCACTGCCACGAACACGCCAAGGCAAGCGCTACATACTCACCATGGTGGAAGCAACTACTGGTTGGCTAGAGACATTTCCTGTAAACCATGCCACTGCCCGAAACACCATCCTAGGCCTTGAAAGGCAAATTTTATGGCGACATGGTACCCCAGAAAGGATTGAATCAGACAATGGGACTCATTTTCAAAATAACCTCATAAACTCCTGGGCAAAGAAACACGGCATTGAGTGGGTGTATCACATCCCCTATCACCCACAAGCCTCTGGGAAGATTGAGAGATATAATGGACTGTTAAAGACTATGTTGAGGGCATTAGGTAATGGGGCATGGAAGCACTGGGATACAAATTTAGCAGAAGCCGCTTGGCTGATTAATACCAGAGGATCTGCTAACCGTCCTGGTCCTGCCCAAACAAAACCCCTGCTGTCGTGGTTTTACCCCAGCCAGCAGCTGAGCACCACGCAGCCGCTCGTTCACTCCCCCACATTGGGATGGGGAAGAGAATTGGAAGAGTGAAAGTGAGAAAACTCGTGGGTTGAGATAAAGACAGTTTAATAGGTAAAGCAAAAGCCGCGCGCACAAGCAAAGCAAAGCAAGGAATTCATTCACCACTTCCCATGGGCAGGCAGGTGTTCAGCCATCTCCAGGAAAGCAGGGCTCTGTCACACGTAACGGTTACTTGGGAAGACAAACGCCATCGCTCCGAACGCCGCCGCCCCCCCCCTCTCTTCCCCCAAGCTCCTTATAAAGTGAGCATGACGTCATATAGTATGGAATATCCCTTTGGTCAGTTTGGGTCACCTGTCCTGTCTGTGTCCCCTCCCAACTTCTTGTGCACCCCCAGCCATCCTGCTGGCAGGGCAGTGCAAGAAGCAGAAAAGGCCTTGGCCCCGCGTAAACACTGCTCAACAATAGGTCCATAGAACAAAAACATCTCTATATTATCAATGCTGTCTCCAGCACAAATCCAGAACATATCCCCACACTAGCTACTATGAAGAAAATCAATCCTCTCAGCTGAAACCAGGACACCTACATACTGTGGGAGGAGATAAGGTCCCCGTAAGTGCACATGGGGAAGTGGCTGGGGAAGGCGGTGTGGATTGCTCCTCCCATGGGAAAAGGCAAACCCATTCCTGGGATTGTCTTTGCTCAAGGACCTGGGTGTACTTGGTGGGTAATGCGGAAGGATGGGGACACCCGGTGCATGCCTCAAGGAGATTTAACCTTGGGGTAAAATAATCTGTAATGTGAGTTGTACGTTCTAGGAAGTAATGTAGAAGGAATGACCCAATCCAACGAAGAGCAAGTTTCGCAAGGAGCCAGATGAATGCAACAGCAGCCCAAAGCAAGCCGGTGTTGGTGCCCAACAACTGAACCTGAACACCCATCCTGACGGATTGGGCCCAAGTCATAGCCGGTTCATGAACATCTGCAGGAGCAGAGGAAGCTCATGGAACGGGAGAGTAACATCTATCTGTTAAAGGACTGGAGATAGTAGTTAATAAGAAGTAAATACAATGAAACTGTTATAAAATATACATATACTTAACTATACTAAATATACATAAATATACTAAATATACATAACTTTTAGTGACCATATGTATTGGGTCTGGCTGAGATGGAGTTAATTCTCCCCATAGAAGCTCTCATAGTGCTGTGCTGTGTCTTGGTAGCTAGCAAGGTGTTGATAACACACCAGTGTTTTGGCTACTACTGAGCAGTGCCAGCACACATCAAGGCTGTCTCTCCAACATTTCTTCCCCCCACTCAGCAGCAGGCTGGGGGTAGGCAAGATCTTGGGAGGGGACACAGCCAGGACAGCTGACCCAAACTGACCAAAGGGGTATTCCATACCATATGATGTCTGCTCAGCAATAAGAAGCTGAGAGATAAGGGGAGGAACAGGGCGGGGGCATTAGGTTTTTTTACAACGTTTGTCTTCCGGAGTAACCACTATACATACTGAAGCCCTGCTTCCCAGGAAGTGGCCAGACATCACCTGCTGATGGGAAGTAGAGAATAATCTTTTGCTTTTTGCTTTGCTTCCGCACCCAGCCTTTTGCTTTAGCTACATTAAACTGCCTTTATCTTGACCCACGAGTTTGGGGTTGTTTTTCCATCTTATTTTCTCCCCTCCCTGCCTTGCTGAGGAGGGGAGTGATAGAGTGGCTTGGTGGACACCTGGCATCCAGCCAAGGTTAAACCACCACAGTAATATTATATTCCAGGTCCTCTGCTGAGGGTAATTGAAGAGTAAGAACAGCCAGACTGACTCATAGCAAGTGTTCATCTAGCCTAAGGCTCTATCATTGACAGTGGCCAGCAGTGAAGGCTAAGAAATGAAGCAAAAAGGTTAGCCCTTCCTGATGACAAATTCTGGCATGGGAACTTGCTGAGTGGTATGTGGTGACTAGACTACAGTAGTCAGAGTGGACAATAGACCTCTCTGTTAATTTGTTTACCTCTTTTCTGAGCGCATTTGTATTTTTGACCTCCACAATTTCCTGCAGCAGTGAGTTTCACAAGTTAATAACACTCACTAAAAAGTAGGAAAATGCAATTCTGAGAAATAATAAGATATCTATATTTTGTCTTTTGTGGTCCTATACGTACATCAGAAAGCTAATGAGTTGAATGAAATGTATCCATGAAGCCATAGAGATGGAATCAGGCAAAAAAGTGAGATTGCTGATGGAGCTCATTGGACAGAGCAAAGCAGGGTATTTTTGTGTTTTCATTTTGCATAGCACTGAATTTAGGTGCTTAGATTATGCCTAATCCCTTACCATATTTAAAACCAGTGGTTTAGTAATCTTACTGACAATGCACAAGGCTTATTAAGGTCTGTAAAGTGCACTGAGAATCTCAATTGAAAGTGCAGCTATACAAGTGCATAGCATTAAGCAATCAAGGCTACAGAAAATAAAATTTGTTGCTCCAGGTCAGCATGAGTTTTGAGCATGTCTCCCTCGCTGACTTTGTGCACAGAAAAATGTAGTTTATGTCCTTGGCTTCTGTATTTGGTACTGGATGAAGGATACATGAGTAACAACTTTGCACTGCTTGCTGACTTGCAGTGCTTAAAAATAAAAAGAATGTGACACTTCTGCCAATGTTCTGCTTAAGATGAGGAGTTTTGAATTGCTTTTCTGCATACTTATCAGATGGTACAGAGAATTGCTCATTTCTCTTCATCTTATCCAATGGCACATAGAAGGTAGTGGACTCCTGCTCAGCTGGATAGAGTTAGCCTTACTTTTATGATAGATGACATTTGACATTAAACTCTTTTACTATGCTGGGTTCTTCTGATGTGCTTGCTTCTAACGTGCTACATTTCCTAAGTCAGCCCTTACTGTAATGGAAGATTTCCAAGTTAATGTGCTCTGGTGGGCTACAGAAATTACAATATGACCTAATTCCTTCCTGTAACTTCTGCAGCCTGGGAAATCCTAAGTTCTACTCACTTTAAATATATAATTATCTTAAAAGTCTTTGCTTTATTCCAATATTCAAAGCCCTCAAGCCTGAAGAGAACTCATTAAGACCTATCAGTTTTGAAGAAGTTTTGGAACTAGATGATCTTTGAGGTCCCTTCCAACTCAAACCATTCTAAGAAATCTCAGACTTCAGAATTTCCCAGACAGATTATGACATTGCTCCCTAGCTCTAGATATTTGCAAGACCTTTGTTATCTCTGTTGTCCAAATACAGAAGTATATGTATGAACTCTAAGGTAGAAGTGGTTGGAATTGATGATATCACCAAACACGGGTCATCCTGTATCAGCCTAATAGAAATAGGAGTGTCATTTTTTGATATAACTTAAAGTATATTTATTAACAGAGAGGGAGAGACAGAGTTCCTTATGTAAAGAGCTTTTCATGTCCTCTTACCATCACAAATGCTTATCCCTACACATATGCTATTGCAGTTTATAAATGCATTTACCAACAGTGCTGTTTTGTAGGATCTCACAGATTAAAATAACCTCACCAAAATATAATAGTTGGCCATATTATCTAAAGTATCCTCTCTTCCCATACCCCCTCTGCTGGGCCCTTCTGCTAGGTGTAACTTTTCCCCCCAAAGCTGCTGTAGTTGCCAGACACTCATTAGCTTCCCAGCAAACTGTGAACAGACTCTGGTACAGTAGATGCTTCTTGCTTGATATTGCATTTTTTTATCCTGAAGAAATGGAGAATGCCTATCAGAGAATAGAAATCAGTCCCAAACATCTGAAGAGCTCCATCAGTACCTGTGTGTACATGGCTTAGAATTGCTATGTTTGAGCAGAAAAAGAAATAAAAATGATAAATTTTGCACTGGATAGACTGACTGGTTTGCCCTATCAAAAGCCTACTGCATGGTATCCTGGATGCAGCTGTTTTAGGAAATGAAGCCCTTGTAATAAAGTGAATTTTCATGTTCTTTCTTTTTATCTTTTAGGGTGAAACAAACTGAATTGTTTGACAGATGGAAGAGCCTACAGATGTGTAAATGGGAGATGAATGTCACAGAAGCTAATTTATTCAAGTAAGCATGGTCCACATTAATGAGACAGAGTAAGATTTACTTTAGTTTGAGTTAAACTTCCTGTAGAGATCAAACCTTCATATGGATAGCAAGAGTAAGCATTATAACACTGTTACTGTTAGAGTACCATCCTTTTGAATAAATATGGACTTTTTTTCTACTTTTAAAAAGTCAACAGCAACAGTGAAAGAGAGCTCTTCTGGCATGTGGGACAGTCTTCCCAGGAAAGGCAGGGAATTTAGTGTGGGAAAGACTTCTAGGTATGATTCAGGCAGAAGTGAGGAAGGAGCCAAGACTTAATGGCTGCACCTACATCAACCTAACTGTCTGGTGATGTAAAATGGTAATATCACTGGTGACACTGCAAATTTGGCCTACAAAATACTCAGACTGGATTTTTTCTGTGGTGTATTAGGTACTGTCAGATTTTGTTTATGACATCCTTTTTTTTAATGGCTTCTCAGCTATTACTCCTTGACTATCTAGATATTTTTTCTGGTCTTTGGAGATCTCTGCAGTTTGTTTCTGTAGTATTCTGTCTTCCTTCATATGACTTCCTCTTTGCTGAAGGTCCTCCATGGTCCTTTCAAGATACAACTTTTGAAATTGGTCTTGTGAAGGTAATAGTAGAATGAAGCCAAACCAGTATTTGAATGTTGTATATTGATATATTCAAGGGCCATATTTGAGTAGGTCTAGAAAAAACACATTATTTCAAAGTAAGTGGAATATAGACTGCTTAAGTCTATAAGTCACTGGCATGATTCAGAGCTGTTGTTCAAAATTAGGCCCCACAACTTTCTCCCAAATTCTCTTGCATGATTCCAGGAAAGATCCGTCATGAGTTAACAAGAGAATGTGAGAATGCATGTGCTGAGATAGTCATTAACATCTTTAAAAATAACTAATTGTTAGTCCTAGGGTCATAGCAGTTTTTCCAAAGTGAGCTCCACACATAAGTTTTTTAGAGTTTTTTTTAGTATTTTTCTGGAAATTACTTGGTGGGCAACTATCAGAGCCCATTTTGAAGACAAGAGCCATTCAGGATTAGAGCCTACTATCTTAAAGATGACTTGGACTAAGAGAACTAATGATTGTGCCCAGAGCGTAAGGAGAACATAGAAGTATGGAGAGGAGCACACTGAAGTATGGAAGCCAGCCCAGAGGTGGGAGCGATGAGAAAGGACTATCTAAAGACTATCAGGAGGACCATCACTCTCTCAGGCCACCAACACCAGCACATTAAGCAAAGAACCCCTCTTCATCCTAGAGAGTGCATTGAGAGAAAGAAAAGATGAAAGACTCCTGTCACTGGCTATACCTGCCTGACTGATACATCACTGCTTAAGAAACTCCCACTCGCACCTAGATGTATCCTAACCTTTGTTAGCTGGTTCCAGGAAAAATAATCATGCTAGAAAAGACAAAAAAAGTTCAAAGTCTGTTTCATTTTTGTCTTATGGGACAGAGACTTCAGTATGTGAATGTGTGGGGAAACTGTAGTCCCTTAAAAGCAGACCAAAGTCTCTGAGTTTGGAGGTAGACTAGTAGGAGGTTAAAAGGAGATGGTCTGACAACACTGAATTGTGGGCTTTTGAACTTTGCCAATTCTGGACCATCAGGTGAGATTGGGAGAATCCAGCAAAAGTTAAATGGCAGCTGCTTAAGCAGCAGGGAGAGAGGAAGCACAAAAATCACACTAGCTTTTGTACGGAGACTAAGGAAAGCAACTTCCTCGACAGTCTTTTTCCATCAGATATCAGACATTTATATTAAGAAACCAGCCTCTAGAAAACCAGTTGGGCATTAGATTAAAGAACAAGATCTATTTCAATTCTTTTATGCAGAACTAATGAAGAGGGTTTTTTCATATCTCAAATATCACAATTCAATCCCACTATCTGCTTGTAATTATTTAACGATTTTGTTATTAGAAATTATTCATTGACTTATTCAGCCTAAATTGCTGCCTTGATCTGATCATCATATTGTGTCATTCTGCATGAGTCAAATATATAATAGTAATTGGACATCACTGAAATGTTTGCATAATTTTATATTTGCTTTCCGGTACTTGCAATAAAACCCATAAAGACTGACTTATTCTTCCAACTAATAATAAGGCCACATACCCCAGAGACAAGATATTTAATCTAGGTTATTTGAGAGCCATTTGGCTTTGTCTTCATGTTTGTGCATTTGCCATGACACGTATTTTTCATTAAAAGTATAAGATGCATTGACTGAGAAACAAACTGGCTCTGGAGTAAGAGTAAGCTGAAGTCAGGGCTTTCAGTTCCACCAATAAAAGGACAAAAGCATTCAGGGGAAGATGGGAGCTAAGAAATGGACCTCTATTTCCTATTTAAATTTCATATCAGAGTGGAATGGGTTTTCTCTCATGCCAAGAATCCCATTTTTTCAGATTTCAAAACAGTTCTTGTTTACATTGGAATACCTGCCATTTTGTCCCAGTGACAAAGAAAATTTTGGCCATTTGTCTGAGATTTTGGAGTTGTAGCCATGACCAATCTGCCCAGTACCCATCTATCGGGGCCACATCATCTTCCTGATGCACATATGCAAGGTCAAAGGCAAAACTAAGACCTTTAAAAGTTTTTGTATAATCAAAGTGTGCGGTGCTCCACAGTAGTCTGGTAATAAGTGGGGTAGGTCTGCCTTTAGGTATTGCTGTGTTTAAGTCCCTGCCCTGCCAAGCCTCCACATCCCCAGGCAAATACTTTAACCCCTGCATTTCCTGCCCATTGATGAGTAAATAATTTACAAAAAGTGGAAGACCTCTAAAGCAGAGAGGGACTAATTCTTTAGGATGGTTTCCCCAGGATATTGGGGGCAGAAGCTCAGCTTTGGGGTGTGGAGCAGGGCAGAATTTTCACACGTATTTCCTGCAGCCTAGAAGAGACAGGTACAGGAATCTCATTTCTTGTTTTTGTTTTTTTCTATTTTTGGTTTTTTTAAGCCATAAGTTCCTCAGTCAAGGAAAATTTCACTGAATCTGAAATGTTCTAAAGGAAAATCCATGCAAAACACAATTTTACTCCTCCTACAGCTAAAAAATTTCTTTTTAGTGAAAAATGCCTTGTTAGGAGTGATAGTAATTGCAAATCCTAAAGCAAACTATCAGCTCCTTGATCTTATTTCTCTCTTTTTCATTTTACAGGTCAACTTTGTCGAGGTGTTGCAATGCCCCTGCCTTTCTGTTCACCACCCAGAAAAATACTCCCTTGGGAACTATACTGAAATATGAAGTGGATACTAGTGGAATCTTCCATATCAACCAAGAAATCTTCAAAATGTTTCCAAAGGTGCCTCATGCCTCTGTCCATTTGCAGAATCAACTTCATTCTACTTGCTGCATTAGATGCTATCCTATAGCCAAGCATTTAGTAGTTGGCTGCTTGACATTTCTACAAACTTCATTGCTCATACTTTGAAAAATTTTCTTTTTGATATAATATTTTCATAGAATCATAGAATCATAGAATGGTTTGGGTTGGAAGGGACCTCAAAGATCATCTAGTTCCAACCCCCCCCGCCATGGGCAGGGACACCCTCCACTAGACCACATTGCCCAAAGCCTCATCCAACCTGGTCTTAAACACTTCCAGGGAGGGGGCCTCCACAACCTCTCTGGGCAACCTTGTTCCAGTGCTTCACCACTCTCACAGTAAAGAATTTCTTCCTAACATCTAATCTAAATCGACCCTCCTTCAGCTTAAACCCATTACCCCTTGTCCTGTCACTACACTCCCTCATAAACAGTCCCTCACCACCTTTCCTGTAGGCCCCCTTCAGGTACTGGAAGGCTGCAATTAGGTCTCCCTTCTCTTCTCCAAGCTGAACAATCCCAACTCTCTCAGCCTGTCCTCATAGGAGAGGTGCTCCAGACCTCTGATCAGCTTCATGGCCCTCCTCTGGACTCGCTCCAACAGCTCCATGTCTCTCCTGTACTGGGGCCCCCAGAGCTGGACGCAGTACTCCAGGTGGGGTCTCACCAGAGGGGAGTAGAGGGGCAGGATCACCTCCCTCGACCTGCTGGTCACGCCTCTTTTGATGCAGCCCAGGACACGGTTGGCTTTCTGGGCTGCAAGCGCACACTGCCGGCTCATGTTGAGCTTCTCATCAATCAACACCCCCAAGTCCTTCTCCTCAGGGCTGCTTTCAATCCATTCCTTGCCCAGCCTATAGTTGTGCTTGGGACTGCGCCGACCCACGTGCAGGACCTTGTACATTTTAGCTGATTATCCTATTTTCTAGTGGTCATCTGCTCTTGTATGCAATACATATATATTCCCACAGAATATTACTGACCTGGCAGCAAAGCGGCTAATGAAATATCTTAAGAAAGCTGAATAAAAGAGGCACTTACTGATCAGAACTTTTTAAAAGTACAATACTCACATACAATAAATCCAACATTTGGGGTAGGTCTGCTTTTTAGGGGCATGATTATTTTCTAATTCATATTCACAATGACTAACTATTTTTATACTTATTTCTGTTTGCAGCTTGTCTGTGAACAGGTTGCACAATTTTAAAATATATTCATCATAATGATTATTCAAAACCTTTTCAACAAATAATCCTTGACCTGAAGGTCATTCAAAGTTATAACCAATGGGCAATTTCCATTGCACATAGTGACTGATGTACAGAAATGGGCTTATGTGAGTACTGATTTATCATGGGGAACACCTCATGAATTTTAAATGGCATATTTGGAGGGGATAACTGAAATGTATCCCTTTCAGAAAGTCAGAAAAATATTCAAGTTCTTAGATTTGTGTCGTTAATGTTGTCCTTCAGGGTCTAACCACTTTTAATCCGTTTGCTTTCAGAACACTACTAAGAGGTAGGGTAGTGCTGTTATCTAAATGTGCACATGGGGAACTGGGGCAGAGCAGGACTGAGATCCAGGAAAGCACTTTGTCATCTGGAAATGTGCAAAGAATGGGTACATCTAAGTCCAGGAGTATAATCCTCAAATCCCTGCCTGATTGCGCGGATGAATGCATGAAAGACTAGACACCTATGCCTTTGCTAGGAGTCTCCTGTAGCTGCTGCTGTATTTATCCAGGTGTGTTGGTTTTGCGTGGCAAGGTTTTGATAGCGGGGGGGGGGCTACAGGGGTGGCTTCTGTGAGAAGTTGCTAGAAGCTTCCCCTGTGTCTGATAGAGCCAATGCCAGCCAGCTCCAAGATGGGCCCGCCCCTGGCCAAGGCCAAGCCAATCAGTGCCTCTGTGATAACATCTCTCCCTGTCCTTATCTCGACCCATAAGTTTTTTTTTCATTGTACCTTTTCTCCCCTGTCTAATGAAAGAGGGGAGTGATAGAGCGGCTCTGGTGGGCACCTGGCCCTCAGCCAGGGTCAACCCACCACAGTCCTTTTTGGCGCCCAACGTGGGGCACGAGAAAATCGAGATAAGGATAGTAATTGGAAGAGGTAATGGGCAAAACATTGACTGAACGTAACTTGAGAGTGATACAGTGGTGAAGGGATTAGAGGTAGATTTTGTGTGTAGATTGTCCACTCTGGTGTTGTGATAGTGTTGTTTTGATTTTGGTGTGGGGAATTCCTTTTTCTTTTTCCTTGTTGATCTGATTAGTATTTGTGAAGTTTTTGTGTTGAATGTATATTTTAATGATAATTCTTAAATATGTGATTCACAGAGGCGAGGGGTGGAATTTGTTGGGTTTGCGTGGCAAGGTTTTGGTAGCGGGGGGGTTACAGGGGTGGCTTCTGTGAGAAGCTGCTAGAAGCTTCCCCTGTGTCTGACAGAGCCAATGCCAGCCAGCTCCAAGACGGACCCGCCGCTGGCCAAGGCCAAGCCAATCAGCGCCTCTGTGATAACATATTTAAGAAAGAGAAAAAAACAGTTAGAGAGCGCTTTTGCAGCCAGAGAGAGGAGTGAGAAGATGTAAGAACATCTGCAGACACCAAGGTCAGTGCAGAAGGAGGGGGAGGAGGTGCTCCAGGCGCCGGAGCAAGATTCCCTTGCAGCCTGTGGTGAAGACCATGGTGAGGCAGGCTGTCCCCCTGCAGCCCATGGAGGGAGGATGAGGGGGTGTAGCGATTCCACCTGCAGCCCATGGAGGACCCCACGCCGGAGCAGGTGGAGGCACCTGAAGGAGGCTGTGACCCCGTGGGAAGCCCGCGCTGGAGCAAGCTCCTGGCAGGACCTGTGGACCCGTGGAGAGAGGAGCCCACGCTGGAGCAGGTTTGCTGGCAGGACTTGTGACCCCGTGGGGGACCCCACACTGGAGCAGTCTGCTCCTGAAGGTCTGCACCCCGTGGGAGAGACCCACGCTGGAGCAGTTCATGAAGGACTGTAGCCCGTGGGCAGGACTCACGTTGGAGAAGTTCATGGAGGACTGTTTCCCGTGAGAGGTACCCCATGCTGGAGCAGGGGAACGATGAGAGGAGTCCTCCCCCTGAGGATGAAGAAGCGGCAGAAACAACATGTGATCAACTGACCATAACCCCCATTCCCCGTCCCCCTGTGCCGCTGAGGGGGGCGGAGGTTGAAGCTGGGAGTGAAGTTGAGCCTGGGAAGATGGGAGGGGTGGGGGGAGGTGTTTTAAGAGTTGATTTTATTTCTCATTCCTCTACTCTGTTTTGCTTGGCAATAAATAAGATGAATTCCCTCTCTAAGTTCGGTCTGTTTTGCTCGTGATGATAATTAGAGAATGATCTCTCCCTGTCCTTATCTCGACCCTTAAGTTTGGTTTTTGTTTTTTTTTCGTTCGTTGTACCTTTTCTCCCCTGTCTAATGAAAGAGGGGAGTGATAGAGTGGCTCTGGTGGGCACCTGGCTCTCAGCCAGGATCAACCCACCACACCAGGTATGACTTGAGGATGCTTTGCAAAGTGCCTTTGGGATTCACTGGGCAGCACCTATGTGGCCAAAGCCACCGTGTGCCTAGGAGCAGGGCTGCAGCATGGCAAATGTAGGAGATAAAGGGCTGAAAGCATGGAAGCAAGAATGTAAGGGCAAGAGCCTTGTGCTGAGTGCAAAGACCTGGCTTCTGATCTGCCTGAAATGGACTGCCAAGGCATTTTGTATTAAGAAAGCACTGGATAAAGCACAGACAACTCTATGATGTCTCTCTGTTAGACAGCTGCTGCTTTTCTCAAATAGGTGCAATTGCATGCCCTTTTGCCTCATGGTTCATGAATGCTATGGAAAGATCCTGGGAATAATCACCTAGAAATGTCATGCCACTATTCTATCTCTCTGTAGTTTGTGGTATGAAATTATTGATAAAATATGTATGTACCAAAACAAGCACTCTCATGCTTATATAAGCACATCTCTACATATTTATAAGGTGTAGCACGACTCAGTTCTGCATCACAACCTTTTCACCCTAACGTCCCAGTTCTGTTCTCGGAGATGTGATTTTCACTCTCTCTGGCTTTGGCAGAAGCTGCATGCCTGCATATGAAAACAGAATTTTGCTCGAAGATTGCAGAAAGATGTGTCCTACATGAGTCCAAAAAGGTGCCTGATGAAAGGCTCTAGGCACTGCTGATAGTACAAGTGCTAATTAATAATCATTAATGCTATTAGTACAATTAGTGGTAGCAAGCACTAAAATTTCGACTAGGTTCTGATAAATACCTGTAATGTGCTGTCTGATTTAGAGAGACTTCCTGAGCTTTACTAGCTGCTCTGGGACTATGTGTGCAGATTTCTCAAAAGCAGGACATCAGAGCCTGAGGAACGAGCAGTTTATGCTAATTTTATGGTTCATGTCCTCATGTGGAAATCAGAAGGGAAAGCAAGTTTCTAAAATTACTTCTTCAATTATTAAGTTTGGACAAAACCAGATTATTGCTTTTTCTGAGTTAGTTGTCCATAGCATCTCTAATTGCACAGAAAGCAATCCCATCCGTTTATGTACAACATGGGGATATTGCAGGCCAGAACTGGTGTCAACTTCCTATGATTAGTGCATCTGCATCAAGATGCAGCTGCACAAAAAAAGGGAAAAAGTAAAAAAAGAGACTTGTTGCCTCCATGTTTCAGGATATTTAACTGTTTCCTTGCTGTGATGTTGCAGGATATGCCGTACCAACGCTCCCAGTTTAAGAAATGTGCGGTGGTTGGAAATGGAGGAATTCTGAAGAACAGCAGATGTGGCCAGGAGATTGACAGTGCAGATTTCGTGTTTCGGTAATCACCACAGCACCATTTTTCTTTTTACCTGTTTTAATGACAAATAAAGGATTGTAAATCTATTCTCTCTCACATGGAAACATGGGATTTGCCAAACTGGTCACATCAAGCCTGCTTCTTGCACAAAAAGTAATGTTTCAAAAAAATCACCTCACTGTATAATATTTATTTACAAATTATGCTTTGAGGAATTATTTCTCCCTATGTCCATGTGGTTAATCATTGACTTACTGACAAAATTTGATATCTTCATTCAGGACATCCCCTGTTACTCAGGTTGTGGATTTATCCTTCTGTGGACATTAGCCCAGGAGCAGTGTCCTATGAACGTTGTCATGATTTTCTGGGGCAGTTCTGAACCAGAGGTACAACTTCTATTGCATGACAAACAGCTTGGCCAGATGTTAAGAGCTTCATGCTGTGCAGCTCACATACCTTGGAGGTGTGTTTCTGAAGTGATGCAGAGCTCAAGTGCTGGATAATGGGAGTTACAGTAATCGGTACTGTAGACTCCAGGGTGTGCATGGACACCTAAATAACTTTGAAGGTTGAGTGTCTTCATATTGTGCTCCCCACCATATGTGGAGTTATCCAAGTTTTGCATAGACTGGGATGTCCCATGACTTGCATCCCTAGGTAACAGTTTAGCTGCACTTTTAGCATCCTTAATATATATGGGAAAGACTTTTTATTATTCATATGCATGACTAATCCCTCTCTAAATCCTGTTAAGCTCTTTGCCTGGGTCATGGCATATGACAGCTAGCTTACAGATTCATGACCTGTTCTGTAGAAAAGAAAAATCTTTTTATTTCTGTTTGCCTATTTTCTGATCTTGGGTACGTTGCTGTCAGTTTAGAATAACTGCGTAAATCAATGAATTTCTCTGATTTCATACCAGCAAAAATTATGTCAGATTTTGGCTCATTGCATTCTTCATTTAATTTGGCATCAAATGAGAAATAAAATTTTACAGGTCCTACCTTCACTAGTCATTGTTTTCAGACCCTTGTGTCTGCCTCTTGTGCCCACTTTATAGAAAACTATTGTCTTAGTTTTAACCTGTGAAATAGTGCAGGCTTCATATAATTTGCTTCTTAAAAGCCTAGTGTACCCCATATACATTAAATAATTATTGTAGATTCCCTTCTATTGCGTTGGATCACAGCTATCAGTATGGTTGAAAAGAGCTGTACATGTTACACATGGAGATGACAAGCTGTTGAGTGGAAGTGGAAATATGGGCAGCAAATGTCATCATTTATATATAAGAACTTTCAATGGAGGTCCCTTTTTACCACTGTGTCATGGTTTTACCCCAGCCAGCAGCTAAGCCTCACACAGCTGCTCACTCACTCCCCCCACGGCAGGATGGGGGAGAGAATTGGAAGAGTAAAAGTGAGAAAACTCATGGATTGAGATAAAGACAGTTTAATAGGTAAAGAAAAACCCATGCACACAAGCAAAGCAAAACAAGGAATTCATTCACCACTTCCCATTGGCAGGCAGGTCTTCAGCCATCTCCAGGAAAGTAGGGCTCCATCACATGTAATGGTTACTTGGGAAGACAAATGCCATCACTCCGAATGTGTCCCCCCCCTTCCTTCTTCTTCCCCCAGCTTTATATGCTGAGCATGACATCATATGGTATGGAATATCCCTTTGGTCAGTTGGGGTCAGCTGTCCCAGCTGTGTCCCCTCCCAACTCCTTGTGTACCCCGAGCCTACTCGCTGGTGGGGTGGGGTGAGGAGCAGAAAAGGCCTTGACTCTGTGTAAGCACTGCTCAGCAGTAAAAAAACCATCCCTGTATTATCAACACTGTTTTCAGCACAAATCCAAACCATAGCCCCATACTAGCTACTATGAAGAAAATTAACTCTATCCCAGCCAAAACCAGCATACCCTGTTATTCTTCCTTGAACTGTACCAAAACTGATTAAAAAGAGCAGATCAGATCACTACAGAACTTAGAAATTGGGTTGCTTTTGGTACCAGTAATTAATTAAATAAAGGCTTAAGTAGAACTGAAATATGAATAAATACATCAGTACTATTCTTTAAAATATTTTAAAAACTGCCTATGGAGCACCACTAACATTCAGTGATACCTTCAGGACACCTGGGAAAATCTTTTATTGTCAGGAAACTTGTGGCCAGCAGGATGCAACCAAGATTTTTCTATGAAATAAATTCTGATAGCAATTAATTATAGTACAATAGAATATATAAAATGCACACACATGAATTGCATTTACTAGTTGCTATTGTCTATCTCCATCTACTGGACAGAGTACAGATCTCTGATGAAACATTGGGTGCATTTAGAGATGGGACTACTCTCTTTGCAAGGATGAATTTTTGGAGTCCTATGACAAAAGTACAGTATAATTTTTATAAAAAATTATCACTTTCAACAAATTCAGTCCTTCTTAATCCTGGTGGGAGTTTACTGTTCCAAAATATTGAAGCTGAGTATCTGAAAACCTTTTTCAAATATAATCTAATGAGCACAGTGCCCAGTGCTAGGTGGAACTGAGGATGCTAGAGGACATCAGAAGGACGTTGAATGACCTAGCAGAGAAAAGTGCTGGAAATAACATTGCCTAGGAGAAGGATGAGGTGACTAAAAAAAAAAATAAAAATTCTCTGACCTTGTGTTGGGATTGCATGGCAAGGTTTTGGTAGTGGGGGGGGGGGGGATACAGGGGTGGCTTCTGTGAGAAGCTGCTAGAAGCTTCCCCTGTGTCTGATAGAGCCAATGCCAGCTGGCTCCAAGACAGACCTGCCGCTGGCCAAGGCCAAGCCAATCAGCGCCTCTGTGATAACATATTTAGGAAGGGAAAAAAAACAAGTTAGAGAGAGCTTTTTGCAGCTGGAGAGAGAGGAGTGAGAAGATGTAAGAACATCGGCAGACACCAAGGTCAGTGCAGAAGGAGGGGGGAGGAGGTGCTCCAGGCGCCGGAGCAGAGATTCCCTTGCAGCCCGTGGTGAAGACCATGGTGAAGCAGGCTGTCCCCCCTGCAGCCCATGGAGGGAGGATGAGGGGTGTAGAGATTCCACCTGCAGCCCGTGGAGGACCCCACATTGGAGCAGGTGGAGACACCCTGAAGGAGGCTGTGGCCCTTGGGAAGCCCATGCCAGAGCAGGTTTGCTGGCAGGACTTGTGACCCTGTGGGGGACCCCATGCTGGAGCAGTTTGCTCCTGAAGGTCTGCACCCCGTGGGAGAGGACTCCATGTTGGAGCAGGGGAACGATGAGAGGAGTCCTCCCCCTGAGGATGAAGAAGCGGCCGAAACAACATGTGATCAACCGACCGTAACCCCCACTCCCCGTCCCCCTGTGCACGCTGAGGGGGGCGGAGGTTGAAGCTGCGGAGTGAAGTTGAGCCGGGAAGATGGGAGGGTGGTGGGGGGAGGGTTTTAAGATTTGATTTTATTCTCATTCCTCTACTCTGTTTTGCTGTAGTAATAAATTAGATGAATTCCCTCTCTAAGTCAGTCTGTTTTGCTTGTGACGATAATTAGTGAGTGATCTCTCCCTGTCCTTATCTTGACCCATAAGCTTTTTGTTGTACTTTTCTCCCCTGTCTATTGAATGAGGGGAGAGTGATAGAGCAGCTCTGGTGGTGCACCCTGGCCCCCAGCCAGGGTCAACCCACCACCAGACCTGATAAAGAGGGACTCTCTGGAAGGTAGATGTGAAACCTCTGAGTCTGAGAAGGAACTTTGAAGGATTTTTGTGCATTCTTCTGCTCCCCCACTTGCCCTCTCCCCCCTGTGACTGAGAAATTATGCTGACAACTGACTGTAGTAATTGTGAAACACTAAACATCACTTACCCTAAATACCTTCACAGTTTCTCCTATTCAGCCCTGATCTTCAGAAATATGGAAGCTGAATATAAGCTGAAGGAGGGTAGATTTAGATTAGATAGTAAGAAGAAATTCTTCACTATGAGGGTGGTGAGGCACTGGAACAGGTTTCCCAAAGAGGTTGTGGATGCCCATCCCTGGAAGTGTTCAAGGCCAGGTTGGATGAGGCTTGAGCAACCTGGTTCTAGTAGAGGGTGTCCCTGCCCATGGCAGGGGGGTTGAAACTAGATGATCTTTAAGGTCCCTTCCAACCCAAAACATTCTATGATCTACAGAGATGTTTGGGAATTAGGCACAGCCAGTATTTTTGAGATGGTGGGCATCTTAACAGTGATGGCTTTTATTGAGGCTGTAGATCACTTCAAAAAATTTTCAAAATCTCAGCAAGTATCTAATGCTAGCTGAAACTGAGTGCAGAACTAGTTGCAAGGCCACTTATGTTGCCTCTGATAACACATGCTGAAGGTTGGTTTTTTTTTTTAGCTGGGTTTCCCATGGAAGTGAAGCTTGTGTGATAGCTCGTGTGCATGTGTGTGTGTGTCAGTAATTTCAGCATCTCTTGAGGGATGCTCTAAATTTTGTGAGATGATGAATCTAGGTCAAGGCCAAGGTGAGTGGAGGCTGGGAACAGTCAAGGTTTGCAAATCCTCTGGTGAATCTGTAGAGTCAGAATTGCTGCTCTTACACTTCACTAGGAGATACTTGTAAAGGGAAGCAGATAGTTTTGGAATAATTAGGACTGGATCGACTTGTCTCTTGTGGAGCATTTCCCCTAAATTCTCTTAGGTATAAACCAAAGCATGTTAAAGTCAATGTTATAGATATAGTTTATCTATTAATTATTGAATACAGCTCAGCTGTTGCTGAGGAAGTCTTTGATTTTATAGGCTGATTGTCCTTGGGGCTTCATCCTATTTCTTGTCCTAAACTGCCAATGTAAATAGCTGAACTGCTATTAAGGAAGCAAAATGAGCAAGCATTGGCTACATCTGCAAAAAGGGATCATCTCTCACAGATTCAGGGAAGAAGAGAAGTCTTCATACAGCCCCTAAGAACTTGTTACTTTAATGCACAGTTTGGCCATCAACATGTTTTGATAAAATTTTAAATTCTCAATCTGTTTCCAGATTTGTTGCTTGGAAGAAATGCTTAAATCAATTCTACTTTCTAGTCCTGAAAAGATGCAAGGAATTTTTTAACTTTCTTACTAATTTATTTCCTTTATAGATGCAATTTGCCTCCTATATCTGAGAAATATTTCATGGACGTTGGGTAAAGACGGATGTCGTGACTGTCAATCCCAGTATAATTACTGAGAGGTCATTTCTGGTTTTTGTATTTTCATCTCCTACTGCTTTTCCAAATCTACCTTTCACTACATTCTGTCACAGAGAATTTTTTCCCCAATATTACTTTAAACTGACACTACGAATCATACATTTCAGCCTGAAGTTATTAAGAATATGGAATCTGTAACAACTTACAGAAATGTGTTAAACATTTGCACCTGCACATTGATAACAGAAAATGGGAAGCTGATGAGCTAAAATCATAATAGCAGAGCCATCCTTCCCCTGGAAGTGCTGGACTGTGCTGGCAAGCCCTAGGCAAATGTATTGGACACATTAGGGTGGAAGCAACTGGTTCCCACCCTGAATGCTTAAATAAAGTAGCACACATTGTCATATGTTTTTAAAAAAAATGACAGTTAAACTTTGTAGTCAGGATTGACTGAGCGATTTTAATTTTAAATTTGTTAATACCTTAATGCCACCTTGCTGACAGGTTTGGGGTACATGGAGCTAATGCATGCTTTACTTTCTTGCTGGGGAATGTGTTACATACTTCTTATAATAAAATGCAAAGTGAGAGATGATCAGAAATGTCTACAAAGTTTGTCCACTGTTTAACAAGTGTATTGCCAAAATAGGGAGAATATATATTTTTTTACCCTTTGCATTTTTGCCCTATATTTCACACTGATACTGTAGCTACAAATCTAAATATATTCCCTTGTTAACTGAAACATAATTTCAATATCTCTGTGTCAGAAATGTTGCAGTAAAAGCCCATTGGAGGTTTCTTGTCTGCTGGGTTGAGATTGAGTCCGTGCTGGTCTGACCATCACTTGCATCCTTTTCCCTTTAGATTTCATAAGCTGGAAAAATGGAGAAAACCCTTCTATGACGTACTCCAGGTCTACGAGAATGCTTCTGTGCTGCTGCCAGCTTTCTATAACACTCGCAACACGGGCATCTCAATCCGGGTCAAATACGTCCTGGATGATTTTGAATCTCAGCAAGCTGTTTATTACTTTCATCCCCAGTATCTCATCAACATCTCACGCTACTGGCTCGGCCATGGGGTGCGGGCGAAGCGGATTAGCACTGGACTGATCCTGGTGACTGCTGCCCTGGAGCTCTGTGAAGAGGTCCACCTTTTTGGCTTTTGGGCCTTCCCCATGAACCCCTCAGGGATTTTTATTTCTCACCACTACTATGACAATGTGAAACCTCGCCCTGGTTTTCATGATATGCCCTCAGAAATCTTCAACTTCCTCCACATGCACAGCAAGGGGATCCTGCGGGTTCATACAGGGACCTGTAGCTGCTGTTGACAGGGACATTTCTTCCTCTGGCACAAAAGCATAACAGGAACTTGATGCCTGTGTATGATGTAAGAGGTTTTATTACACCCTGAGATTATGCAATAATTGTTTGATATAAATTTCCTCAAGACATTGCATCCCATAAGATCTAGGATACCAGCATCTTTCCTGCTAGCAGAGTTGGGTCTGTAACAGTGCAGGAGAAGCAAAACTCCTCTGTCCCAGGGTATACACTGCTCTGGAAAGCAAGTCAGATAAGGAGCACATTTCCAATAAGTTTAGGGATAAACAGAACACATTAATATAGTTATCATTTCACTATGAAGAAAATGCACTGAACTTTTGAGGAGAATCAGTGGTGGAGAATTTTAGCATAGACTGTATGACTTCACATCAGCTTCTGAATTGAGTACTTTGGGACATTGCCAGATTTTATTGAAAGCACTGTTCTCTGGCATTTGGGCTTTTGAAAATACTCTTTAGCACTATACTTTTAAGGGTAAGTATATAACTAGAGGTCTTTGTACAGTCACAAAGTATTGGTGAAAAATAGCAGATAGATGTGATAGGAATAAATAAGATCACTTTATGAATTTTTTCAGCCAGGATAGAAGAGAATGTTAAACTCCCATTCACAGCAACAGGTAACTGGTCATGGTGTGCAATTGTTTTAGAGTTTCTTTCTTCTTCCTTCTTGTGTCTTATATTTCTGGTCTCCTCTGCTGATCATGTTTGCTTTCTCATTGTAATGCTTTCCTTCTAGCTAATGCATGAGCAATGTGTGTATTTCCTCCTACAGTGACCGTCTCCGATTCAGATTGGAGTCCTTATTGAAAAAACATGCTCCTTCACACTTCTGCAAGCGTTTCTCGGGCTGAATAGCAAAGAGATTACATAGTTGTATTTTCTGAGTTGATTTTTTGGTTCAAATATCACAGCATGTGGTGGGTTGACCCTGGCTGGAGGCCAGGTGCCCACCAAAGCTGCTCTACCACTCCCCCTCCTCAAATGGACAGGGGAGAGAAAATATAACTAAAGGCTCGGGAGTCAAGATAAAGGAGACAGGGAGAGATCACTTACAAATTATCGTTCACGGGCAAAACAGACTGAACTTAGAGAGAAAATTCATCTAATTTATTATCAAGCAAAAGAGAGTAGAGGAATGAGAAATAAAATCAAATCTTAAATCACCTCCCCACACTCCTCCCTTCTTCCCGGGCTCAACTTCACTCCTGAATTCGCTACCTGCTCCCCCCCAGCAGCACAGGGGGACAGGGAATGGGGGTTCACCACATGCTGTTTCTGCCGCTCCATCCTCCTCAGGGGGAGGACTCCTCACACTCTTCCCCTGCTCCAGCGTGGGGTCCCTCTCATAGAATCATAGAATCATAGAATCATTAAGGTTGGAAAAGATCTCTAAGATCATCAAGTCCAACCGTCAACCCAACACCACCATGCCTACTAAACCATGTCCTGAAGTGCCATGTCTACATATTTTTTAGAACACCTCCAGGGATAGTGACTCCACCACCTCTCTGGGCAGCCTGTTCCAATGCCTGACCACCCTTTTGGTGAAGAAATTTTTCCTAATATCCAATCTAAATCTCCCCTGGCACAACTTGAGACCTTTTCCTCTTGTCCTATCGCTTGTTCCATGAGAGAAGAGACCAACACCCACCTCGCTACAACCTCCTTTGAGGTAGTTGTAGAGAGCGATAAGGTCTCCCCTCAGCCTCCTCTTCTCCAGGCTAAACAACCCCAGTTCCCTCAGCTGCTCCTCATAAGACTTGCTCTCCAGACCCTTCACCAGCTCTGTTGCCCTTCTCTGGACACACTCCAGCACCTCAATGTCCTTCTTGTACTGAGGGGCCCAAAAGTGAACACAGTATTTGAGGTGCGGCCTCACCAGAGCCAAGTACAGGGGGACAATCCCTTCCCTACTCCTGCTGGCCACACTATTCCTGATGCAAGCCAGGATGCTGCTGGCCTTCTTGGCCAGCTGGGCACACTGCTGGCTCATGTTCAGTCGGCTGTCAACCAGGACCCCCAGGTCCTTTTCTGCTGGGCAGCTTTACAGCCACTCTTCCCCAAGCCTGTAGCATTGCATGGGGTTGTTGTGACCAAAGTGCAGGACCCGGCACTTGGCCTTTGTGTTGGGTTTGTGTGGCAAGGTTTTGGTAGCGGGGGGGGGGGATACAGGGGTGGCTTCTGTGAGAAGCTGCTAGAAGCTTCCCCTGTGTCTGATAGAGCCAATGCCAACCGGCTGCAAGACAGACCCGCCGCTGGCCAAGGCCAAGCCAATCAGCGCCTCTGTGATAACATATTTAAGAAGGGAAAAAAAACAAGTTAGAGGGAGCTTTTGCAGCCGGAGAGAGGAGTGAGAAGATGTAAGAAACTCTGCAGACACCAAGGTCAGTGCAGAAGGAGGGGGAGGAGGTGCTCCAGGCACCGGAGCAGAGTTTCCCCTGCAGCCCGTGGTGAAGACCGTGGTGAAGCAGGCTGTCCCCCTGCAGCCCATGGAGGAAGGATGAGGGGGTGTAGAGATTCCACCTGCAGCCCGTGGAGGACCCCACACCAGAGCAGGTGGAGTCACCCGAAGGAGGCTGTGATGCTGTGGGAAACCTGTGCTGGAGCAAGCTCTTGGCAGGACCTGTGCCCCGTGGAGAGAGGAGCCCACGCTGGAGCAGGTTTGCTGGCAGGACTTGTGACCCTGTGGGGGACCCACGCTGGAGCAGTCTGCTCCTGAAGGTCTGCACCCCGTGGGAGAGACCCACGCTGGAGCAGTTCGTGAAGGACTGCAGCCCGTGGGAGAGACTCACGTTGGAGAAGTTCATGAAGGACTGTCTCCTGTGGGAGAGACTCCACGCTGGAGCAGGGGAACGATGAGAGGAGTCCTCCCCCTGAGGATGAAGAAGCGGCAGAAACAACATGTGATCAACTGACCATAACCCCCATTCCCCGTCCCCCTGTGCCGCTGAGGGGGGCGGAGGTTGAAGCCGGGAGTGAAGTTGAGCCTGGGAAGATGGGAGGGGTGGGGGGAGGTGTTTTAAGAGTTGATTTTATTTCTCATTCCTCTACTCTGTTTTGCTTGGTAATAAATTAGATGAATTCCCTCTCTAAGTTCAGTCTGTTTTGCTCGTGACTATAATTAGTGAGTGATCTCTCCCTGTCCTTATCTTGACCCAGAAGCTTTTCATTGTACTTTTTCTCCCCTGTCTATTGAATGAGGGGAGTGATAGAGCAGCTCTGGTGGGCACCTGCCCCCCAGCCAGGGTCAACCCACCACAGCCTTGTTAAACCTCATACAGTTTGCCTCGGCCCATCGATCCAGCCTGTCCAGATCCCTCTGCAGAGCCTTCTTACCCTCAAGCAGATTCACACTCCCGCCCAATTTGGTGCCATCTGCAAACTTACTGAGGGTGCACTCAATCCTCTCATCCAGATCATTGATAAAGATATTAAACAAGACTGACCCCAAGACTGAGCCCTGGGGAAAACTGCTTGTGACTGACCACCAACTGGATTTAACTCCATTCACCACAACTCTCTGTGCTCGGCCTTCCAGCCAGTTTTTTTATGCAGTGAAGAGTGCACCTGTCCAAGCCATGAGCCACCAGCTTCTCTAGGAGAATGCTGTGGGAAGACAGTATCAAAGGCTTTACTAAAGTCCAGGTAGATAACATCCACAGCCTTTCCCTCATCCACTGAGTCACCTGGTCACAGAAGGAGATCAGGTTGGTCAAGCAGGACCTGCCTTTCATGAACCCATGCTGGCTGGGCCTGATCCCCTGGTTGTCCTGCACCTGCCTGGTGAGCGCACTCAAGATGAACCGCTCCATAATCTTCCCCGGTACCGAGGTCAGGCTGACAGGCCTGTAGTTCCCCGGATCCTCCTTCTGGCCCTTCTTGTAGATGGGCGTCACATTGGCAAGCCTCCACTCATCTGGGACCTCCCCTGTTAACCAGGACTGTTGATAAATGATGGAGAGTGGCTTGGCAAGCTCCTCCACCAGCTCCCTCAGTACTCTCGGGTGGATCCCATCCAGCCCCATAGACTTGTGAGTGTCCAGGTGGTGTAGCAGGTCGTTAACTGCTTCCTCCTGGATTATGGGGTGTGTTTATTCTGCTCTCTGTCCCTGTCTTCCAGCTCAGGGGGCTGAATGCCCTGGGGACAACTGGTCTGACTATTAAAGATTGAGGCAAAGAAGGCATTGAGTACCTCAGCCTTTTCCCCATCCTTGGTGGCAATGTTGCCCCCCACATCCAATAAACAATGGACATTCTCCTTGGCCCTCTTTTTATTATTAATGTATTTGTAAAAACATTTTTTTGTTATTTTTTACAACAGTGGCCAGATTGAGCTCTAGCTGGGCTTTTGCCTTTCTAATTTTCTCTCTATATGACCTAATGAGATCCCTGTACTCTTCATGAGTTGCCTGCCCCTCCTTCCAAAAGTGGTAAACTCTCCTTTTTTTTCCTGAGTCCCAACCAAAGCTCCCTGTTCAGCCAGGCCAGTCGTCTTCCCCACCGGTTCATCTTACGGCACATGGGGACAGCCTGCTCCTGTGCCTTTAAGACTTCCTTCTTGAAGAAGGCCCAGCCTTCCTGGACCCCTTTGCCCTTCAGAACTGTCTCCCAAGGGACTCTGTCGTGGTTTTACCCCAGCCGGCAGCTGAGCACCACGCAGCCACTCACTCACTCCCCCACATTGGGATGGGGAAGAGAATTGGAAAAGTTAAAGTGAGAAAACTCGTGGGTTGAGATAAAGACAGTTTAATAGGTAAAGCAAAAGCCGCGCGCACAAGCAAAGCAAAGCAAGGAATTCATTCCCCACTTCCCATGGGCAGGCAGGTGTTCAGCCATCTCCAGGAAAGCAGGGCTCCGTCACACGTAACGGTTACTTGGGAAAACAAACGCCATCGCTCCGAACGCCGCCGCCCCCCCCTCTCTCTTCCCCCAAGCTCCTTATAAAGTGAGCATGACGTCATATAGTATGGAATATCCCTTTGGTCAGTTTGGGTCACCTGTCCTGGCTGTGTCTCCTCCCAACTTCTTGTGCACCCCCAGCCATCCTGCTGGCAGGGCAGTGCAAGAAGCAGAAAAGGCCTTGGCCCCGCGTAAACACTGCTCAACAATAAGTCCATAGAACAAAAACATCTCTATATTATCAATGCTGTCTCCAGCACAAATCCAGAACATATCCCCACACTAGCTACTATGAAGAAAATCAATCCTCTCAGCTGAAACCAGGACAGACTCTCTCAACCAGTGTCCTGAGCAGGCCAAAGTCTGACCTCTGGAAGTCCATGGTAGTAGTTCTGCTGATTCCCCTCCTTACTTTGCCATGAATCGAAAACTCTGTCATTTCATGGTCGCTAAGCCCAAGACGGCCTCTGACCACAACATCTCCCACCAGTCCTTCTCTGTTGGTAAACAGCAGGTAGAGCGAGACACCTCCCTTGGTAGGCTCACTTACCAGCTGTGTCAGGAAGTTATCATCTCACACTCCAGGAACCTCCTAGACTGTTTCCTCTCTGCTATGTTGTATTTCCAGCAGACACCTGGTAAGTTCAAGTCCCCCACGAGAACAAGGGCTAGTGGTTGTGAGACTTCTGCCAGCCACTTGTAGAATGCTTCATCTGCCTCTTCATCCTGGTTGGATGGTCTGTAACAGACTCCCAGCAGGATGTCTGCCTTGTTGGCCTTCCCCCTCATCCTTACCCATAAGCACTCGACCTTATCATCACAATCCTTGAGCTCTATACAATTGAAGCACTCCTTGACATGACATACAGAGCCACCCCACTGCCTCTCCTTCCTTGCCTATCCCTTCTGAAGAGCTTATAGCCATCCATTGCAGCACTCCAGTCATGAGAGTTGTCCCACCATTTTTCTGTGATGATGACTAAGTCATAGCTATCCTGCTGCACAATGGCTTCCAGCTCCTCCTGTTTGTTGCCCAAGCTGCGTGCATTGGTGTAGATGCACTTGAGCTGGGCCTTCGATTTCACCCCCAACATTGGCATGCCACCCCTAGGCTCCTCTCTAGTGAGTTTGGTTATTTCCCCTTCCCTCTTTGAACCTAGTTTAAAGCCCTCTCGATGAGCCCTGCCAACTCATGAGTGAGAATCCTTTTCCCCCTTTGAGATAGCTGGATGCCATCTGTCGCCAGCAGGCCCGGTGCCGTGTAAATCTCCCCATGATCAAAAAACCAAAATTCCACCGATGGCACCAGCCTCTCAGCCATGGGAGACAGTCCTCCACGAACTTCTCCAATGTGAGTCCTTCCCACGGGCTACAGTTCTTCATGAAATGCTCCAGCGTGGGTCTCTTCCATGGGGTCACAAGTCCTGCCAGCAAACCTGCTCCAGCGTGGGCTCCTCTCTCCACGGGGCCACAGGTCCTGCCAGGAGCTTGCTCCAGCGCGGGCTTCCCACGGGGTCACAGCCTCCTTCAGGTGTCTCCACCTGCTCCAATGTGGGGTCCTCCATGGGCTGCAGGTGGAATCTCTGCTCCCCCTCATTCTTCCTCCATGGGCTGCAGGGGGACAGCCTGCTTCACCATGGTCTTCACCACAGGCTGCAGTGGAATCTCTGCTCTGGCACCTGGAGCACCTCCTCCCCCTCCTTCTGCACTGACCTTGGTGTCTGCAGAGTTTCTTACATCTTCTCACTCCTCTCTCTCCGGCTGCAAAAGCTCCCCATAGGTTGGGTTTTTTCCCTTCTTAAATATGTTATCACAGAGGTGCTACCACTGTTGCTAATTGGCTCGGCCTTGGCCAGCAGCGTGTCTGTCTTGGAGCCGACTGGCATTGACACAGGGGAAGCTTCTACCAGCTTCTCGCAGAAACCACCCCTGTATCCCTCCCCTCCCCCCCCCGGCTACCAAACCTTGCCACACAAACCCAAAACCACAGCATAAGATAGAAAAAGGCATTTCCTCTTTGATTTTTATTAAAGAATTTGTAAGAGTATCTGAATGTTGATTCACTGTTGTGCAGGTCAGGTTAAATACTTTCAGGTATCCGTGATAAATACTGGCAGGAAATGAATTTAAAATACAGTGATGATACTTTGTGGCTTGCATGATGATGCTTATTTTAAAATTATGCATCTCAAGATGTCAGATGTCTTAACGTGGCATTTTTGTATGTTGAGAATGTTATTAGGATAGTGAAAAGGCTGATGTATTCTTTAAAAAGTTACGAGTGTAACTCTTGTCAGTTGTGCCAAGCTTAATTTTTCACCTGATACAGTTAAATTGGCAAAATCTTGATGCAGAAAAGATGCCATATGTTGCTGGAGTTTATTTTGGCTGCTGAACCGTGTAGTAGGCTGCTGGTATATGCCCTTTCATATTGGTATGACTGCATACCAGGAGGGTGAGGTTTGCTGTTTCAGCTGTGCTGGCATAGTTAAATGAACAGTTTCCTTGTATAAGTTCTTAGTCTGAAGCACTTGGGCTGTTATCCAGTGCCTTGTCTTGTCTTAGATTACAAGATCTTTGATCAAGAATTTGGAGTTTAAAGTGCTAGTTCTATATGAGGGATACTTTTTTTGGTGAGGAGAGGGTTTAAATCCAAATCTGGGCTTGGATTTTGATTTTGTAATGCATGAATGCACAAACCTTCTTTTAAAAGCCTCTGTGCTGTGCTGAGAGCTGTGAAAGTTGCTCACACTACAGATAAAATGATCAAAAAGGAA